>NC_056746.1:1279325369-1279387869 GCF_019279795.1 Protopterus annectens | reverse complement strand
CACCATTGTAAATAAGAAAGGGCTCAGAGCTATATATATATATGTGTGTGTGTGTGTGTATATATATATATATATATATATATATATATATATATATATATATATATATATACGTGTATATATATATATATATATATATATATATTATATACGATGAATGAACGTCGTAACAATAAATCATAGACAAGGGATGAGAAGGGAATCAACAGCAACCCCAGTATTATATATCTCTGTCAGCGTATGTCATAATAAGCTGGCCAGGAGTGAGCAAAGTACTGCTACTCACACCACAGGCAGGGTTTTACCAGTGGGAGTTACATTGTTGATCTGCTAAGTCTACTTTGCAAACAATCAGATGGTAGTCCCAGTGGGGACTACCAAAAATTGACAGCATATTTGGATTTCTGTCCATTACACAAGCAAGGACTGGTATGTTCAAGGACTAAATGGTGGGAGAGCCTGATAATATATGTGTTGGGACAACATAGGTGTAGGGCCTTTTACACTGGGGGGTGGGCAATGTGTGGTGGTGTGTCATGGCTGTGAAAGCAACTGGATAATAGATGGATTGTGTGTATGTCGAACTCGGGTGGGGTCGAGGAACCATGGGTATGTGATTATGGATCCAGGCGTCTCATGGTTGGATGGCCTAATTCTAACTGGACCGCCTCGTGGAAGCCAGCAAGTTAGTTATATGTATGTATGCATACACACATGCATACATCTGTATGTAGAAGTACATTCCCTGTAACATATCCATTCCATTTGCAGACATAAGCAGATGAATGCGCCCTTACAAACCTCGACAGTAGATAGAATAATAGGTAGCGCATAAGAGGAAAGGGATGAAATTGCAAAAACACAGAAGTGTGTACAATGTCTGAAGTCATTGCTGTGCTGAATAAATCCAATGTGAGGACTGTCTCACACAGGGAATTATCCCTGTGATCTGCCTGCAATGGCAACACCAGTTAATAAACCGGTCTATTTGTAAAGGAATCACGTCAAACATGTGCATAATTAGTTCTCATGCGTAACATGTATGTTACCATATAGTCAGACTAATCACTTCATTGTAGTGTCATGTTAACGGGAGTAAGTATGTAAGGAAGTAAGAGTCTAATCTTGACATAAAGACAGGTGAGTCCCATCTGGAATAACACATATATTGCGAATAGTGTCTTATTGGTCACTCATGTCACCAATGTTTGTGGACTAAATGTTAGGGTTTCCTGAGGATATGTGTAGTGAGTTAACCGATGGGATGGGTCTACAGGGGTAGGGAGCAGATAATGTGTACCGGTGTGGATACACCGGATGCCTGCTGTGTTAGTGAAGTGTTGAGGCGTGTGTTCGGGTAACTATTAGCCATGGGTATACATCTAAATGAGGCAGCACGCCAATAATGTAGTGGTTACAGCATCCGCCTAACAAACAGCCATTCACGGTTCAATTTTGACTATAGGACATATAATGTTCCATGTGGAATGAATGTCGTTCTGCTGTAAAACCGACATAATAACATGTAAAAGTGAACTTGAGTATTGCATGGGATATTTAACCAGATCCTTTCAATAAAAGTGGTACTGTCATAATGAATAAGGCACAAGTAAGCACAAATATGCGGCAGTAAACATATGTAACACACAGTAAGCATATGCGAGTGAGTGCACTTGCGCGGGTGTAAGCAGCGCCCAGCATAGGAAATGTTGTATATAAGTATGTACAGATGTAATATATATATATATATATATATATATATATATATATATATATATATGTATATATATATATATATATATATATATATATATATATATATATATATATATATATGTATGTGTGTGTGTGAAGAATGAACATCATAACAATAAAGCATAGACAAGGGATGGGAAGGGAAACAACAGCAACTATACGACAAGCTGGCCAGGAGTGAGCAAAGCACTGCTACTCACACCACAGGCAGGGTTTTACCAGTGGGAGTAACATCGTTGAATTGCTAAGTCTACTTTACACACAGACAGAGAGTAGTCCCTGCTGGGACTACCAAAAATTCTAAGGCGCATTTGGGCGTCCACCCATTACACAAGCAAGGGCAGGTATGTTCAAAGACTAAATGGTGGGAGAGCCTGAGAATACACAAGGCGGGACAACATATGTGTAGGGCCCCTAACGCTCTGGAAAGGGCAATGTTTGGAGGTGTGTCATGGCAGCGATAATAAGTGGATATTGGAAGTTACGCATGTAAGTTGAACACAGCTGGGGTGGAGGAACTATGGGTATGAAATTATGGATCCAGGTGTGCCAGGGTTGGATGGCCCGATTCTAATTGGACCGCCCCATGGAGGTCAACGAGTTCGTAATAGGTATATATGCATACACACATGCAGACATCAATATGTAGAAGTACATTCTCTGTAACACATGCATTCCATTTGCAGACATAGATAACAGGAATGTGCACATACAAACATCGACAGTAGATAGAATAACAGGCTGTGCAGAAGAGGATGGGATGAAACAGCTAAAACGCAGAGGTGTGTACAGTGTCCAAAGTCAGTGCTGTGCTGACGATAATCAAATGTGAGGGCTTTACCACACATGGAATCATTCCTGTGATCTGCCCGCTACGGCAATGCCAAGTGCTACACCGGTCTATTTGTAAAAGAAATACGTTGAACACGTACATAATTAGGCTCCCATGTGTAACGTGTGTGTTACCACATAGTCATACATATAAATTAATTGTAGTGTCATGTTAACAGGAGTAAGGATGTAATGAAGTATAGAGTCTAATCTTGCCAGAAACACATGCGTGTTCCATGTGGGGCAACCCAATAATTGCGAATAGTATTCCTTCATTTGCTCACGTCACCAATGTTTGTGGACTAAATGTATGGGAGTTTTGATGATATGTGGAGTGAGTAAACTGATGGGATGGCTCTATAGGAGTAGGGAGTAGCCAGTGTGTAGTGGTGTTGATACACCGCAAATCCGACAGGAGAATTGATGACAGCAGTGATAGGGAGGCGTTGGGGTGTGTGTTTGGGCAACCAGGAGCCATGGGTATATGGGTATATATGCATATGGAGCAGCACAGCAATAGTGCATTCATTACAGCAACCCCCCAACAAACAGACATTCTCGTACCAAATCCCACTGTATCACATTCCAGTTACCATCAGTAATCCATACATGAACATATTGCGACATCTGTCCACTGTATAACCAACTAAATATCGATTACAAGATAACTGGAGTGAAGTGACAGTGTCATAATGAATAAGGCACTAGTATGCAGGTGAAGCATATATAAACAACATTACGCATGTGTAAGTCCGTTTGCGCAGGGTATGTATTGGTTTACAGACACACACACACACACATATATACATATATATAAATATATATACATATATGTATAGACATATATATCTATATATATATCTATATATATATCTATATATATATATATATATATATATATATATATATATATATATATATATATATATATATATATATATATATATATATATATATATATATATATATATATATATATATATATATATATACATATGGAGATATATATATGTATATATATATATATATATATATATATATATATATGTACATATATGTACATATATACATACATACATATATATATATCTATGTGTGTGTGTGTGTGTGTGTGTCTGTGTGTGTGTGTGTGTGTGTGTGTGTGTGTGTGTGTGTGTGTGTGTGTGTGTGTGTGTGTGTGTGTGTGTGTGTATGTGTGTGTGTGCGTAGATATACAGAGATATACAGCTATGATAGGAAACAGCACACAGGGATGACATATGTTTACAGGCTATGCCAATGGAAGTGAGGAGCCCAGGCATGAAACACGTAGCATGCCCTTCCACCACCACCCCTGCTGGACACGGGAAACATACATGCAAACAATGTAAAGAGTCCACTGCTCCCCAGACCACAGGCAGGATACAACTGGGGGGGTTTACACAGTGCACCCATGGATTGTAATCTTGGAACACAGACCGGAGCGTTCCTTGCAGGACACCCCATAATTTGCACAAACCAAATAAAGGCGATAGACCAGCCATTTTGTCCACGGTATACACAGACTCGGAATACAAGGGTGGGTAACCCTGATGACCCATGGGCCGAGACAGTTGTATAAAATGGGTTTCGTGAAGTGGAGAGTGGGCACCGTATAGTGGTGTGTCCAGAACAGACCAGGACCCAGAGTAAGGATGGGTGCTGTTGAACAGGTGAGGGTGAGGGATCTATGGGTAGCTACTTATGGGTGTAGGTGTTCAGGTGTTGACTGATGTAAGCCTATATGGACAGCCCTAGGGATGCAAGTGAATGTGTTCATTGGGCAGAGGTGTCTGCCAACAAGCAGCCACATCCACTGCAAGACCCACTAAAGCAAAGTGTAATCTATATGGCAAGGAACGGAATAACCAGATATAGACGTATATATGTAGAGGTATGTGTGTGTGTATATCTACCCATAGCGACCTAGAGATATGCCTCTCCCTCACTGTAGTACAAATGTATGCATACAGAGAAAGAATACAGATACATACCCACATATAAACATATACATATGCAGACAACCATAGACCCATATGTCGTTAGATTTTATATATATATATATATATATATATATATATATATATATATATATATACAGCAAGATATAAATATACATGTATGCATACATATACAGGTATATCTGTATATATTAATGTAAATATATATATATATATATATATATATATATATATATATATATATATATGTGTGACAATAAATATACACATGTATATAGCTAGGATATGATACAGCAGTTACAAGTAACATATGTTCACAGGCCGTGCATATGGTGGTGGGACATCCAATAAACAAACGTGTAACATGTAGCATCACCCCCCCACCCACCCCCAGCGAGGCCGGTGAGACATACAGACACATAATAAAGGTAAACACACCACTGCTTCCCAGACCACCAGCAGGATACTACCAGTGGGAGAGACCTGCAAGGTCTAATCTTGAAACATAGACATCGATGTCCCTTGTCGGACACCAATCATTAATGATCGGAGCCAGTCCCGATAATGATTTATCAAACCAGGCTGTAGATGTACACGGACCAGTAGGTTGTGCAAGCCTGATAACCCATGGGTCGACACAACGTACGACATGTGTCCTGACATGGGGAGAGTGGGCAGTGTGTAGTGGTGTGTTTATACCCCACCTGCACCCACAGTAAGGATGACTGCTGTAGAGGAATGGCAGGTGGGGGAACTATGGGTATGCGATTATGGGCCTAGGCATGCAGGTGTTGGCTGGCAGAGCCATATTAGGACCACCCCGGGGATGTAAGTAATATTCTGATATGGACATAGCTGATGCCCATACCTCCCAACCCCTAAGAGCACATCCACTGGATAGGTCGTAAACCACTGGGGGAACACATAGGGACCATACCATTGAACTGTCCCCGATTACCAGGGACGCCCCTAATTTTAACTCAGATTCTAACTCTGTCCCACCTAAACCCTTCTAGAACTAGTGATATTAGGAGGAAAGGTGGTGGGTTACACGTAAAGAATAACGACAACAATTAAGAGTCATAAACAGCAAGTACCTCAGACAATGTGTATGAATACATATGCTCTGAGTCTGTCAATGTGTCAGGTTGATAGCACCAATAATTTAAATATGTCCCTGATGTTGTTATGTCGTGTCCCTGATTCAGTCTTCATTTTCCCCAATCATATGAGAGGTCTGAGAGGGACAGAAAGCACATATTCCACTGACTACCTTAGAAAGATGATAGAATAATAGGTATGCAGTAGCATGACTCGGCTGATGGATGTGGTTCCCAAAACCCAATAACTTGTCTGTATTGAAGTGGTCTCAGTTCCCATGTTTCAGCCAGACGGGTGCAGATTGTAAGAGGAACACACAAATAATTTGAATAAAACACTGGAAAGGCTGCTGATTCCGTACAGTCGAATGACATGCTGTTGCCTAATGGGCAGCCATTTCCGATACTGTAGGCATGTAATCCGATGTAATAGGCATCGCAAGGTAATATTATGGCCCTCGGTCTCACCCAGGGGTGTGAGTGTCAGATGCAAGCACCAATGTCAGTGCATTTGCAAATGCGGGAGCAAGTGGGTGTAAGCCTGTTTGGCCGCCAGTATGCGAGTATTACACTGGTAAAGCAATGTAGAGGCTAATTGAGTGTAAGAAGCTGTAACCAGAGGTTAGTATTACATAACACTGCGCAAACCCACACACACCCACTCACAAAAGCTTTAATGTGCCTTAATCCCTCCGTACCCTATGGCCTTGTTCTGCCCTGCAACATTATAAATGGTCTCTGTAAGGCTCGGAACCAGGACCCTGCACACACAGCTAATGTGATTTACCAATACACCATGGCATATATACATACATCGGACATTACCACAAACATATCATACATCGCAGTCATTCAACAGTATAGAAATGTATTCCATCATGTAGATGTATGTGTGAGTGTTTATGTCCAGCATATAGATACATACATATATATAGAGACATATCAGGAACATACCATGTGACAACAAAGCATTACAAACAAATGAAAAGGGAAACACCAGCGATGCCTGTATTATGTAGTGGTGTTGTCCTATGTAATATCAAGACTCTCTCAGACAGACATGTGTCAGTCATACACGCAAACAGTTGTACACTGGCCGTATACATCACTCTGTGCATGTAATGTACATTAACACAACAGTACCTGTCCAATCATTATGTGAGAAAAGTACTCTTGCAAGGTGCTGTGTGCAACATCATCATCATGATAAAGGTAAATGGGGTAACCAGAGAGGGACTGGTAGTGTTGTGTGTACAATGGGGTCGTCCACATTATGTGTACCTGGAACATTTAGGAGTGATTTGCATACCAGGATCGTGCGCCTGAGGGACAGGGGTGAGGATAACAGAAGTATGTTGTGATGCATATTACAAGGGTTACATGTGTCCAGTGGATACATGTGTGAAATGGACAGCTATGTATCAGGCAAATGTTGGCCTAGGAACCGATTGGCCTTATGTTTCTGTAGGGTGAGATTGGGATGTGGGGGAAGGAGAGTAGGTATGCCCGTGGAGGATAGGTAGGGTAGGATCTCACACACAAGACAGCATACAGGGTCAGTATATGACACATGTGGGGGGATACACCTCGGATGGGGAGGGGTGTTCAGCATTCACAAGGCCAAGGGAACAGTGGGATGGAGGTCCCCAGCCATGGGCAGCCACCACTCCACCACTGCACCAAAACAGCTGCAAAGGAAGCAGTGCTGAGGGCTGTCCAGGAGGGGTGACCTCACCCTGTAAATGTGACACTCTGCCCTTGAGCTTGCGTATCTGGCCTCGGAACCCCTTATTGAGCCCCCAACGCACCACTTCCGGGACTGCATGACAGCGGACATGTTCCTGTCTGGCCATGCTCCCAGGGGGGGACAGGCCCCATCCTCAGTGGTGGTACCACCAGAAGGTGGTGCAGAGCCAGCAGAGGTTGAGGCCCAAGGCTGGGCCCCAGATGTGCTGGTGTCCGGTGCCATGGTCAGCTGAAGTGGGACAGGAGGTTCTGCCGGGACTTCCAAACCCATACTACAGCCTATGGTGTTGCAGTTTAAACACAGATATGTATTAGTAATAGACAACAGCATTCAGGATTACTTACAACAGTATGCATAGATATGACCATCAACCCAACACAATGGATGGTATACATTTGCAGAGGGAGCACAACACATGCATATATACTGCATGACATCTGTACAAAGTGTAGAAGATGTGTGACTGCAGCTTTGAACAGTGGCCCATTATTGGCTTGCCACTGAGAACCCCAGACAGTGTCTGTCATGCCACTGTTTCATGTGACATATGTCCAGTCAGGGATGCGATGGCAGTAACACATCCCTATCACCATGTACTGGCAGCAATCCTCACACTATGCTCCTGTTGTGCACAGATGTGTGTTCAGTGTGTAACACAGGAAACAAATAGTTCCACACACTGACCAGTCCACAAATGGCCCTACAGATGGGGGTCTCTCATGAACAGAGCACTGTCATGTCTGTTATAAAACATGCAGAATAGCCATTACCACACACAACATGTTAAACAGGCAGTAGTCTCAATGAAGCATAGCTACACTTACATGCTGTAGTCATGTCTGGCACATCACCCTCCTGTCTTTAGGCTATTTCCCACTGTGTATGATGTTTGAGGAACATCCAGATATCATCTGTGATGCCGTTTCCAAACACCACATCCAGGTACCACTCACAGTGACTGTCATGGCCAAACACCAACATGATGTTCCTAGATATTGTACTGTGTTTATCATGCAAATGGCTATGGGAACATCATCATAGCTGTTCCACATGCAATTAGCTAGACGAGAACTGCAATAGGTGCAGAGGCCATCACCTGATTGTGTCTATCACTTACAATACACATGCTGCTGCTGAGCAGGTGTACACCTCCACATCCACCAGATAGTGTGTGGGAGGGACAAACAACGTACATCAGAGAAGGGCTTGGAGACTAAAACCTAAGCATCGTCTGTCACACACCTACCAGTACAGGGGTCAAACCCCTGGCTGACTAGTCATTACTATTACAAGTGCATGCAGTTATTACATGTGCCACAAAGCCGACATATTGCTGTGCTGTAAGAAAATATATGTGTATTGGTGAGAGACATGTGTAACAGAGATATAGTAGACATACATTAGGTGAGCACACATGGCTGTTCACATGAACAGATGCCATTGTCACCACAACCACACTCAATAAATGGACTCACATTGACACTCTTTGCCAGGGTCACAAATACACTCCCTAACTACTTAGTTTGCCACACTGCAGTAATGCACAGGTACTACATGCACCACAGGGGACATCTGGAGGTTCTATGGGCTAGGGCATGTGAACGTGTTTGACATCTGTTGGTATGCCAGTGGAGTTATACTGGGAGTGACTATAGTTGGGTGCATCATAACCCACATGCAGACACAAGGTGCCAGTGCTGACATGCATGTATGCATTGCTTCATGAGTGTGTAGTGGTTGGCTGTGTAAGATGGCTGTACAAGGCTGGGTGAGAGGTAATACTTGGCATCGCGTCACCCGACAATGGTGTGCAGTGTGGTACAGGGGTGTAGTGTCTGCAATGTCCCACACAGATGGGTACTGCATGAACTGCCCTGACATCCTGGTTACCATTGTGTATGGCCATAGCTTTGCAATGCATGCCATGTCTGTGTTTGATAGTCCTTGACATGGACATTGCCTGGGATGTGCATGTCCCACAATACTGTACAGTGACATGTACAGGTGTACCTGGTATGGCAGGCATATGTTGGGTACACAGACTGTTATCCTCCGATATGCCAATACTGGCCTGGTGTGGTGAAACCTGCTTATTGTCAGCAGGTTGACCCTGCACCTGCATTGATAGCATGATTCAGGTATTCCCTGGTGTCAGTGGTATCGGTCTATACAGGACACATGTGTACGGCATTGTATGGCCTCTGTGGATCACATTTGATGGCACCATATATGTTGCATGCATCCAGTGGGGAACATAGTGAAGGCACATTGTCTGCAATTATGTGCCTATTGTACTACTGTACAGGGTGCCATGTCCCCTGCAGCCCACTGCAATCACACCATGCCTGCTATCTGTCATCAATGTGCATGGTACTAGCAACATAGCAGGATATCCTAGGCAAGTGTGTTTGTGTATGACACATGGGTTCATGACATATACCTGGTACTAGTAGGGTTGCATACTTTGTTCACCAGGCCTTTTGCCAGATGTAGGGGTATGGCTTGCCAGCACAGTCCCATGGCTGACTAACATCTGTACGCCTTGTGAAGTGGGCATTGTGTCATAAGACGGACACCATATATGAAAACTACAAGAACTGATCCCCAACATGTCCAGTGGTTAGACACTCACAGCCACTCCCACACAGGCTCTGACAGTCAAACACACACACCTGCCATGTCCTGGATTTGAACTCCTACCTACCTAGTGTATCACACTGCAGTGATACGCATTTACAGCATGCACTACGGAGAATACCAGGTTACAGTAGTCCTAGAGGTGTATTTCTAGGTGTGTGACATCAACAGGATTGCCAAAGGTGAGTATATGACTTGTAAGGAGTGTGAGTACTCTAAAAGCATTGGTCTGTTCTCAGGCAGATGGACACACACACACACACACACACACACACACACACACACACACACACACACACACAGTTGGCAAGTCTGGGATTACAACACTGGCATAACTACTCTATCACACTACAGCAATACGCAGTTACAGAACACACAACAGAGACTACTGGTCTATGACGTTCCCAGAGGTGTATTTCTTGGTGAGTGACATCAGCAGCATTGCCAAAGGTGAGTATATGATTTGTACGGACTGTGGGTAGCCTATAAACCCTTTCTCTCTACACAGTCTGAGTCAGACAGGCGTGCACAAATTCGCACACACAATTGGCAAGTCTGGGGTTAGAACTACTACCTAACTAGTATAACACTACAGCAGTATGCAGTTATAGGATGCACCATGGAGATTACTGAGCTGCAGCTCTCCCAAAGGTGTATTTCACAGTGGATGACCTCAGCAGGCTTGTCATAATACTACTATGGGGAGGGCAGAGTGTGCATGGGCCATAACCCAGTCATGTAGGGGTTGACATGCCACATGTGGGTGCACATGGGGCCATATGTCACATGTACGTGTATACAGCTACTAGATGACTACTTCCCTATACAGTCATGTTGCACAGCTGGCACGTGCACCACATAGTCTGACATGCTGACAGATACAGGTGGTTAGTATCTGCAGTGAATGACATCTGCACCTCATGTGTGTGGAGCCCTTTGGCTGTGTGCTGGATGAGACAGGCACGGATGGCTCCTTGTCATGGTCACCCTCTTCCACACATCTATGTCCATCTACCTTAGACGTATTATATTGTGTTGTCCTTACATATATATATTCCTATCCACTGTGTGTGCAAGGCAGGCATGGTGCATACTGACATGTGTCTGCACTAAGAACTGCGACCGCCAGATATGTCCGGACCACTGGTGTTTGCAGACATGGCCTTCATGTGTTTAAGTGTGTGAGCATGCCCAGTATGACCATTCAGTATGTTGTCGACTGACATTGCCTTCATACCTTCAAGTGTGTGAGCATGCCCAGTATGGCCATCTATATTGCATGTGTTAAATGTCCAGGTAGTCTGTACTGTGGTGCTGACCTGTGTGTTGTACACCTACAAGTAGCATGCTGTGTCTGCAGGGTATCCATCGGTCATGTGGCATTGACTGTTGCTACATTTCTGCATAGCCAGGGGGGGCACCTGACTGTATCTACATTCCTACACAGTAGCGGGGGGGCACACCTGACTGTTGCTATAAGTGTACGTTGGATGTGGGGTACACCTGACACTTGTAAACATTTTCTAGTACTGTACTGGCATGTCAGGCACTCCATTTCAGTGTGTAGTCTTACCCATTGTGCTGGCTAGAGGCATACCAGTGTACTACAGATCTTAGCTTTAATTACCAACACATTAGTTTCTGACTTCCTAGCCTTCACAACCTATATCCAACTGCCTGGCCTGCTGTAGTCTGCCTGTGTGGGTCTGTGGGAGGGGTTACCCATAGGGCACATTCAGAGGCTATAGTACAGCATTTGTTTGTGTCGGTCTACACCTGTCCATCTGGTTGAGACTTGTGTGGGTCTTATGGACACACATGATGCTCAGCCCATTACCTGCAGTGGGTTTTGTCACCCTGTGTAGTACTGGCTACTATGGTGACTCCAGTATGTGTTAGAGATGTCATGGTGCCACTATGGGTGTCTACTGTCAGCTGCCTTAACATTCGGCCACCCAATTCCCTTGCATGCTCACATCAATACCATAGCTACAGGTACCAACACATTCTACTACATTTGGCAATTGGTAGGTTGATTGACTTACCTTGAGGGTGTGCCAGCTTGAGGATGGTGCTGGAGGGCTGCCTATGTTGAATGCACATAGCACACTCCCTGTACATGGCTGAGCACAGGTAGTGTCATGTTTGGCATAATTATTACTGTCTGTGCGAGTCAGAGAGGGTGACATTCCCTGGATCTCTACTATGTCAGTGCATACGCTATGCATTGCCTCTTTGCCAAGGCCAGGTCATACTGGGCACACCTCTTTCTGCTTACTGGGTCAGGATCAGGTTGTTCCACCTCTGAGTCACTCTGAGCCTGTATAGGCCTTGGCATTGGTGGGGGGCTGTGTGACCCTGCCCCATGCTGTTCCTGCTGCAGCTATTTCTGCAGGATCATATTGTGTAGCATAGCACATACCATAACAATTTGGGTGTATGTAGCTGGTGAATACTGCAAGGCTCCACTGGATGTCTCCAGACACCGGAACCGTGACCTGAGCATCCCAAATACATGCTCTATTATATGTCTAGCCTGTGCGTGTGCCTCATTATGGTGTTGTTGTTCAGGTGTGTGTGCATTTCTGATGGGTGTCATTAGCCACGGCTCCAGTGGGTACCCAGCAACCCACATTGGGTGACCGTAGGGGATGTCCATATTGGCAAAGCTGTGGTACAGCTGCGTCAGATGCCATATTTCTGAATCGTCATAGCTTCCATGGCAGCCAGCATACACATTCATTATAATGCCCTGGGCATCATATACAACCTGGGAGTTGATGGAGGGGATGCCCCTGAGGTTAATGTAGGCCCTACCCTGCTCACTGGGTGGTGCTTTGATGCATAAGTGCATGCAGGCTATAGCACCCACTACCCCAGGGTAGTCTGCTATTTGGTGGAAGAGACGCATATTGCTGGTCAACACCTCATGTGTGTTGAGGAAATATACGTGCTCACTGGCTTGTGCTGACATGGCATCCAGGAACTGGTGGAATACTCTGGATGCTGATGCCTGTGAGATCCCCATGATATTCCCAGTTGTACTTTGGGAGGTACCTTTGGCTAGTATACCTAGTCCTACACATACCTTGGTATCCACTGGGATGGGTTCCCCTCGGCCTGTTTGATGTGTCAGGTGTGGCCGGCAGAGCTCAACAATCTGCTGTAGGAGGTCTCTGTCCACCCTATAGTGCTCCACTATCTCCAGCTCATGTAGCCCCTGGTAGGTTGCCCTGCGTCTGTACACTCTTCTCTGTCTCCTCACTGAGGTCTGTTAGGCAGCATTCACATCTTCACCACCCACAGCCTCTTGCACATGTTGGTCTATGTTGCCTGCTGCTGTTTGTTAAAATTTCCCCACATGTATACACCAGTGGTGTAGAGTGTGGAAAAACCAGAGGGAAAGGTGTTTGCTTAGTTTATAGCAGTGTTCTGGGCTGGGCTGGTCTGCTGCCCTTGTAATCAGCTGATTCTGATACATATCACCTGTCATCTCAGCTAGTTCACCTTGATTACTCTCCTATTGCTGTTGTCCTTCCCAGTTGCACTAGGCAGGTATAAACACACCCCTAGTTTAGCCGTGCTAAGCTAGGAGCAATCCCGAGCCAAAGGGCTTCAATCCATGTACAGTATGCCTGACACACCCCCCATGATGTCACCCATATCCGAGTCCTGCACCTGGCTATCTATACACATACACTCTTGGGACCTGCCTCACACCCTGGGGATAACCAGGATTCACTATCCTTTACCTCATTTGCATAGGATTGCCTGCTAATGCATAGTTACATGGCCCATACTGAGCCTCCCCAAAACTAGCCACTGCTTACCGTCGTGCAAACCCACACACAACTGCTTAAAAGTGCCTTACTCACACCCTATTTAACAGCCCTTGTTCTGCCCAGCAACAAAACAACCGGCCTCTGCAAGGCTCGAAACCAGGACCCTGCACACCACAGACAATGTGCTTTACCACTAAACCATGGCAGATATACATACATCGGATGTTATCACGTACATATCATCCAGCACAGGCATTCAACAGTATAGGACATGTATTCTATCACGTAGATGTATTTGTGTTAATGTATATATATATATATATATATATATATATATATATATATATATATATATACACACACACACACACACACACACACACACACACACACACACACACACACATATATAGATATAGTATATATATCTCAAGAACAAACCTCGTGACAACAAAGCATTAGACAAGAATGAAAAGGAAACCACCAGCGACTCCTGTATTATGTACTGGTGTTAATCCCAAGCCAAGTGTGTTTCTGTGTGGCACACGGGTTCAGACTGTATTCAGGGTAATATTAGGGTTGCTGACATTACTCACCAGGCCTATTGCCAAATGTATAGGTATGTCTTGCCAACCCAGTCTCTTTGCTGATTGTGACATTTATGGCCACTTTATAGGGAAACAACAAAACACGTGCCTCAACACATCCAGTGGCTAGCCACTCACAGCCACCAACACATAGGATATGACTGACAAACACACACACCTGCTATGCCTTGGAATAGAACACCTACCTGACTACTTTATCACACTACAGCATTATACAGTTACAGAATGTGCTATTGAGATTATTAGGTCATAGCAATCCCAGAGGAGTATTCCTAGGTGGGTGACATCATCAGCCTTGCCAAAGTTGAGTATAGGAATCGTACAGAGTGTGAGTACTCTAAAAAGCATTGCTCTGTTCACCGGCAGATGGACACATGCACACACGCACACACACACACACACACACACACACACACACACACACACACACACACACACACACACACACACACTCAGCATGTCTGGGATTATAACACCGACCTAACTACTTTATCACACTGCAGCATTATGCAGTTAAAGAATGCACTATAGAGATTACTGGGTCACATCAATCCCAGAGGAGTATTCCTAGGTGGGTGACATCATCAGCCTTGTCAAAGTTGAGTATAGGAATCGTACAGAGTGTGAGTACTCTAAAAAGCATTGCTCTGTCCACTGGCAGACGGACACACACACACTCACACTCGGCATGTCTGGGATTAGAACACCAACCTAACTACACTACAGCATTACGCAGTTACAGAACATGCTATCGAGATTACTGGGTCACATCAATCCCAGAGGAGTATTCCTAGGTGGGTGACATCACCAGCCATGCCAAAGGTGAATATAGGAATGGTACGGAGTGTGAATACTCTAAAAAGCATTGTTCTGTCCACCGGCAGACGGACACACACACACACACACACTCGGCATGTCTGGGATTAGAACACGACCTAACTACTTTATCACACTACAGCATTATGCAGTTATAGAATGCGCTATCGGGATTACTGGGTCACATTAATCCCAGAGGAGTATTCCTAGGTGGGTGACATCATCAGCCTTGCCAAAGGTGAATATAGGAATGGTACGGAGTGTGAGTACTCTAAAAAGCATTGTTCTGTCCACCAGCAGATGGACACACACACACACACACACACACACACACACACACACACACACACACACACACACACACACACACACCAGTGATGGGATCAGAACACCTGCCTATCTACAGATTACTATTATAATACTACGCAGTTACGAGTTGCGCCACAGAGATTACACATTCCAAGGCAGTCATCATGACCTTCTAGGATTGCAGACATCAACAGGGATGCTGACAGTTATGATGTACATAACTGTGTACCTGTGTGTTTAACGTAGGAGTCCATCCCGAACAGGAGTGTGGAATGGATGACTACTATCACTATACAGGGTTACAGTCGCCATGCTCATACACATAGTAGCACATAACATTCACAAGGTGTCATTGGGCATCCTCACACACTTAGTAGCACACGGCTGTTTGGAATGCACTATGAGTCCACATACACAAGGTTATATTGGGCATGCTCATACACTTAGTAGCACAGGGCTGTTTAGGATGCACTCTGATTCTAAACACGGAAGGCCACAGTGGCCATGCTCATACAGTTAGACGTACAGAACATGTTGTAATGGTGTCTGGTGTTAGTAGTTGTCATTGTTAGCAGGTAGCACAGGGCTGTTTAGGATGCACTCTGATTCTAAACATGGAAGGCCACAGTGGCCATGCTCATACAGTTAGACGTACAGAATATGTTGTAATGGTCTCTGGTGTTAGTAGTTGTCATTGTTAGCAGGAACACTGCACTACATGTATCTGACACTGGTCATCTACACAACACCTGCTGCTGTCCGACACATTAGATGTATCAGTCTATAACAAGCTCAATACTACCACTCATAGTGATTTCATGCTAGGAATGGCAACTGCTTGACCAACACAATGAGCCAATGTCCTGCTGTAATTACGAGGTTGTCCAGTGTCTGTCAGTCTGGGATGACATGACTGACAGAAGACAAGCCTTTGTCACAGATCACATGCATCCATGATTCAAGGGAATGTTGATAATACCTCGTTCGCATTTGCCCATATAGTGCCATTCCAAGGCAAATGACCTAAACACAGGATAGCACCCTGACACCTAGAAGACAATTGCATTGTATGCTTATGCTAACCAGTGCTAGATGTGTTGCTGTCGTAATCACAGCTGATCACTGTTGAACCTACAATGGGGAGTACTGACATCTGTGCAGTGAGGAACACCTAGCTGACTGCTCTGTTGTGCACAATAGCACTACCACCATATAACTCAGAACCGGACATGTGGGCCATAACACTGGTACAGTCCACTCCAGGTGATGGTGTCCCCACATTCATAATGACTACTCACATGTACAGACCAGTACTCCAACATATATCATAACAGATGAGTCAGGTGCAGGTCACAGTGTCAAAAGCTGCATTCTAGGATGTAACCCTGAGACACCACCATGTCTTCAGACCACCAACACACATCCATACATGTGGTATGACATGTAATGGAACAACACCAAGTAACCTTTGACTGGTGGACTGTACCTAGCCCTACAACAACTTTGCAGAGTACCCATGTACTGACACAGTTACATTATGTGTTATGCAATCCAATGATACCACTGTTTGTAACCAGGTCAGCTGTACACATACCAGGGTCCCTCGGATATTGACAGCATTAACAGATGACTGTTACTGTGCACCATTGAGTGTGTACACAGCCTGACATGAAGCTATGATTGTACAACATGTTTATGTGAGGAGCAGATTGTTTTGACATTTGTGTAGGATATAACCTGGAATGTGGACAGGTCCCATGCAGCCTGTATGTATGGCATTAGAGAGTGCAGCTTGTACCTGCATAGTTGTTATTACAGGGGCTCTGTAGTGTACATGGATATATGAATGTGTACCTGTTGGGGGGGACAGTGTGTTTATGTTATCCAAGAACCTATCTGGCTGAACAGGTGCTATTTACATAGGTACAGTACCTCTCATGCCATAGTGCTGTGAAGCACAACAGGTCTTGTTGTTGCCATTATGTTTCATGACACAGCTATGGAATCCTCTGTGTTTGGCCTCATAATATGTGGATGAGTAGTTTCACAGTAGCTTTGCGTGGCATTATATGGTGTATCTCCCTCTTACTGAGGCTGACCATGGATCAACTTCCACTCATGTATGTTGACCCTTGCAATAGTTACTACCTTCTGTGGTACAGTTTAAGGCAGGGTACCACTGGTTTGCCTTCATGGTTGTGTTTGTTTGAATCCTGTTTCTGTTTCAATGGCACGATCACTGCACATATGTGAGTGCCTAAAATGCATTTGTGTAGGACCCAGCATTTGCACATGCATTGTACATCTGCATGGGTGCCAAGACAGTCAGCACTTCACTCTTAAGGAGCATAACATTGGCTTTGAAGACTGACCATGTGTGGCATACTGTTAGTCCTGTTGATATGACTATGGTGATCCAGGTCATTGGTGTTGATGACATCCAACATGCATTGAACATATGGGTTGGTACATGATGAGTCTTCCCGGTTCATAATGGGATAGCTGAGTGGCCATGATTATGGTGTCCTGTCTCACAGCTGGTATTCCCCATTACAGCACAATGACAGTTGGGATTTCCAAGGCATGGTGGATGATCTGTCACAAGGTGCAATTTGGATTACACTTTGGCACAAAGATAGTTGCTCAGCATAATGCATCTTACATTGTGCAAGTGCAACTTGCATGGGGGTGTACATATCCCTCAGGAAGTTGGACACACCTGTGGCCCATGTGTTCCAATAAAGGATGTTGGCCAAGAGGTGAGGTATGTGTTATAACATGGTCAGGCAGGGGTGCTCTCTAAAGCATTGAACCATATCTCAGTCACTGCACAGATATGTTCTCCATGTTTCAGATTGATGTAAGTGAGTCCATACTGAGTACCTGATTTGTATCATTGAGTAGCAAGACTCACAGTTTATTTCTTGGCTGTCCCTGTTGCACCAGTGGACTTTCACTTGAACCTGGCATGATGAGGGCACTATAGGGGACTCATGGGCCATTGCCAGTATCCAGATTCTCAGGAGTAACAGGTGCAGACCCTGTCTGGCAAAGCATCATGGTCTATCAACCATGCTATCCCAGGCAGAGAGATGCTGGATACTCTTTGAATTACACCAGTAAATGTCACTATTGTGGAATACAGTCCTTGTCCCTGTACTGCTGCATCATTCTGGCCACTGGCAGAATGCTACCCAGACCTTGGAACATACCCGAATGGGCTACATGACCTAACAGTTCCTACATGTGTTGCCATGCAGTCCAGGCTACAGCATCACAGGTCCTGCACATCAACATAGCGTATGCCAGTGACATGTGTATAGTTCTAAAGGTGGTTGGAGTGTATGGGTATGTGGCTAATCATGGCAGACAGGCAGTTGACAGTATGTTTGCCCTCATATAGCTTGGTGTGTAACATAGGGTTAGGGTTTGCGTTCACAAATGAGTACTGTTGGCCATGTTTCCGGCCACATGTTCTGAGATGTGACACAATTATGCGAACTATGTCGTACAGTCTTTGTATTCTGTTGTCTGTCTATTCCAACTTGGGAGGCCTCTTGCTTGGCCAGATACTTAGAGGCCTCTGTGGATGTGTGTGATATCTAGTGGAATGCGTGTGTGTCCTTACTGTGTTCTGGTAAGGGTATGTGTTGGGTGTGGTGATGAGATGCATGTGTTCACCTACACCTCTTGACTGTCCAGTCCAGTCATGGGTGTAGTAAGGACTGCCTCCAAGATCACCCCTGTAGCTGCATCCCAGCAATGTGTGTGGTGTGGTGTTAGGCAGGTTTGGCAGTGTACATGGCATAGAGATTGCATTCCCCCAGGATGGCCAAATACACAAAGCTGACATTAGTAAACACCAGTAGCTGAGTAGTGGATATGCCTGTATGAGCATTCAGTACTACAAGTACCACGTACTGTATTTAGTATACTTACTGTTTTATACAGTGATGCTCACATGTAAATATTTGAGTTATGGACGTGGCAACACTAGCTATTACAGGAACATGGTAGCTACCTTTAGTAGCATTCCCCCTCTGAGGGCCACATCACATCCTGATAGTTGATTACAGATGATGCAAGTGTGAACAGGGCTGTATCCTTGTCTGGGTATAAACACACATACCCAGCAGAACCATGAGCTCTGTTGGGCACAGACACCCACTCCCCACACAGAGTCAGCTATCAATAGACTCTGCTGCCACTATCGACATGATCAGGATATAATAAGATAGTGTATGCCATCACCTATGAAGCTGCTATTATACATGGGCAGCAGTGTTCTACATCTTACACGCCTACTGCAGATGTCACACTGGAGTTAAAGATGATATGCATCCTGTTTCATTACCAGTACTGTCAACATATTTCCAAGCAGCTGTTAGTCTGGCAATGAGAGGTTAGGCTACACAAATCTACATGTTCAACCAGTGTGTCTCTACTGTCAATATCCACTCTATGTAGGAGTGCACATAGCCATTTGGCACAGCCCTGTAACAAGAGCATGTACACATTTGCAGAACATGTACACATACACAGCTGTCATTGATTGCAAACAATAGTAGAGAGGTGGATATTGGGCAAAGTGGACTTTTAGGCAAGGCTCATAAGACAGACCCACCACCATACATAGCAGATGTAACCAGAAACTGAGGGTATTGCTACTCAATGCCAGAAGTCTAAACCTCACATTGCACACACTCGAGGCACTCCCCAGTATGGAGAACATTGATATCTGTGCAGTAGCAGACACCCAGTTTAAGGCTCCAGGGAGCACCCCAGCACCACCAGGCTATAACGCATACCACACTTTTCGGCCACAGAACCCAGACCGGAACACAAAAGGCGGGGGTGTATCCATATTCATCAAGGATACTCACACCTCCAGGTTAGTGGCACAGCACAATGTATCAGGGATCATCCAAGTGCAAGTGACAATCCAAATTGTAGCTTGCTACAGATCACTCACCATGACCCAGGACCCACATTCCACATTTCTGGGGACACTGGGAAATATGCAGGTCCTACCAAACACCCTAATACTGGGTGATGTCAACTACCCAAACATTAACTGGGAGAACTACTCGAGTACTAACTCCCTTGCCCAGCGCTTCCTAGAATTCCTCGATTCTAATGCCCTGGAACAACTGGTCTACACCCCCACCAGAGGCAGCAATATCTTAGACCTGGTCATCACCAACATGGGTGACCAGTGTTCCACATCAGAGGTCAGCTCCTCGTTGATCAGATCCGACCACAAGCTAATCACCCTAGACATCCACATCCTGCTCCCACCCCCATTAGGAAAACAACCGTAAAAGATTTCTCCAAAGCCAACTTCACGCTTTTTAAGACTGAAGTGGCAAACTTCATGACACCCATGCAGATGGACAATAGAGGTACGACTGCTGAATCCTACACAAATGCACTTTATAAGCACTTACACAAGTGCACAGATTGTGCTATCCCTAACAGAACCAAGATGCTATCCTCCAAAAAAAGGAAGCCAATCTGGTGGTCTTCTGCCATAAACAAACTCTACAACAGAAGAAAGAAACTGTTACAAAAAAGAGTAAAATCCCATGATTGGAGGAACTCCCTGGTCAGCCTCAGTAAGAAGCTGAGATCCCTCATAAAATCCTCCAAAGCTAGTTATGAAAACAAAATTGCCACTGATTCTAAAGACAACCACAAAGCATTCTATAGCTATGTTAAAAATCTCAATGGCAACACTCAGATCTGCTCTGAGTTACAGCACAATGACACTAAATATACAGAACCAACTGATATTGCCAACATCCTGGCAGATAGGTTCAGTGCTAACTTTACCCCCCTGTCACCCCCTAAAGGACCCATCTTTATACCGGAAGAATGCAAAGTTCCTGTAATCACAGCTGCACAGGTAAAATCTTCACTCTCCAAAGCCAAGAACACAGCATCCGTGGGACCTGACAACATCCCAGGCTGCCTTCTACATGAACTACAGAATGAACTGGAACCCCACCTAAGTACCATGTTCAATCATAGCCTCACCTCAGGTTTTGTGCCCATTGAATGGTGCACCATGACAGTTATCCCACTCCACAAAGGGGGGGCCACAACAGACCCTGGGAACTACCGCCCCATTAGCCTGACGAGCCTCGTCTGCAAGGCCATGGAACGTATCATCATGGAACTCATAAAAACATTGGAGATCTCCAAACCCTGGACTCCACACAGTTTGGGTTTGTAAAAGGCAGATCATGTCTCCTAAACCTGATAGACTTCTTTGAAGTAGTCACCAAGGCCATGGATGAGGGTAAGGTGGTTCGCACAGCCTATTTAGATCTTGCCAAGGCGTTCAACACCATCCCCCACTCTAGAATTATAGATAAACTCACTAAACTAGGTATAAATCCCTATGTCACAAGATAGGTTGCCAACTGGCTTACTGAAAGAACCAACACTGTGAAAGTAGCAGACTCCAAATCAGACTTCAGACCAGTGACAAGTGGAGTACCACAGGGTTCAGTCCTGGGTCCTCTCCTGTTTGGTATCTACTTCTCTGAAGTACAGGCTAACACAGAAGGTCTTTGGCTAACTAAATTTGTAGGTGACTGCAAACTAGGAGCCATAATTGAAACTCCTAACAATGTGGACATCCTACAAAAGGGCCTCACTGAGACAGATGCCTGGTGTCAAAGACATGGTCTCAAGCTCAATGCCATAAAGTGCATTGTCATCCCCTTTGGTAAAAATTCTGTACCCATGAACTACCACATAGGTGGTAGTCTACTTAACACCGACAGTGTGATAAGAGACCTTGGGACACAGGTGGACAGTAGTCTCTCCTTTGATAATCACATTGCCAAAGTGGTCAGGAAATCCTTCTACATGGCACACCTCATCACAAAAGGTTTTTCATCCAGAAAAAAAGAGGTCATTGTTCCCCTCTACTCATCACTCATTAGACCCATTATAGAGTACAACGCCCCTTTTGGTATGTACCTCACAAGACATCTACAACAACTGTAAAGGCTGCAAAAATACCTCACAAAGAGGATTACTGGCCTCAAACAGATGCCTTATGCAGACCGTCTCAAAAAACTCCAGCTTTACTCCGTTGCATATCGCCTACTCAGAGGCGATCTCTGCCTAACATACAAAGCTATGTCAAACCCAGAGCTGTTGGACATGCTCCACTTAAAGAAATCCCAATCCCTCCGAGCTACACGCTCTAGGGACCTAAACCTTGTCACCACAATAAACAGAACATGCTGGAGGGATAGATTCCTGTCCCAGAGACTTCCCATACTCTGGAACAGACTACCTATCTATGTCAAACAGAGCTCCTCATTAGCACTCTTCAAGAAAAATCTTGATGATTGGATGGGTAATAGGAAATTCACCCCGGGGATCACTTCTGTGGTTCTGCTTGACAGGGGCACAGGAAAATAATTTTCTTGGGTGGCGAAAACCAGGGTACATTTTTGGCTCAGCTTGTATAGGCCCTAGGGCCAATAGCCTAGTACCTACCTATGAACCTATGAACCTATGAACAACATATTGTACCTGGTCATCACCAACATGGGTGACCGGTGTTCCACACCTGACATCAACCCCTTGCTGGTTAGATCAGACCATAGACTAATCACTCTGGATATTCACATTCCACCCACAACCCCAAACAAGGAGACCACCATGGAAATCTTTTCCAAAGCAGACTTCATGTTGCTTATGCCTGAGGTGGAACGGTTCACAGCCCCCACGCAAATGGACAATGCTGTCCAAGATGCTGAAACCTATACAAAGGCACTCTATGACCATCTGCAGGAATGCATGGATCGTGCTATCCCAACTCTAACCTAGACTCACTCCTCCAAGAACAGGAAACTGGTCTGGTGGACCCCTGCCATACACAGGCTCTACAGTAGTAGGAGGTAACTAGTACAGATAAGAGTGAAATCCCTAGAAGGACAGACATCCCTTATCAGTATCAGCAAGAAACTACAATCCCTCATGAAATCATCCAAGGCTAGCTTCAAAAGACAATTTTCCAAGGACCCTACAGACAACCACAAAGCGTTCTTTAGCTATGTCAAGAACCTAAGTGGGAACTCTCAGATCTGCTCAGAGTTGGTGCAGACTGGCACAAAATACAATGAACCAACTGATATTGCCAGCATTTTGGCAGACATGTTCAGTGCAAACTTCACACCCCTCTCAACCCCTAAATGGCCCTTAACCATACCAGAAGAATGTATGGCCCTGGCAATCACTGACACATAGGATAAAACAGCCCTGTCCAAAGCCACAAATACAGCCTCAATGGGACTGGACAGCTGTGTCTTACATGAGCTCCAAATGAACTAACCCCTCACCTAAACACACTGTTCAAACACAGAATCTCTACAAGTTACATACACACAGAGTGGCGCACAGCAACAGCAATCCCACTCCACAAAGGTGGCACCACAATGGACCCCAGGAACTATTGCCCTATAAGCCTGGCTAGCCTGGCCTGCAAGGCTATGGAGCACATTATCATGGAACTCATTAACAGAGACATTGGGAACCTCCAGACACTCGACCCAACCCAGGTCTACTTGATGAGTGCAGATCATGCCTACTGAACCTGTTTGATGTCTGACAGTCACCTAGACTTTAGGTGTGGGGTGTGGTAGTTTACACATACTACCTGGACCTCGCTATGGATTATGACACCATTCCCCACTCAGGTATTGTTTATAAACTCACCAGCCAGTGCATACACCCATACATCACAGGTTGGGTTGTCAACAGGCTTACACACAGAACCCACATGGTAAGCCTAGCAGCCTCCAGGCCCAACTCTTAACCAGTCACAACTGGTGTCCCACAGGACTCAGTCCTGGGACCCCTACTGTTTGCCATATACTTCTCAGAGGTACAGGCAAACACAGGTGGACTACTGCAGACCGTGTTTGGCAATTACTGCAAACTGGGGGCCATAACTGACAGTCCAGCTGTCACAGACATTCTTCAAGGGGCCTTAGATAGACCAGCACAGGATGTCACAGTCATGGCCTCCAGCTAAAGGCCATGAACTGCATGGTCATTCCATGTTGGGAAAACTAAACACCCACATATTAACACATGAGTGGCAGCCACTTTAATACAAACGAGGTAATGGGTATGTGGGGACTACATTAGATAGTGATCTCTTCTTTGACAATCACATCTCCAAAGTACTTAGGCCATCCGTCTATGTAGGCCATCTGATTACTTAAGGGTTTGCATCTAGGCATACTGAGGTTATTGTGCCCCTTTACTCATCACTCATCAATCCCATCATCGAGTATGATAACCCATTTGGGATGTACCTCAGAAGACACATCCGACAGCTGGAGGGTCCACGAACATACCTCACCAAGAGCATTACTAGCCTCAGACATGTCCTATGCTGCCAGACTGCATGAACTCTTGCATTACTCAGTGGCATCTCGTTTACTCAGAGATGATCTTTGCTGCCCAACAAAGACATGTCCAAGTCAGGCTTAATGGATATGCTCCACCTGTGGGAATCCATGTCACAGTGAGCCACACACAGTAATGAGCTAAACCTTGCCACAACTATAACTGGAAGATGCTGGAATGACAGATTCCTATCACAGGTACTACCCATGCTTTGGAACTACATCCCTGATTACATTATACGGAGCCCCTCACTAACACTCCAGGGACACCTTGCAGGCTGGATGGAGAACAGTGGGTACACCCCAGGGATCCTCCAATTGGCTCCGCTCTACAGAGGGACAGTTAGTTAATCAATGGGATGGCGACAGCTGACACATTTCGGCTAGGCATATGAATGGCCTCAGGCAGTTAGCCACATACCTACCTATGTACCTATGAACCTATACATACAGTATCAGCACATGCTGATAGCTTTAATTGACTGTTCAGGTGTTGACCTATCTTGTGCCAGTAGCAATTGTGTGTGCAATAGTTGAAGGCTGCCTCTGTAGGATGCACACATTAGACCACCTACACATGACAATTTACAGGTGGTCTTGTGTGTGTGTGCCATCCATGTGTGTGCAGGTGAAGAAGGGTGTCAGTCCGTAGGTGCCTATGCTGTCAATGTGTGTGCTATACTTTCCCTCTTTGCCAAGGCATGGGCATACTGGGCATGCCTCCATCTGCCTACTGGGGCTGGCTCAGGGTGTTCATGGTCTGAGTACCTCTGTGCCTGTGGGGCCCTTGGCAATGGTGGTGAGTTGTGCGGGCCTTCATCATTCGGTCCCTGCTTACAGCTGTTTCCGCAGGATCATATTGAGTAGCATGGCACATACTATGAAGATGTGGGCACACGTGCCTGTAGAGTACTTCAAGGCTCCACCAGATATGTCCAAGCAACAAAACCGTGATTTCAGCATCCCAAACACACACTCTATGATGATTCTAGTTTGTGTGTGTGCCTCATTATGGAGTTCTTGCATGGGTGTGTGTGCATTTCTGATGGGAGTCATCATCCACGGTTCCAGTGCATAGCCAGCATCCCCCACCAGGTGACCATATGGGATGTCCCCCCTGGCAAATACCTGATACAGCTGTGAGGTATGCCAGATGTGGGAGTCGTGATAGCTTCCAGGGCTGCCAGCACACACATCCATGATAATGCCCTGGGTATTGCACATGACCTGGCAATTGATGGAGGGGTATCCCTTGCAGTTTATGTAATGCCTACCCTGCTCACCGGGTGGTGACTTGATGTCTATGTGCATCTGGTCTATTGCACCTAGTACCTCCAGGTATTCTGCCACACGGTGGAAGAGAGGCATATTGCTGGCCAACTCCTCCTGCGTTCGGGGGAAGTATATGTGCTCATTGGCATGTGGTAGCATGGCATCCAGGAACTGGTGGAATACCCTGGATGCTGATGCCTGTGAGACCCCCAGGATATCCCCAGCTGGCCTTTGGAAGGTACCTGTGGCTAGTATTCTCAAGCTTACACATACCTTCGCGTCCACTGGGATGGGTTCCCCTCTGTTATTTCTCACTCTGACACATGGCCAGCACAGCTCAACAAGTTGCTGTATGGTGTCCCTGTCCTCCCTGTAATGCTCTACTATCTCCAGATCATTTTGCCCCTGGTAGGTTACCCTTGGTCTGAACACTCTTCTCCTCGTCCGGTGCCTGAGGTGGTTGTCAGCATCAACCTTCACACCATCTTCAGTCTCCAACACATGCGGATGAATCAAAGCTATGGCAGCCCCTACCATGAACATTTTAAAAGTAACCTGTCTGTTTACACCGATGGTGCAGAGTGTTTGGGAATACACAAGTGTGTGTGAGGTGCTTTCACACTTTATACTATTGTGCTTTGGATGCTGCTGATGTCATTGGGTGTGGGTATCTTAATTATGGGTTTTACAGTGAGTACTGCAATTGTGGGGCCTTTGGTGTTAAATTATGCTTGCCTGCTGTGATTAATCTGTTGACCTTTATTTCACTTTTCAACCCGAATCCCCTCCCATTGACAGGCATGAATCCAGCTGTTGGCTTTCTTGTTTTGTACTTTCCCTACCCAGGAATGGGTTGCAAAATGTGTTTTGTGGATGTTCTACTGCAATTTTGCTTTGTTCTGCTGTGACAGTTCTGTTTTCTTTGCAGTACGGCATCTCCCCTTTCCTGTTCTGCAGGTAGCTGTTAGCTGCCTCGTTAGCTGTTGTCAATCGCCCACTGTGGGTTCCTAGGTGTTAATTACTCATTTGTACTCCCATTTCCATGCTGCAGCATTTTCTTATCTTTTTCCCCTATCCTTCCTGTTTCTACTTTGGTGCGCACCACACACAGCCATTTACTGGGTTTACAGTGTGTTTTCATCCACGTTCACATGCACATTCAGTTACCTTGTGTGCTCTCAGCTAATCCAAGCTATGGCTACTTCAACATACCCCTATCCTGCAGCTTTGCTTAGCAACAGGCAAACTGGGTTAGCAATGCTCCAATGTGCTTACAGCAATGTCGACACACCCCTCTCTTGGTGTCATTTTTATCTCAAGGGCTCAACTCGGTGTTATAATGCTACACTGTTTTGTGCATCCTTACACTAGCAGGAAATCTGCGATTCAGTATTACTCCTCTCATTTGCATGGCATTGCCTACTAATTCCTAGCTACTATGCATAACACTGTCACTGCCCCTTAGCAACCCTTGCGCCATGAGTATGGTGTAGCATGCCTGCCATTGACTATTATGGGGAAATCGTGATATGTGTTTTATTGCAGTTTTATTCAATATTTTTGTATATTCCTTGCCATCCCCTTTGCGCACCGATGCCCTGCGCTTTAACTTTGCGTTAATGTGGGCATAATATTAAATGTTCTTTTTCATATTTTGTGCATGTTGTTTTATGCCAATGGCTATATATTTAGTCACTGGCATATATTAACAGTATAATACATGCGTTTGGTCCGCTGTCATGGCTCTGATTTTATGTTTAAAAATGTAAACTGTTTTTTTCAGTTTACATTTCTGCATGCTTACACTATGCCTGCACCACTTCTTGAATCGCTATATACCTTCATTTGCATGCTACACTGCTACGCATGGGGTGATTAGCATACATGCGTTGGGAGCTGTGCGGGCGTGGCATACGCAGGTAGTGCACGTGGAAACAGCTTGTACCTGAATCGCTTGGTGGCCATATTTGGTGTTAGATCACTTGACGTTAACGCCTGCACCTGGCGCAAGCTTCATGAATCCCGGGGTTTGTCTTGTATTATTATGAGTGCACTTTGTCATGACTTATTATTATTATTGTTATTGTTATTATTATTATTATTATTATTATTATTATTATTACTGCGGTGGTGGTGTTGTCGCCTCACAGTAAGACATTGTCCTGTTCGATTCTCAGCTAGAGAGTCTTCTGTGTGGAGACATGCGTGAATGCGCATCGTTGAAGGTTGTGCGTCAGGGCCGGCAACTTGGCACATAAAAAAATCTACTGCCAATCATTAGCGGACCGGAGTTCCGCTGTGGCGACCCCTAACCGGGAAAAAGCCGAAAGACACAACAACATTATTATTATTATTATTATTATTATTATTATTACAGTAAAATAGTTCACCTTTCTTATTTGACAGAATTTCTACTTTATGTACTGTACAAATAGATAACTGTCAGCTATTTCTGTACTTAACACTACTTTGAATGCTCCTAGAAATGTTAAAGTTTATTTAGATAACAGATTTCTCAGCAAAGCCTTCTTGAAAAACCACTAAAAGCTTTGCTCAAGTATGTGACAAATTTACAGTTTACAGTACATTGTTTCTTCTCAGTCACATACTGCATCATACATAAATACAGCAGAAGTGCTGCTTAGCTACAATTTTATTGGATATTTGACTTTAGTGTGGACCTCTCCATAGTGAACAGGTGTAGATTCATCTGGAAAAGACTGATTGGTCAGTTAATAGGCAGTGTCTGAAAGGAGCTATTTGATTTGCTAAGTCTGCAATAACACTATGCAATTAGCTGGATAACACAATGACAGTCTTATTGGATATTTTATTTAAATGTGAATGCATCCACATTGAAGAGGTGTAGATTTGTGTGGAATACACTGATTGGATAACTAAAAGGCAGTGTCTGAAAGGAGCAACTTTGATTTGATAGTTTAAACTATAAATGTTTAATTTTACCTTCTAATGGCAGATCTGAAGAAGGGTTTAACCTGAAAGTGCTTATCCTACCATTTTAAGTTTTTAATTTTACTTTTTTATTAAAGGAGAGTTTTATGATAGTCAGCATGGTAATCACCTTGGTTTTGCCTTTTTTATGCATTTTATCCAAGTGTGTATCTTTGAAAAGTACATTTGTGGATTCTCTTATATATATGTATGTATCTGTGTGTGTGTGTGTGTGTGTGTGTGTGTGTGTGTGTGTGTGTGTGTGTGTGTGTGTGTGTGTGTGTGTGTGTGTTTGCAATTTCTGTAATTCTCAACAGAAAAAAAGTTAAAACTTCAATTACAAAGTCTGTATACATTTAATGGAAAAACGTCCTAAGTTCATCCATCTTTTTATGCTTCTGAGAAGCACACATATTGCAGATTAGGTCTCATATTTTAATTTACCTTCTGCAGGTTGTACAACACCTATGTGCTATTCACAGATCTGTTACATTCTGAAAATGTGGCACACACACACACAGACACACACACACACACACACACATATATATATATATATATATATATATATATATATATATACACACATATATATATATATATATATATATATATATATATATATATATATGGGTACCGTTTATAATCTCGAAATACTGAAATGTCAAATTTCAGTATCTCGCGACTATAAGCCCGAAATTTTAAAATAGCGAAAGTTCATAATCGCGAATTCGAATATCTCAAATTTACGGTTTTATGGTGCGCGGTGCCGTGTGTGGATCTAGGTGTTTTGTCAGGTAAGTGAGTGTTTTGTAAGGGATTTCAGTGGGGGTTAGAGTGTGTTTGAGTGTGCTGATATGTTTGATGTGTGTGTGAGGGACTGGAGAATGTGCATGTGTGAGTTTGCTTTTGTTTCCTGTTTGTGCGATCTCTGAGTTAGTATATATAAGTAGGGGGGTGTGGGGTGCAGCCCCCCACATGGGGGGGTGCATGGGGGCTTGCCCCCCTGCTTATGTGTGTATGAGTTGTGTATGTGTGCAGTTTTTGTTTGTTTATGTTGTGATGTGGGTGTTGTGGTGTATGTATGGTTTAGTGTATGTGGTTTGTTCTGTGTTTTGAATTTTGCGGTTTTGGGCTTGGGTTTTGTAGTTTCGGTATTTTGTGGATTCGGTTTCATAGTTTTGAGATACTGAAATTCGATGTTTCAGTATTTCAAGATTATGAAGTGAATATATATATATATATATATATATATATATATATATATATATATATATATATATATATATTCTCAAATATCATATCTTCTCCCCTCATCTAGACCTCACAAAATTTTTTTGAGACACCCTCAGAAATGACGCTCGAGACGAGTGCACTCTTTTGATACACTATGCTGTTTCTTTCTTGACAAACCATCTGGACTGGCATTATCATTACCACAGAACACAATGTGCACATATAAAGAAACACAATCTGACAAAAGTCAACAGCACCACAGGGAATGGTGCCAATTAATAAAAGAACTTCCAGCCGTATGGTAAAATTCCAGTTTATTTCAGTTTATTTTTAAATGACAAGGTGAAACAAATCAGCAGCCTTTTAGTACCTCTGTTACAGGTGAAAAAAACATACCCCATTCTCAGTCTACTCAATTCAATGTAATCTCTACACCTGAAAGGGGTCTACTTTGAAAGACCGACACGCCAGTTCGCCGACACACAAATCACCGAGACCAGATAACCGACAACACACAAAACCGACAACGCAAAACACCGAACACCATTACACCGATACACCGAACGTAAACAACGCATTACACTACATAGCATAGCCACTAGCCCTAACCCAAACCCTAACCCTAAGGTCCGACACTATCACACACTCACCCTACCTGCACCCTAACCCTAACTCACTTAACCCACCCCTAACCCCAAGGTCTGACACTATCGCACACTTCACCTACCTGCACCCTAACCCTAACTCACTTAACCCACCCCTAACCCCAAGGTCCGACACTATCGCACACTTCACCTACCTGCACCCTAACCCTAACTCACTTAACCCACCCCTAACCCCAAGGTCTGACACTATCGCACACTTCACCTACCTGCACCCTAAACCTAACTCACTTAACCCGTCCCTAAACTACAGTCCCTCACTATCACACACTTACCTTACCCGAACCCTAACTCCGACACTAACACACACTCACCTTTCCCACAGCCTAACCCAAAATCCCACAATATCGCACACTTACCTGACCGCTCCTAACTCCGTCACTGTCGCACACGTACCGAGTCGCGATCACACATTACCCTTGTCGGTCTTTCCGCTGTCGGCAAATCACCCTTTCGATAAACTTACCTGTCGGTCGTTTGGTCTTTGTTTTCCGCGTGTCGGGGAATCGTCGGTTCGGTCTTTTAAAGTAGACCCCCTGAACGATCTTAGCATTTGTCATCATGTCATAGAGAATGCTGACGTCTGTGTGATCACTGAGACATGGTTTAAAGCTGTGGAGAGCACACCAACAGTGCAAGGTTATAATGCCTTCCACACATTTAGACCAGCTACTACACACACAGGGACTAAAGGTGGAGGTGTCTCTATTTACATCAGAAATAAATATACCTCAAGGCTGGTCAAACAGGACAATGCACTTGAGCATGTTCAAATCACCATAGGCAAAATCCAGTACCACTTCCTTGCAAGCTATAGGAACCTCTCTATTATCCAGGAAACCCATAACATGTATTTAGACTGAATGGAAAATACTCACCATCCAACCCAATACCATATTCAAGGGCAACTTTAATTACTCCACTATTAACCAGAAATTCTATGACACCAAAAGTACAGGCACAGAGATTCCCAGATTTTTTTTAAACACAAACTCCCTGGAACAAATAGTCAATACACCAACCAGGGTGCAATTCAAGTGCAACTTGGACAATTGGATCAGGGACAGGAAATTCATCCCTGGTTTGGCACCTGTGTCTCTAATGGACACAGGCAACCTGTATGTAAATGGTTCATCTCCCAGGTCCCTGCTTATACTTATCAATGGTATCAGAACTTGTCATAGATATGGGATGCATGGCTAGGATTAAAAAGGCCCCTGTGGTCATTAGCCGAGTAAACACCTATGAAACTATATCAGTCAGTATTTGTGTAGGAATAATGTATTGACACAGGCACTGGTTTATTCAAGTCTGTATATGACTAGCTACCATATCATGTTTCCTTTCTTTAGTTGATTATGCTACACTGATTTATGAGGCTACAGATTTTAGTTATTTATTTATATTTTAATGACTGTGTTCTCCATGTAGATGCTGACCGCTTTCAGTGGAGGTCTTACAACAGTGGTTCTAACCAGAAGAAAACAAAAAACAAAAAAAAAAATCATGAATGCTATTTTTATTAAAAATTTGTACAAGAAAGGTAGAAATCATACAGTTTACAGAATGAATGTTGTGCACAAGATTTTTTTTAAACTGTAAAAATGATAGTGAACTCTGTCTACATACCAACAAAATAAAATGTAATTAATTTATTAAACTAGACACAGACATGAACATGCGCACACATACCCCCTCCAAACACACACACACACACACACACACACACACACACACACACACACACACACACACACCATCAGTAATGCTTAACCATCTTCTAAGCAAGCGTCCTATTTGAAACCACACTTATAACTGGCAGTATATAGGTATGTCGAAGATCCATTCAACAATCTGGCTGGTGCTCCTCACCTCAGCAGTAATTCCAGGTCCATTTCTCCACCCCTCATCCCCAGCTTGAGGAGCAAGAAAAAAAATCATTCTGCTTTTACAAGTGCCCCAAACTGCTTGCTACAACTTAAAAATGTATGCTTCAGTCCTGACCTACTCATTTTAGTACTGGTATTTTCAGAAATGCTAGCACAGAAATGAATACAAGTGCCGCAATACCGATTGATCAGTATCTCCTGATCATGCCCTCTAAAGTCTTGTGTCCAGTGTGGCTGGTCCTTCACCCCACTCTGTGCCTCTGAATAGAGGACATGCACTTCTCTACAGTATAATAGGAGCTTTCACACAGAACAGTATGTTTTAAAATGTTGTACATTGCCTATGGACATGGATGAAAACTAGGATGCCTTTAAAGCTTTACAGTTTTCTGCTAAGGAACATGTACAATAAAATTAAATGAAAATCATAGATTCACATATTGTCAGTATATTTCTTGTAATATCCTGTTTGCCTAATAATTTTAGAGCGAGAAACAACTGGCTTGAACCATAATCCAGATGAAACTCACCTTAAATAAGGAAATCAGCCGGATACACATGGCAGATAGTGAAAAATTAGTAAATATAGTACACAAAACATAAAAGGACACAGTTATAGTTTTGTTTGGCATTCATAAACTACCAAAAGAATAGATGTGCACACAGCCCATCTGAAATATTGTACTACACATACTATGCCTATCACTTAACAAAGCACAATATTAGTCCACTCCTCGGTACGGCAGGATGAAGTTTTCACTGCAACCCAGAAGATATGGGTTTGATCAGTGACCCAGATGCTGGAACCAGCTGTTGATGAACAGAAGTGATGAGGAGGATCTTGGGAAAAAAGTTGTGGGCAAGTGTCTCTGGATGTGCAGTCTACTTACATTCCACATGGAGGCCAGAGATGGATTGCAGTGCCTACCTACAAGGAGATGGGGCTAACTGATTCATGTCACTGGTGGAAGCTGGTGGGGCTAAGGGATTAGTGTCACTGGTGGAAGCTAGGGTTAAGCATTTATTTTACCCCATTGCATGCCAAGGGTTTGAGACCATGCAGGTGTATGCAGTACAAGGGATGATAGAGCTAAAGCAGAAATCCTGTGACGGCTGTGTGAATGATAGCTATGTTGTGACCATGTTCTCACCCATAAAGGGAAAGGAATTACTGATTGTGGCCACTATGATGGCCTGATGGCTGGCATGTCTAGATGGAATAATTATAGCAAAAAAGGGTAATGGCTTCTTATTGATTCATTTGACTCTTTTCACATAGGGACCTGGTGGTCCATGGCAACTCTGATAAAAATGAAAAAACTGATTGTCTATTCAGACCTGCTTAATGACAACAAGTGTGATGCCCGTGCCCTGGCCCAGCAATCAAGGAGCCTCAATCCCCACCACTAACACCAGTAAGTGATGTCTCATATGGAAGGAAAGCATAACAAATACACACAGTAAAGTGCAATTTCCCTTAAGACCACACAGAGATCACAGTCAGTCTGGGGCTGGTTGCTCCCTTGCTCTCCAGGTCCCCAATAAGACTCCCCACTGGCACAGCTACAGGGTCCAGGTCTCAGCCTAGTAGGCAAGCTAAAACCTCCATCACCCTCTCTGTCCATCCAGTGCTTCGTGTCTCTGCCCAAGTAGCTGACACACACACACACATGCACACACACACACACACACACACACACACACACACACACACACACACACACACACACACACACACACACACACACACACACACACACACACACACACACACATACACACACTTTGAGAAGAGTTTATACAACCATATAGACACTCCTGGGGAAGGCTGGCACAGGTTCTCTAGCTGTGCCCCTTTTCCCCAGACTATACAGTCAGATCTGCTTTGAGCTACAATAGAATGGCATTAAATATACTGATCCCAAGGATGTTGCCAATATCCTGGTAGATCAATTCAGTGCCAACTTCACCCCTCTCTCATCCCCTAAACGGCCCATCTCAATACCAGAAGATTGCCAAATTCTGGTAATAACGGCCACACAGGTAAAAAACGCACTCTCCAAAGCTAAGAATACAGCATCCAAGGGACCAGATGACATCCCGGGCTGTGTACTACATGAACTACAAAATAAACTGACACCTCACCTAAGTGTCATGTTTAATCATACCCTCACCTCAGGTTTCGTGCCCACCGAGTGGTGCACAGCTACAGTTATCCCACGCCACACGGGGGAATCCACCTTGAATCCCGGGAACTACTACCCCATCAGTCTGACGAGCCTGATCTGCAAGGCCATGGAACGTATTATCATGGAACTTATAAACAAAGATATTGGCAACCTTCAAACACTGAACCCCACCCAGTTTGGGGTCGTGAAGGGCTGATCTTGTCTCCTGAACCTGATTGACTTCTTCGAATCAGTCTCCAGAGCTGTGGATGAGGGTAAGGCATTCCACACAGCCTATCTGGACCTCGCCGAGGCCATTGACACCATCCCCCACTCTGGAGTCATAGATAAACTTACTCAGCTGGGCATTAATCCCTATGTCACTCAATGGGTTGCCAACTGGCTTACTGACAGAACCCATACTGTAAAAGCAGCTGACTCCAAATTCAGCTCCAGACAAGTGACAAGTGGAGTACCTCAGGGTTCAGTCCTGGGACAGCTCTTGTTTGGCATCTACTTCTCTGAAGTACAGACCAACATTAAGGGCCTCTGGCTAACAAAGTTCACAGATGACTGCAAACTGGGAGCCATTATTGAATCCCCAAATTATGTGTATACTCTACAAAAGGGCCTTACAGAAACAGATGTTTGGTGCCAGAGCCATGGGCTCAAGCTCAATGCCAAGAAATGTATAGTTATCCCCTTTGGGAAAAAACATGTACCCATGAATTACCACATAGGTGGCAGTGCACTAAACACTGAAAGTGCGATAAGAGGCTTAGGGACACAGGTCTCACCTTCAATAACCACATCGCCACAACAATCAGGAAATCCTTCTATGTGGCACACCTCATCACTAAGGGCTTTTCATCCAGAAAAAAGGAGGTCATTGTCCCACTGTACTCATACCTCATTAGATCCATTATAGAATGCAATGCCCCATTTGGTATGTACCTCTCAAGACATCTGCAACAACTGGAAAGGCCACAGAAATACCTCACTAAAAGAATCACAGGCCTAAAGCAGATGCCCTATGCTGACCGCCTTAAAAAATTCAAGCTATACTCTGTCGCATATCGTCTACTCAGAGGCGATCTCTGCTTAACATACAAGGCCATGTCAAACCCAGAGCTGTTGGACATGCTACACTTAAAGAAATCCCAATCCCTCAGAGCCACACGCTCCAGGGATCTAAACCTTGTCATCACAATAAACAAAACATGCTGGAGGGATAGGTTCCTGACCTAGAGACTCCTTAGACTCTGGAATAGACTGCCCATACATGTCAAGCAGAGTGCCTCCTTGGCCCTCTTCAAAAGGAAACTTGATGATTGGATGGGAGAAAGGAAATTCACCCCGGGGATCACGTCAGTCGCCCTGCCAGACAGGAGTCCAGGGAAGTAAATACTGTGGGAAGAAATAGCCAGGGAATTGTTATGGCTAGGCTTGTATAGGCCCTAGGGCCGATAGCCTAGTACCAGCCTATGAACCTATGAACCTTTGAACCTGTGAACCAGCTGCCACCACCCACTAATATTTATCAGCTACTCAAAGGCCCTTAAAAGGGTGTCCAATTATTACTGTGCAATATTATTATCTAATTGGTTGTATAGCCCAGGGCTAAATCTATTGAAGTGGCTTTGTACAATTTTACCAAAGGCATTCAAGTACTCTAAAGAGCTTAAATTATCTCTACAAAAACAGCCATAGTTGAAAGGATTTAAAAATATTTAATAATAAATAGTCAAAACACAAGACAATACTTTTTACTACATAGTGCTAGTCAAGAGTTCAGAGATCACAGAGAAATACTTAAAATAATTCAGTAGTACAGTTCTGACATCACAGAAAAACCCTTAATCTAATATTTCTAGTTTCTAGCTATTTCTAAGAGAAAACACAAGTCTAAGATAAACTTACATATAGAGCAAGACAGTGCTGGTGAGTTGGATGATCAAGACAAAAATGCTTAATGCTTTCTGATTCTCTCTGTTTTTAAAATCACATTCCTGGTTCACATTACATCATTCTTCACACTTCCCTGGGTTACATTACATCATTCTTCACCCTTCCCTGGGTTACATTACATCATTCTTCACACTTTTCTGGGTTCCCAGGCTAACAGAAACTACAGTTACATTCTTCATCTCTGTGCAGAAACCAAAACAATAAAGGACATTTATGCATGCAAATTCTGGTCATTAACTCTGGCCTTAAAACAATAGGCAGGATGCCTCACTCTAGACTTACTGACTCTGAGTTTTAACATCAAAGGGTCACAGCATGCTTCACTTGGTCAGTAGAGTTCATTGTTGATACATTTTTTATCAGTTCCACATGTAGCAGTATTTTTACCATTTAAGACAACAAGCCTGTGGTTTACATTAATATTTACAGATGACAGAATTATCTCCAGAATTCTATCTGGGTAGGCTGGCAGCCTTCATCTATCTTAACCCAATCTTCACACATCTCCCCCCTGGAGAACTCAAGCTAGTTTTTCAAGTGACCCTTGAGAAACGCTACTTGAGGGAGTTAGGTCTATCTGAGTATACCTTACCCCATTCCCTGTCTTGAGAGCCCATCTGCATTGGCATTGCTAATCCCACTGTGGTGCTGCACGGACATATCATATGCTTGCAACCCCAGGCTCCATCTTAACAACTTGGCATTTTGCTGGCTGGCTCTGTTTAACCATGTTAGGGGGTTGTGATCCGTTATAACAGTGAATTTCCTTCCATACAGATAAGGCTGAAGTTTCTGCAGTGCCCACACTATGGCTAGACATTCCTTTTCTACAGCTGCATAGCATTCCTCCTTGGGTTGGAACCTATGACTGAGATAAACCACTGGGTGTGCTTCCCCCTCTGAAGAAATCTGGCTAAGTACAGCCCCCGCCCCATGGTTCAAAGCATCCACCTGCACAACAAATTATTTGCTGTAATCTGGACTGGCTAACACAGGGGGGGCCTCCCAAAGCTTCTTTAAGCTTCTAGAATGCCTGCTAACATGCTGGGGTCCACACTACCTTATCTGGTCTGTTCTTCCTTGGCAGGTCTGTGTGGGGAACAGCTATGGTACTATAACTGGGGACGAATTTTCTGTAGTACCCTGCTGCCCCTAAAATGCCCTCACCTGTTTTTTAGTAACAGGTGCAGGTCATGCCTGAATGGCTTCCACTTTGGCAGGTTCTGGCCTTATCTTACCACTCCCCAAACTATGTCCTAGGTAGAAGACCTCTGCCATACCCACCTGACATTTGTTTGGCTTAATAGTCTACCCTGCCCTCTGTAGTCTGCCCAGCACCTCCCTGGCATGTTAAAGGTGCTCTTGCCAGGAATGGCTGTAGATGGCAATATCATCTAGGTAAGCAAGGCCAAACCATCCTGCTCCTGCTAGGATGTGATCTACCAGCCTCTGGAAAGTTGCTGGGCCATTCTTCATCCAAAAGGGCATCTTTATGAACTCATACAAGCCAATAGGAGTCACAAAGGCTGACTTCTCTCTAGCACTGGGAGTCAAGGGCACCTGTCAGTAACCCTTGGTAAGATCAATGGTTGTAAGATACTTAGCCCCACCCAGCTGCTCTAGGGCCTCATCTGTCCTAGGCATGGGGTAAGCATCTGATTCTGTGTGACTATTTAATTTTCTGTAGTCCACACAGAACCTGGTGCTGCCATTCTTATTTGGCACCAGCACCACTGGGGAGGCCCAGGGACTGTTGGACTCTTGAATCACCCCTAGTTCCAACATCTCCTGTACCTCCTCCCTCAGAGTCTGACTCTCACAGGCACTCTGTAAGGGGCCTGCCTAATAGGCCTTTGGGGTCCTGTATCCACCTGGTGCTGCCCCAGGTGGGTGCAGCCTGATTTCCTAGTGAACATGTCCCCAAATTCCTGCAACACTGCTCGGATTTCTCAGACCTGGGTAGGATATAGCTGCTGGGACATTGCTACCCCTTCCACTGAGGTGTCAGCTCGAGCCTCACTGAGGAGATCAGTCCCTCAGACTCCTCCTGCAATCCACTGCAAATGCTCAACACAAGGACTTCCCTATCATGGTAAGGTTTCATTATGTTAACATGGTACAATTTGTGCCCCTGCCTTCTGTCAAGCAGTTCCACCATGTAATTAACATCACTTACCTTTCTTACCACCTTGTAGGGTCCCCCCCAAGCTGCTTGCAGCTAGTTGTGTCTGACAAGAATAAGAACCATTACCTGCTGTCCCACAGCATACTCTCTAGCTTGAGCATTCTTGTCATACTACACCTTTTTCTGTTGTTGGGCTTCTGCCAGGTTCTCCTGGGCCAAGTCCATGAGTTCCCTCAGCCTTGCCCTAAGGTTTAGGACATCTGCCACAACAGACTCCTTGTGTGACTCGCACTCATCTTCCCACTCATCTCGAATTAAATCTAGAGGTCCCCTCACCCTATGTCCATATAGCAACTCAAAGGGTGAAAAAACTGTGGATTCATGGGAAACCTCTCTGTAAGCAAACAACAGATGGGGCAAATATTTGTCCCACTCCCTCTTAAACTGATCTGCAAATACCCGTAGCATGGACTTGATTGTAGCGTTTAACCTCTCAACAAGACCATTAGTCTGAGGCTGGTAGGGGGTGGTCTTCATGTGCTGCACCCCACAGGACTTCCACAGTCAAGCCAGCAGGTCTGACATAAAATTGGCACCTCTGTCAGTCAATATTTCTTTAGGGAAACCTACCCTGCTGAAAATATCTTACAACATATTTGCCACCTTCTCTGCCTCAATGGAAGACAAAGCCACTGCCTCAGGGTATCATGTAGCATAATCTTTTACCACTAGGATATCCTTTTTCCCTGTGGAACTTGGGGTACTCAGAGGATCCACAATATCCATAGCTACCCTCTGAAATGGCTCCTCAATCACAGGCAAAGGCATCAAAAGAGCTCTCACCTTGTCTCCTGCCTTGCCTACCTTTTGGCACTTCTCACAGGTCCTGCAGTACCCTGTTACATCTCTGGAAATTCCAGGCCAATAGAAGTTCTGCATAATACGTCTCTTTGTATGTTTTATGCCCATATGACCTGCAAACAGAATATCATGGGCTATGACTAGAAGCGCCAGATGGTAGGCTCTAGGCACTACCAACTGCTGTACTCTCTCACCTTCTAGCCCTCCCTCAGGGGTCCACTCTCTGTACAGTAACCCTTTGTCTCAGTATACAAATTCTCCCTTTCCTTGAGAATCAGGTGCCTCCCTAGCTACCTGCCTCAGGCTTTACAATGTAGGGTCTGAGAGCTGAGCCTGTCTCAACTCTCTCCTTGTAACCCTTCCCAGCTCCCCTTCCACAGGAAGTCTGGCATCCTCTGACAGTGGTGCCTCACTGTCAGCCTAAGTACTACTACTCATCTCTGCCCTTGCAGTCACTCTGCCCAAGGGAACATCAGTACCCACAAGCAGCTGTGGCTCACCTTCAGTCAAACTGCTACAGGATAGCTCCCTCCCTGAAGCAACCACCTCACCAGTCCTGGCTGCAAGTATGCAGTCTCTCTGGGTCTCCCCCAGGCTACTAGACCCACATGCTTGTCTCCATGCCTGACTGCGTGTAACTGCACAAACACATGGTACTGCCTCATCCAAATCCTTCCCTTATCAGGACATCTGCAGGATGGTAGTTTGGTACCCTTGTTGTCTCAAGACAACCTACTGTTGGTATTTTGTCTTTCCCACTTACTGGCTCCCTCACTTTTGTTCCCCACCTTGCCTCCATGGACACCTGAATGCCACATGGCCCCACTGGTTGCATTCAAAACATTTAACCCTAGCTCCTGGACATGTACCTGGACTAGTGGCTTCCCCTGCTACTGGCAGATTGTGTTGGGGCAGTCTGTGCTGCCCACCATGGGTTCCTTTAGACCCTTGAGCAGTACTGAGGGTCCCTTTCCTGTGCAGGGCTGCCCTGCATGCCAGATATAGGTCTCTCTTCTTCCTCAACTCATCTGAAGTAGCACATTGTCTATCAGCTAACCAGATCCTCATGTCCTCAGGCAAAGTTCTAAGGGATTGTTCCCTCACCAAAATGTCTGCCAGCCCTTCAAAAGTGATGACCTGACATCCACTCACCCACCTATGGAAATAAGTGCTCAGTTCAGCAACATATTCACACACACTTTCATCTGCCTCGCATCTATGCTCACGAAACTTTTTCCTATACATTTCAGGTATTAGCTTAAACAATTCTAACAAGTGATTTTAACAGCAGTATAATCAAAACATGCAACGTCAGATATTTTTGATGAAACAGTTACAGCTTTACCATGGCGTAAGGGGGTCAGGAACCATACCCAGAGCCTTTGGTCAACACCATACTGTTTGCATACCTTCTCAGACATATGAATGAAACTATCAAAATTATCTCCCTCTTTAAACTGCGGAAGAAATTTACTGACCTTTTGTGCTTCTGGGCTCCAGTTACTCCCTTCCCCATTACCTCCATGACTCTGGCGAAGAGTCAGCATCTCCTTCTCATGCTGCCTCTGCCTCTCCTTTTCCTCAGCTTTCAGGTGTAGCAGTTTCTCATTCTCCTCAGCCTGCAAACATCAGAGTTTCTCCTTGTCCTCACTCTCTAGACGCCTTACTCTCTCAGCTGCTTCTAGTTCCAAATTCCTGGCCTCTAACTCAAGTCTCGTTAGCTCCAGATGGATTTTTAAGTCCTCTGCAGAAAGATTGAGCTGTCCATTCTCCGAGGATATTGTATCTCCACAGCCAGTCTGATTGTCCTCCTGGATGCTGTTTTCTGATGCAGCTGTAACCGAGGCTGCAATCAGGTCTGCCTTAGTCAGGTTTCCATGTACCAGTCTCCTAGCCTGGCACAATCTCCACCAGCTGGCTCCTTGTCAGCTTTCCATACTCCTCTGCTGACATGCTGCCTGCTCACCCTGACTAATTAAGCTAACAAAAGAAATAAAACAATTGTGATCTGAACTCTTGAGTATTCACTGCATGGCTGATTTAAAGTACAAAGCACCTTCAGAGCTCACTGTACACAAGCTACAGGAATTCACTCTACCCACATCACTAGAAGCCAATTAGTATTTGCCAACCAATAAATATGTGGTGTGGATATCCCACCACTGCCAAACAATTAATATGTGACTCCTGTGCCCTGGCCCAGCAATCAAAGTGCCTCGATCCCCACCACTAACACCAGTGAGGGACATCTCATGTAGGAGGAAAGGATAACAAATACACACAGTAAAGTGCAATTTCCCTTAAGAGCACACAGAGATCACAGTCAGTCCAGGGCTGGTCGCTCCCTTGCTCTCCAGGTCCCCAGTAATACTCCCCACTGGCACAGTTATAGGGTCCAGATCTCAGCCTAGTGGGCAAACTAAAACCTCCAGCACCTTCTCTGTCCAACCAGTGCTTCATGTCCCTGCCCAAGTAGCTGACACACACACACACACACACACACACACACACACACACACACACACACACACACACACACACACACTTTGAGAAAAGTTTATACAACCACACAGACACTTCTGGAGAAGGCTGACACAGGTTCTTCAGCTGTACCCCTTTTTCCCAGACTATACAGTGGTACCAGCTGCCACCACCCACTAATATTTATCAGCTACTCAAAGGCCCTTAAAAGGGTGTCCAATTATTACTGTGCAATATTATTATCCAATTGGTAGTATAGCCCAGGGCTAAAGCTATTGAAGTGGCTTTGTGCAATTTCACCAAAGGCGTGCAAGTACTCTAAAAATTATCTCTACAAAAACAGCCACAGTTGAAAGGGTTTAAAAATATTTAATAACAAATACTCAAAACACAGGGCAATACATTTTACTACACGGTGCTAGTCAAGAGTTCAGAGATCACAGAGAAATACTTAAAATAATTCAGTAGTACAGTTCTGACATCACAGAAGAACACTTAGTCTAATCTTTCTAGTTTCTAGCCAGTTCTAAGAGAAAACACAAGTCTAAGATAAACTTACATATAGAGCAAGACAGTGCTGGTGGGTTGGATGGTCAAGACAAAAATGCTTAATGCTCTCTGATTCTCTCTGTTTTTAAAATCACATTCCTGGTTCATATTACATCATTGTTCACACTTTCCTGGGTTCCCAGGCTAACAGAAACTACATTTACATTCTTCACCTCTGGGCAGAAATCAGAGCAATAAAGGACATTTATGAATGCAAATTCTGGCCATTAACTCTGGCCTTAAAACAATAGGCAGGATGCCTCACTCTAGACTTAACTGACTTCGAGTTTTAACATCAAAGGGTCACAACATGCATTACCTGGTAAGTAGAGTGCACTGCTGATGCATTTTTTTTCAGTCCCACATGTAACACTATTTTTACCATTTAAGACAACAAGCCTGTAGTTTACATTAATATTTACAGATGACAGAATTATCTCCAAAATTCTATCTGGCTACGCTGGCAGCCTTCATTTATCTTTACCCAATCTTCACAACAAGGATAGAGAATCTCTCTTTCTACATGCATTTTAATTGAAATTTATAAATCAGAAACGTAACTACAATTAGTAGCTTTGATCCAAATCCAGGTGCTTGCATCACATAATTTGACGTATTTATACTATTTTTCTCTAGGTTTATTTATTTATTTATTTGCTTTTGTTAACCAGGAAAGTCAACTGGGCTGAAATGAGCCCATTTTCAGTGCCGGCCCAGGGAGAAAAGCTAAAAAAAATGTACATAATTAAAAATTATTTAGCGAGTTAATAACAGCATTTAACAATATACAAGAGTAATAACAGCATTTAACAATATACAATAGAATAATATAAGAGTCAGAAGTGACACAGTAACATAGGCAATGAATAGCAACATTTTGTGGAAGACTCGGGTGCTTGGCAGGTATTCAGTAGATCAGACAGATAATGATAATCTGCACTTACACCATGTGAGGCAGGGTGAGGCACACTGTGCTGTGATTAAGGGTGAGTGCAAAATAGGGAGAGTGAAGAAGAGTGTGGGTATCTGAGAGATGAGTCAGGTTAGTAATCAGGTGACTGAGGGATTGGGGATGGTGCAAGGGCATAGCCAATGAGAGGAGAGATGTTGGTAGAGTGATTTTTTGAATGACGAGGCATTATTTATAGTCCATAGAGAAGGTGGAGGGGCATTCCAGAATTTAGCTACAGTGAAAGAGTAAAGGTATTGGCCTACAGGGAGTTTCGGTCTCTTAACTTGGATAAGTGATTGATTTTCAGATCTTAGCAAACAGTTTGGTTGATAAAGAGTCAGAAGTGAAGCCAGGGTTGGGCATTTGGAGGAATTATAGATCAATTTGTGTGCTGTGGCTAGTTGTGTGTAAGTTAGATGTTGTGGGAGTTCTAGCCAGTTCAGGGATTGTATTTGAAAAGGTGGTTTTTCGTTATTGTGTTATTTCGAATAAACAGTTGAACGTTTTATGTCTTGCCTCAGCTTTTGCTTGGTTCAGTCTACCGTATTTTGGATTCTTGGTTTACTGTTTTCGTGGTTTCTAGTTCAGGGATTGTAATGAGTGACGGTGGGGGGAATATTTTGTTCTAGTAATGAGTGACAGTGGTGGAAGGAATATTTTGCTCTAGTAATGAATTTAGCAATTTTGTTACAGCAGCTCTCCATTTTATTTTTTAATGGTGATTGGATATTTGTCAGAATGGGGGCACCATAGAGGGGGGGAAGGTAGGAGAAAAGTTTGGGCGAGTGTTTTTCTAGTAGAGTAGTTTAAAAAGTGTTTATGTCTATAGAGGGTTCCAAGTTTTTGGTGCGTTTTTTGATGGTGGTGTGGATGTGTTGGTCAAAGGTTAAGTTGTCATCTAAAGTTATGCCAAGTAACTTAGTACGGGAAACTACCTCTAAGGCAGTCTTATTAGAGGAGAAAATGATGAAATCAGATTTATTAATGGTTGTACTTTTTTGGGGGGTAAAGAGCAAGAGTTTTGTTTTATTTGGGTTGAGGGTGAGGTGATTATTCGTCATCAAGGTTTCGGTAATAGAGAAAGCATTCTGGGTGATGGTCAGAAGTTCAGTTTCAGAGTTACCAGAGCAGATAATAGTAGAATCATCTGCGTATTGAACTACAGATGCATGAGTGAGAGTGGAGTGAAAGTCATTAATAAAAATACTGAACAGGAGGGGGCCTAAGATGGATCCTTGGGGAACTCCGGTAGAAGTAAGGAGAAAAGGAGAGAAAGAGTGTAACCATTTGGTGGATTGCTGTCTGTTTGTGAAGTAACTGGTGAACCAGTTAAGGATAGGTGTGGACAAGCTAAGGTGTGAGAGGTTAAAAAGGAGGAGAGAATGGGAGATGATGTCGAAGATTTTTCACTACCTCTGTGAAATACACATCTCTTTGCTCCATAACTGTTCAAAATAAGGATTTTTTTTATTGGTATCATCTTATTTTTTCCACATCAAAGGTGCTGTTCTTCTTGGCTACCAAGTAAAAAGTTTTGTACTCTGATATAACTATAAGGGGCCTCTTTGAAAGGGCCTCATTTGGGTATTACTTCGCCACTAAATGAAACTCACCAATTTTTCAGCAACTGGCTAACATACACTGTGGCACAATGCACCAGCTACAAAAGTGCACTCATCACTGGGGCCTCACCATAGCATGGCTTGTTTTTGCCACAAACAGAATTCATATTTCAGTGCTTGGCATTATTACTAAATGCATGCCTGTACATTATAATAAGTCACACTGTGGCATCAGATTGTGAGCGAAGTCCTGCACTGGTATTCTCAGTACTGCTTTAGGGAACAGCTTGATATTGATAACTAGTACAAGCATCTGGGATTCAAGATGGCTATTAGGCATCAATACTGGGAAAAGTTATCAGTCCTCTGCAGAGAGATGGGGACAAATCAGACATTTTCGTATGGTTTCTGGGAAGAGAGTCCTGCTCACAGCTGTTGCCCAGTGTTAGGCCATCACCATAGAGACAAATAACTGGAGGTCAGGTCCAAGTAAAACATTTTCAGACCTCCTCACTGTAAGTCTACTGTTTAGCAAGCCTCTCTCTTTAATCTCTTCAGGTGGGTTTACTTACAAGCCACTGAAACACTCCTTTTTGGCTTTCCACTGACTGAAAATTAACAGTCAAAAATGGTGAGCTGAAAAATATATTAAAAAAAAACACCAAAAATCCTTTTTTTACAGGAGACAAACCCACTGCACCCCCATGGCCTCTGAAATTATACACATCAACTCTGTGGTTGCACCACGGTGTAGAAATGGACAAAAACCCTACAAAAGCACTCTGTCAGCTTGCACAATACAAAACATTGCAGTGAAGGCACTGTAGTATTACAACACGTTGCAGTGAAGGTACCATAGTATTACAACAGACAGCAGTGAAGGTACTGTAGTATCACAACACATTGCAGTGAAGGTACTGTGGTATTACAACACATTGCAGTGAAGGTATCGTGGTATTATAACACATTGCAGTGAAGGTACTATGGTATTACAACACACAGCAGTGAAGGCACTGTGGTATCACACCACATTGCAGTGAAGGCACTGTAGTATTACAACACATTGCAGTGAAGGTACCGTGGTATTATAACACATTGCAGTGAAGGTACCATGGTATTACAACACATTGCAGTGAAGGTACTATGGTATTACAACACACAGCAGTGAAGGCACTGTGGTATCACATCACATTGCAGTGAAGGCACTGTAGTATTACAACACATTGCAGTGAAGGTACCGTGGTATTATAACACATTGCAGTGAAGGTACGATGGTATTACAACACATTGCAGTGAAGGTACTATGGTATTACAACACACAGAAGTGAGGGCACTGTGGTATTACAACACATTGCAGTGAAGGTACTGTGGTATTACAACACATTGCAGTGAAGGTACCGTGGTATTACAACACACAGCAGTGAAGGTACCGTGGTATCACAACACATTGCAGTGAAGGTACCATGGTATTACATTTTCAAACTAGGGCCACTCATACACCAATGCAGTAACAAGCTCTGTCTATGCCATTCAGATGGCCTATTGTGGTGTGATGATTTCATGGCCCTGTATTTTCATCTGTGATTTGTATTGTTCCTCAGCCAGTGAACGGCACTGTGGTAATCATTTCTTGGAATGGAATAGTAATGGCATTTATCTATCAAACACTATTTTTAGAGCTTTTGTATCAACATCTGAAACATGTTCCTATATTGATATGACAATTTCCATCCATCCATCCACAACCCCCTTTCCCATTTTATTTTATTTACAATGTAAATTATTCACTATCACCTTGGCTCATGGCAACGCTACCATACATTGTTGTTTGTTTAATCCTGCTTCTGTTTCATATAGTTCTACTTTTTGTCTTATTTGGTACTTGTTTTTTGATCTTACAATAATTTACCTTATATTATTTAACATATATTTTGTTGCATCATTTATTTTTTATAATGCTTAGTCATTAAGCTCATTAATAAAGAAGACATTGACGATGAAGATGAAACTGTGAGCTTATTCTCGATTAATGAGGGTTCGAGCCCTGGCATTACTCAGCCTCAGTCTAAGACTTGGGTTCAGGAGAGACACTCTGTGGGGGGGTGTATCGTGGGGTTCTTTCACTGTCCCATCTACAGATGATCAACTGGAGTATTTTGGTACCCCACATGACCCCAGGGGACTGGTTTCTTTAGCCATTCATTTCTAGATCAAAATCATTCATTATGTGGAATCTCTTTCTGGGTCACACTACCAGACCACACAGGCCAGCAACTCTCTCATCAGAAGAGTCCATCTGGTCCTTCAGTTCTAGGGCTCATATCTCAAGGCCTGGACATCAAACATATGTCTGACAACTGGTGGAGTCATGAGTGCAGGAGTATAACATTAAGGAGCTTGGTCTGAAGCATTCACCATCCCACTGCAGTCCTTTCCAAACACTATGCTGTCTTTAGCTAGTGTAGGCTTCAGTGTTGGTTCTTGATCTTCTAATACCTGGTACTGGCCTATCATTTGTTCACCAGTATGCAGGATCATGGCTCCTATCACATGTTCGCTAGTAAGCAACATCATGGCAGTAAGTACATGGAACTTCCTTGTTCACAAGAATATATGAGGATTTGGAAGATCTCAAGTCCACTGTCTGTAGATGGATAGAGATGATGAATCCACCCCAATTTCTATCCCCTTTTAATTGACTCCTTCTTTAGGGATGCTGTCTGGCTGATAAAGAGTAGCTTTGACTGGCCAGTGTCCCATAGGCCCCTCTCTCCCTCCCTGAAGTTCCTGTAGAGTGCCTGGTGAAGAAACTTCAGAAGCTCCAGGTCAACCTCCCCTCCCAAAGTCAGTGGTTAGGGATGCCATCACAGCATATGAAGAAATACTGGTTTTGCCTCATTAGCCCCATGAAAGGCAGATACTCTTTGCAACCTGCAACCTGAGTGGCCAAGCAAACATTATAGTGCTGACTCCTATGTTATCTCTTTGTTCCAGGATAGATCCCAGTGGCCACTATATTTTACCACCTTGCCATCAGACATGGAGTCCAGAGTTTGCACAGATGAGGCAAGGGAGTGAAGATCCCAAGCACTGTACAGTCTTTCTCCTTGACTTGTTTTGCCAGAGAAATCATTCAGGTTGTTGACTCTGTTGCTGAACTATACATAGATTTTGATGATGGAGGCTTTACTTCTGGGCTGGGGAGGCCACTTAGGTTCCCACAGTGTACAGGGTTTGGTGTATCCCTTGGGGAGGTGATCTTCATGGCTTTGGAAAACCTAGGGCTTCCATGGCCTCTGTTTATTTTGTCATCCATCCATTTTGTTGTTTGCTATCTAGTTTTTTGGAAGAGGTGCATCTAGGTTAATCTGTTTAACAGTTGGGAAACACAGTCTTTTATCTCTTGTGCTCAGTGCAGCAGGCCAAGAAGAAAGGTAGTGGTGGATGTGTTCCTCTCATAGCCGGCCTTAGGCATAGGCCAACTAGCCAGCTGCCTAGGGCACCGCTCTAGCAGGTGCACTTTTCCAGTTATCTGGATGGTGTAGGTAGGCCAGGGATGGGAACACAGGGTGGTGTTGGGGGTTGCTGTGGAGACCTTTTGCCTAGGGCATCAACTGACAAAAGGCTGGTCCTGGTTCCTGTCATTCAAGAGATCTCTGTATGCCTCCTGCCATTTCATCTAATCTCATTCCTTATCATAAACTTTAGTGAATAGTGACCAAAAGAAATTGTCATTGCACCTTGGGGCTCAAGAAGGGGGTGGTTTCCAGCACTGAGAACTGTACTACTCTAGGAAACCTTTCCAAGGTTGATCCTCCTCTCATTTCACACAGCTGGAGGGACAACAACTTCATCTCTTGGCCTAGCTTCTGATGTGTATTCTTTTATTCTAGAAGACATGCTGACAAGGGGTCTCTGAAGTGACGAGGCTATCAGGAAACCATCTGCTGGGCAGGCTTATGCTTACAAATGGAAAGGGTTTCAGTCTGTACAGAACATTACTCCCCCATTTTTTTAGTCTCCAGGCAGGTCTAACCAGCTACCAAGTTTATGTATGAATGTGGTCAATCTGTTGAACAGCATTTCATAAAACTAACTTTATCTGTAGTTGAGTTGTAGATACATGTTTGTAGCTGAATGGCTTTGATGTTGTATAACTTAGAATAATCTCGCTGAAATTTTAGCAGTGTGTCTTAGTATCAGATATCAATACATACATCAGAAAGATTTTTCAACAAGTTAAAGTCCACCCTCACTGCAGTTTAATTTAACCTTTTTATTTCTCTTCTTCCTGAAGCATTATTCCAGTCTGATTTAGTTACCAGAAGCCAGCCTGTACTTTATAAAACTTTCATCTACTAGCTTTAGACTCAAAAGAAATGAAAGATCACTTACCATTTTTTAAGAATTATCTTTTATGTGCTTTGCCAGAGGAATTTGTCTCCAATTGTGTAGTGTAGTATGCAGACAGAGAAAGCTGTAGTTTTATTTATCAGGGACTGCCCATAATCTTACATAGATGGCCCTTAGCCTCACTTATGACTAACTATAATAATATCATTCTAGCACTTAAAGAAAAAACTTCACAATGGAATAAGATATACTTTATTTTTGAGGACAGGTTATACTTAATTAAAAGAATACTATTACTGAAGGTATTATACATAATGCAAATAACTTACATGAAGCCAGATAAAAATACATTAAGGAATTAAATAAAACAGCAATTTCTATTTTTTTGGCATTCCAGAAGACATAGACTAGCTCTTAAACATCATATGAGGACATGGATAACGGAGGTATAGGATGTGCAAATAGTGGATCTTATGTCACAGCCTACATGCTCAAAAACTGAAGTTCTATAATTTATTGGATAGATATTGCTTATACTGTGAAATGGAAATAGATTCATCCAAATTTATATGATAAGAAGAAATGCATAATCTAAAATTAATCATTAAAATGTTATGTGTTATAAATGAGTACATAGATAACATCTTTACCAACAAAAATCTATATTATTAATTCTATGCAAAAATCTTTTAACAATTTGAATGGATGGTTACAAAATGCCCTAATTTAAAAAAGTGGGTTTCTACAGTAACTCCCAATTTCTTTTACCACAAGATGTGTAGAAAGTACAAATTACAATAAAAGGGAAGACTGGAAAATGAGAGAATGTATACATTTCTTTAACAGAGCCATCTGTTTATGGATAGAGGGAGAAAACCTTCACTATGACCTAGCTGACCTGTGAGGCACCTACTGGGGCGGTCAAAAGTAAACATGAAGAATGATGACACTTAAACCTGCTTACCTCTCTTTGGGGAGGGGGTTGGGAGGGGTGTGTTCATAAGCAAAGTCTCTGCACTGGAATCCCCAGTGGAGATCAGGGATCACAAGTAGGTACTTGTCTACAGCAGGACAGGGACAATTGACTTAATCACACATTGATGTGGTGTGTATTGCAAAGGCCCATTACACACCAACCCCCATGGCTATGAGCAAGCAGGCATGGAAGTAACAGAAAAAAACCCCGATGGCTTATTTAGAGAACGGATCTCTTAGCAAAGGTAATGAATGTTTCAGCTGGCTGAGAGAGGAGCTGATGGTTGACAGGTAGTAGGGTAAAAAAAAAAAAAAAAAAACAAGCAAAATAACAAATTATGGTTTAGTTGTTTGAAAGTAACTATTGTTGTATCAGCTGACAATGTTATGTATAAATATTGACTGCATATGGATGGCCCACCAAATTATGGCTTATATCAGAAATTTACTGGAAAGATTAAACTAGCTTATTAAAATACCCAATGTCAATTTTAATATAGTTACCCAAATATATGCTATAGTTACGTGATTCACTTTTAATAAGTGGGTCACCTAAGTGTATACTATGACACACACACATATATATATATATATATATATATAAACAAACAACAAGAAACCAGCTATAAAAGGAAAGCACTGTAATAAAAAGTATCCAACAAATGCAGCAACCAGTGCAACCACCATGGCTATCATAAAATTAAAATTTTAATACAATATAACATTCATAAAAGTTAGTTCTGAGTTCTCCAGGCTGGCTGGGAAGGCTGCACAGAAGGTGGCTCCGCTCTTCAGGCCACAGCAAGAGCTGATGCCGTGGACTGTAACACTTTCCTCTGGGGAGGGGATCCACCTTCCTCTGGCTGACCTAGACTCAGTCGCTGTGCACTGCCGTGGAGGAAGTGCACCCGATGGCAGCCGGCATGCTTGGGGACAGTCCCCCACCTCCCTGAGTTGAATCCTCCAGGCGGACTGTGCAGACTCTACCTATTTACACATGAATGGTTTCACACCCTACTTGGGCCCCTTGGGCGGCACTGGAGAGATGGACTTCCATATGCCACATTTCCTTGCGCCCGTTGCCCGGGTGGGAATTCCCTCTTTCCTCTTCACTCGCCATTACTGAGGGAATCCTGGTTATTTTCTTTTCCTCCACTTAGTAATACAGTAAACTCTCCATTAACTGGCACCCATGGGGATTGGTAACTGTAGTTTCTGGTTGCTTGAGAGTTACTATTAAAAATAGGCCTGAGTAATACTGTACGCTATACTATTTGGTTTAACTTGTTCTTAGGTTGGGGAGAGAGGGAATTTATTCCTATCTTCCTTTTTAAAACTCTAAAATTCTAAAAACATAATGTATGTTTCTGCGTGGGGGGGGGGGGCAGAAAGTGGATCACATGAAAATTGTACTGTATTTCTTTGATTTTTTTTTTTTTCTGGTTGATTGAGAGTTCTGTTTGCTCATGTTCTGGTTAACTGAGAGTTTACTGTATGCTTAAATTCAGCGGGTTGCCATGTCTGATCTGCAGCCACATGGTATGCAGGCCATGAATTTTCCATGCATTACTGCTTTGACCCTTTTATCTCAGGGAGATGGGCTGCTTGCAAGAGGACTGTTCTCCATGGCCCTGCTGTCTGAGCTGTGCCCTGGGAAAGTTCTCTGGATGCTTCCTTCATGCTGGTACTACATGGGATTCATCCCAATCGACAAGGGGTTTTAATCTTAGGTATAACAAAAAGCATTCTGTCAACCAGTAACAACAAGAGTCAGTCTATAAAATGTCCCTCTATGATGGGCCAAGAATACTGCCTTGTCATCCTGCCGGACATCAGTGGTCCTTCTGACATCAGCTGCAGGTGGGATTTCCTGCAGGGCAGGCAAGTACATATTCTTATATCACTTGTTTAATACTGTAGTGATGTATATGTGTTCTTTCATCATTTGCAGAAGAAGGCCTGCTACACACACAGACATGCACACACACCCACACATGCACACATGCACACATGCACACATGTACAAAAGCACACACAGAAACTTGATTTTAGCCAAAAGGCAGAAAAGAAAGGGTGTGAATTGCCTGGCTTTATGAATGAGTGCACTTCTATTGTTGACATGTCTGAGTAAACATGTTATGTAGACATCTGAGACATCCCTGAATGAGGGGTTTTACTGGAAAAAATGCCATATTCTGATTGGTGGAAAAGTAATACCCATCCAAGGACTGATGAATGAAAGGATTCTTCAAATATCAAGTGATACAGTAAGAATGTGTCTGTTATTTTCTTTGGTACTGCAAACGTTTCAGGAATTGTTAGTAAATAATGGTCACGTGTTTCAATCATGGAAGCTTCTATTTCAAATAAATAAAATAACAAATAGGTTGATTCTGTCCTGTCTTGAGCCACAGTTTTATTTTCCACCAAAGCAAAATATCTGGACAAGGCTTCCTAAGACAGAAAAGGCAACTTACAATAAACTGTTGTATCCCTTGAAAGCTGTCCTTGGCAAAAATTCATCCCAGGACATGTCTTCAGATTTCCAGTTACAAAGTGGTAGGACACTCAGTGTACATCAGACAACACTACAGGGTCAGAAGCAGGACAGCTATACCATATAAGTAAACAATCGACCATACAGTATACCCTCCAAAAGGTCAAGGTTCACATGATGTTACCATCTATTGGATGAAATTAGAATGCTTGACAACTAAATGTGAAGCGCCAGATGTAGAAACTCAAAATCACAACCAGAAATTTTGTTTAGCAGACCTGCAGCATAAGAATACTGCTTCTGGAAATGGCATGCTGCTCAAAGACATGGTAAAAGGTATCCTGGACCTAGGAGGTGGAAAAGTGATGTGTCTTTTACCTTTCTGGCTGTCTTCATTCTTATGTGGCAGCTGTCATCCACACACTCCATATTCACATCTGTCTGTTCTAGATAACGACATCGCCCTGTATTAGTTTCACCTTTATGGAAACTGTAGGGAGAACTATTTGTCTGAGAAAGATAATATGACTTCTTTCACTGTACACAGTATTAGGAGGATTAAGTACATCTTTACTTTTTATTTTATTGCTTTTATTTGTGTTTTTTGTGGGACAGGTTTCTTTTTCTTTCCCATTGTAACTGATGTTGGCATGAGTACAATTTGACAATGTATAAGAATCTTATTTGTGGCACAGTCTGTGTTGCTGTGGACTAACTTGCGTGATATTGTACTCACATCCATTAGGATGTCATCTCCCAATGCAAGGAAGGTAAACATATCAATCATACGCAGTCAGAAGCTCTCTAAATAAACCTGCAAGCAACACATACATGTATATATAAATGGGTCCCCTTCAAAACATCTAAAACCCATAACATCGAACTTCATAACATTGAGACCAGAATATCTAAAACCCAAAACTTCAAAAATCCATATCATTGAAGTTCATAGGTACATAGGTTCATAGGTAGGTACTAGGCTATTGGCCCTGGGGCCTATACAAGCCAGCCAAAAAGGTACACTGGCTTTTGCCACCCAAGAAAATTATTTTCCTGTGCCCCTGTCAAGCCGAGCCACAGAGGTGATCCCTAGGATGAATTTCCTATTTCCCATCCAATCATCAAGATTTTTCTTGAAGAGTGCTAATGAGGAGCTTTGTTTGATATAGATAGGTAGTTTATTCCAGAGTATGGGAAGTCTCTGGGACAGGAATCTATCCCTCCGGCATGTTCTGTTTACTGTTGTGACAAGGTTTAGATCCCTAGAGCGTGTAGCTCGGAGGGATTGGGATTTCTTTAAGTGGAGCATGTCCAACAGCTCTGGGTTTGACATAGCTTTCTATGTTAGGCAGAGATCACCTCTGAGTAGGCGATATGTGACGGAGTAAAGCTGGAGTTTTTTGAGACGGTCTGCGTAGGGCATCTGTTTGAGGATGGTAATCCTCTTTGTGAGGTATTTCTGCTGCCTTTCCAGTTGTTGTAGATGTCTTGTGAGATACATACCAAAAGGGCGTTGTACTCTATAATGGGTCTAATGAGTGATGAGTAGAGGGGAACAATGACCTCTTTTTTTCTGGATGAGAAACCTTTTGTGATGAGGTGTGCCACATAGAGGGATTTCCTGACTACTGTGGCGATGTGATTATCAAAGGAGAGACTACTGTCCACCTGTGTCCCAAGGTCTCTTATCACACTTTCAGTGTTAAGTATACTACCACCTATGTTGTAGTTCATGGGTACAGAGTTTTTACCAAAGGGGTTGACAATGCACTTTTTGGCATTGAGCCTGAGGCCATGACTTTGACACCAGGCATCTGTCTCAGTGAGGTCCTTTTGTAGGATGTCCATATCATTAGGAGATTCGATTATGGCTCCTAGTTTGCAGTCATCTGCGAACTTCGTTAGCAAAAGACCTTCTGTGTTAGCCTGTACTTCAGAGAAGTAGATACCAAACAGGAGAGGACCTAGGACTGAACCAGGTGGTACTCCTCTTGTCACTGGTCTGAAGTCGGATTTGGAGTCTGCTACTTTCACAGTGTGGTTTCTGTCAGTGAGTCAGTTGGCAACCCATCTTGTGACTTAGGGATTTATATCTAGTTTAGTAAGTTTATCTACAATTCCAGAGTGGGGGATGGTGTTGAAAGCCTTGGCAAGATCTAGATAGGCTGTGTGAACCACCTTAACCTTGTCTATGGCTTTGGTGACTGCTTCAAAGAAGTCTATCAGGTTTAGTAGACATGATCTGCCTTTTACAAACCCGAACTGGGTGGGATCCAGAGTTTGGAGATTACCAATGTCTTTGTTTGTAAGTTCCATGATGATACGTTCCATGGCCTTGCAGACCAAGCTCGTCAGGCTAATGGGGCGGTAGTTCCCAGGGTCCGTGTTGGCTCCCCCCTTGTGGAGTGGGATAACCGTTGCTGTGCACCATTCAGCAGGCAAAAAGCCTGAGGCGAGGCTATGACTGAACATGGTACTTAGGTGGGGTGCCAGTTCGTTCTGTAGTTCATGTAGAACGCAGCCTAGGATGTTGTCTGGTCCCATGGATGCTGTGTTCTTGGCTTTGGAGAGTGTGGTTTTTACCTGTGCAGCCATGATTACAGGAACTTTGCATTCTTCCAGTATAGAGATGGGGTTCTTTAGTTCTTTAACCTCTTTAGGGGGTGAGAGGGGGGTAAAGTTAGCATTGAACCTATCTGCCAGGATGTTGGCAATATCAGTTGGGTCTGTATATTTAGTGCCATGGTGCTGTAACTCAGAGCAGATCTGAGTGTTGCCATTGAGATTCTTGACATAGCTATAGAATGCTTTGTGGTTGTCTTTAGAATCAGTGGCAATTTTGTTTTCGTAACTAGCTTTGGAGGATTTTTATCAGGGATCGCAGCTTCTTACTAAGGCTGACCAGGGAGCTCCTCCACTCATGGGATTTTACTCTCTTTTGCAAGAGTTTCTTCCTTCTGTTTGTACAGTTTGTTTATGACAGGGGACCACCAGACTGGCTTCCTTTTTTTGGAGGATAGCATCTTGGTTCTGTTTGGGATAGCATGATCCACGCACTCATGTAAGTGCTTATAAAGTGCAATTGTATAGGATTCAGTAGTTATAATTGTATTGTCCATCTGCATGGGTGTTATGAAGTTCACCACTTCTGCCTTAAGAAGCATGAAGTTGGCTTTGGAGAAAATTTTTACCATGGTTTCCTTAATGGGGGGTGGAGGCAGGATGTGGATATCTAGGGTAATTAGCTTATGGTCGGATCGGACCAATGAGGCACTGACGTCAGGTGTGGAACACCGGTCACTCATATTGGTAATGACTAGATCTAGGATATTGTTGCCCCTGGTGGGGTGTGGATAAGTTGATCCAGGGCATTGGCGTTTATGAATTCCAGAAAGCGTTGAGTGAAGGAGTTGGTACATGAGTAGTTTTTCCAGTTAATGGTGGGGTAGTTGAACTTGCCCATTATTAGGGTGTTTGGTTGAACCCTAATATTTTCTAGTACATCAAGAAAAGAGGAATGGGAATCCTGGGGCATGGTGGGTGATCTGTAGCAAGCTACAATTTGGATTGCAGTTTTGCTCAGAGTTAGTTGCACTTGGATAACCTCGGCTGCATTATGCTGAGCAACTAGCCTGGAGGTGTGGATATCCTTAATGAATATGGACACACCTCCGCCTTTGGTGTTCCGGTCCAGGTTACATGGCCGAAAAGTGTGGTATGAGTTATAGCCAGGTAGTGCAGGGCTGCTCTCTGGAGCCTTGAACCAGGTCTCAGTCACTGCACAGATATCGATGTTCTCCATTTTAAGAAGTGCCTCGAGTGAGTGCATTTTGAGTTTTAGACTTCTAGCATTGAGTACAACACAACTCTGACCACAAATGGAAAAATCTTTCACCGTCTGTGAAAAAGAAGAAAACAATTAAGGAAACAAGATATCTTTCTTTATTCTCCAGCGCCTCGGTGTTACCACCTTTCAAGAGTATAAACACTTGCATATAAAAAAGCAAACATATATATAGATCAAACAATTAATAAATTCTTCTTAATATTTATATTATATATAGTAAGGGGGTTATATATGCACTTAGTTGTCCATGCGGACTGTATTATAGTGGTGAAACAAAAAGAGAATTTTGCATCAGATTAACAGAACATATTAGGGACATAAGACATAAGAGAAAACAAGACTATTGCAACACATTTTAATGCATGTCATGAAGGTGATGTTTCTTTATTAAAAGAAACTGTTTTACAAAGTGTTAAGTGTTTATATGGTGATGAAAACGTTTTGAAATATAAATTATTGTATAAAGAAAGTATTTTTATTTTGAAATATAAAACTATGGTACCTGTAGGTCTTAATAGTGAATTTAATTGGAAATGTCTGCTTTAAGCTTTTAATGGTGTTTAATTGAATAATTATATAATTAAGAAGAATTTATTAATTGTTTGATTAATAATTAGAATGCTACTCAGGGCTAGGGTCATACCTGCCTGGGCTACAAGATCGGAGAGCTCTTCCATGTCTCTTTTCATGTAGTCCAGGGAGGTACATCTCAGGTCGTTCACACCAACATGGACGATGACAGAGTCATATTTGTACTTGTTGTGGAGTGACCTGAGTGTGTGGGTTATGTGGCGGATCCTGGCACCCGACAGGCAGCTGACAGTAACTTTCTCCTTGTTTAGCCTGGTGAGTGGTACATCAGTGCGCTTGACTATAGAGTTGCCTATGACTAGTGGGTTGGGTACGTTGTTTTGCCTTATTGGCTGTGGTTGAGTGGCACACTGAGTCTGCGGGCTATGTGTCATTTGGGTTGTTTTGGGGGGTGGAGGTTGCATGCTTTTCTGCTTTGGAGGTCTCTGTTGCTTGAGCAGATTATTATTGAGAGCCTGTGCAAATGTTTTTGTGTTTCTATGTGTGGATTTTGGTGGTGTAGATTTAGTGAGACTATGTGATGAGTGTGGTGTGGTGCAAGTGTTTACCTTCTCCTCTTGACTGTCAAGTTCAGTCTTGATTGGAGAGAGCTTTACCTCCAGTTTGGCGAGATAAGTGCATCTCTCACAGGTTGTAGTGTTGAGTGGTAAGAGAAGAGGGTTGTCTGTGTACATGAGGCAATTTCTACATTGCCCCAAGTTGCCCAGATTCATCAGATAGACAGGAGAGAACACTGGGAGCTGACCCTTGGACATGCCTGAATAAAAAAAATATATTTTCCTCTAGATAAGTGAGGAAAGTGAGTACAAGAGCTGTTTTTCTGTAAGCAAGTGAGGAAAGTAAGTACCAAAACTGTTTTCCTCTAGGTAATGAGGAAGGTTGAGTGCTGTAGTAATTAGTAGGTTATTTAGTGCTTACAAGTTCTGAACAAGTTCTGATCACGAATAAGCAAATTCAAGTGCTAAAAGTAAGAATCTGTATCTGGACTAAACTAGTTGCAGGAAAGGGGGGAAACAAGTGCAAATGTGGGCTTTTAAATCAGAAAGTTGAGAGAGATGGAAAAACTGCCCAAACGGCCAACAACTACAATTTCTGGGCCAGAACCACTCCTTATGTGGTAGATAGGTTACCTAGTGCTTACCACTCCCACTGATAAGCTAGAAGGCTTCCCTCCAACACAGAAAGGCTTGGGGGGCTCAGAAGCTTACATACAGTCCTGGATACAGCAAATCTGAATCTGGACTACACTAGTTACAGGAAAGGTATTTTTTTTCATAACATCTAACAGTACAAATCACATGAAAATAACATCCCTTCCACATATAACGACATATAATGACACCAAACTACCAAACACGCTTTGTACTATGTTTCTGCAGGGGGGCTTGATAAGTGAGGCTAGTAAATTACCTTTTTCCCACTGTAGTGCGATCTTGGAGTTGGTATATTTAATTTACGGGGGGGCTGGGGGTGCAGAGGGGCTTGTCCCCCTGCAGAAACGTAGTACAAAGTGTGTTTGGTAGTTTGGTGTCACTATATGTGGAGGGGAGGGGATGTTATTTTCTTGTGATTTATACTGTTAGATGTTATGAAATTGGATGTTATGGGTTTTAGATGTTCTAGTCTCAATGTTATGAAATTAGATGTTATAGGTTTTAGATGTTTCAGAGTAGACACATATAAATAAATATATATATATATATATATATATATATATATATATATATATATATATATATATATAGGGTCCCATTTAGGTGATCGAAGTCAGAACTTAGAATCTCATATGGCCGAAACCATATGATCAAAGTTTTAAAACTTCAGAAACCTAAACGGAGATCTCCATACAGCGCGGAATGGGATTTTTCCCTTTTCCTCACTGTAGGGCGATCGCGGAGTTTGTATATTTAAATAGCGTGGGTGTGGAGTGTGCAGGGGGGGCTTGCCCCCCTGCATAAATATGTATTAACTTGTTTTTGAATGTTCAGTGTTTTAAAACTTCAATCATATGGTCCTGACAATATGACATTTGAAGTTTTGAAATTTTGATCATTCAATAGGGATCCATATATATATATATATATATATATATATATATAGATAGATATAGATATATATATATATATAGATATAAATATATATATATATATATATATATATATATATATATATATATATATGCGTGTGTGTGTGTGCCTTTTTTTTTTTTTTGCAGCTGGGATAGCCTTCTTGTACCCATGTTTGGAAAATTCTGCTCCCTGCACCCTTTGTTTCTGTATACTAACTTTATGATCTCATAAAGAGGGAGAAAAGAGAAATATTCCATGAATGTGAGCTGTGGAATGGAATAAACTAAGCAGCATATCTTAAGTGTTTCACAGCTTCAGTAATAAAAACAGATTTAATGATTTTACAGCTCCTGTAGCAAACATTAGTTTAACGGGCAGAAGAATTATTATCCAGTTATAATCTACTGTGTTTTCACACACACACACACACACACACACACACACACACACACACACACACACACACACACACACACGCACACACGCACATACACACACACACACACACACACACACACATATACACACACCACCCATCACAGACACACACACACACACACACACACACACACACATATATATATATATATATATATATATATATATATATATATATTTATTTATTTATTATATATATATATATATATATATATATATATATATATATATATATATATATATATGTATGTATATATATATATATATATATATATATATATATATATATATATATATATATATAGGTATTCATAGTCATAACAAGAATGTGTTAGGGGTACCTGTGTTGTCTGCAAATGATCAAGGTGATTCATAGATGCCATTTACAGCAATGCATGATGGCTGCAAATTAGTATAAATTAATTAATTAATTGTAATGAGATGTAAATATGAAATTATGTGAAGCAGCATACGCTAATGAACTTACTCGCGATTCATGCTCAAATGTTTTGCTATCTGCACATTTGTTCTTAAAACGTATTCACACATAGTATATCTACTTTGCAATCTGTTTAGCTGTTTGCTGACCCTGCAAAAATGATTGAAGTTGTCTTTTCTTTGCCCCAGTGCCACAGTCAAACACAAAACCCCAATCATTAGCAACATCTGCAGTCCTCAGAAAAAGTTATGTGACACAATCCACATAATGATATTACACACGCAGAGTCCAGCCAAGAAAGGTGCTAAAGTGATGTTTGCACTAATGTTATTATATTAATATAAGTAAATAAAGCAGTTTGTTAACACAGCCATGCTTTCATTAGCCTTTACTATGTAATACTGCCAGTGGCCCTCGGGAATCTCCCACACCTGGGTAGCCAGCAAAACATCCTTCCCACTTCAGTTTTTCTACCATGCATTTACAATCACTCAAATGCACCAAAGTACATTTTTCACAGGAATCGCTAATAATTTCTTGCTGCTGTAATGATTTCCCATTTACAAAGGACAGCTTTCAGTATTCTGCAAAACCATTGTAATATGCCTATCCTATGAATAAAACAAACATTTAACACAACAGTCTTCTCTCTCTATAAACTGCCTGATATTAATTTGCCATAATTCTATTATTTTTCCCTTCCTTAAAAATGCCTGTGTTTCCTGAGAAAGTAATGTCAGAAATTCACAGGTAATATGTTGGTGCTGTATTGTAAGTTTATGGTTCTTTTTTTCTAAGTTCAGGGTTATTTACATGTTTTATATGCAAATGAGGTTGAATTGTACTAATAAACAAATATCTAAGGTGTATTTTCCATTAATGCTTATCCCTTAAGTACTTTACACTTTTGCCATAGGTTAGTGTGTTTAGTTAAACACCTCTTTGTTTCCATAGTCAGGGTGAAAGACATCAGCTGACCATATTTACATAATGATGTGGCACTGCTGTTCATGAATTAATATAGAAACGGAGACCAGAAATGTGAATTCTACCATTAGTATAAGCTTAGTGTAGACGTTAAAAAATCTGGCCCATTGTCTGGAAATGTGTTGCATTATGAGTGAAATCACTGGCTTACTCAAGCAGCTCAAAAAGCTCAGCAGTGCTGAAAAAATACAAGTCATACAATCTCTTTAACCAGAATGTACACGTGAAAAAAAGTCATAACTTGAATCTTTTAAATGAGGGTGGGCTACTTTAAGAGAAATATAAGAAACTCAAGAAAGTTATTTTATGAAAAAAAGGAAGATGATTGGGGAGTTCATTTAAGAAATATGCAATAAAGTAATTTAATTTCATAAATTGCTTTGTGGTAACTTGGGATTCTAAAAATTATCAATGTAATTATACCAGAAATATTTAAAAAACCTCTTGGATATGTATAAAAGAATATGACAAGCACAGAATGAGTGGGATATTCTAGGCAGAAAAAAATGAACAAATGCTCATTTTCCACAATTTTCTGCATTTAAGTTAACTTACAACATAAAAATAGTTTAGGATGATAAGAGTAAACACAATGTACTAGGTGTCAAATGATCTGAAATTTCAAT
>NC_056746.1:1279250369-1279320369 GCF_019279795.1 Protopterus annectens | reverse complement strand
ACCCAGTTGCCCCTAAGCACTGTGGTTAAGTGACTTGCTCAATGTCACACAGTAGGCAAATGAGGGCTCCAGGAATCAGATCCTGTTACCACAGTAGTTATAGCTCATAGCCCTAGCCATCTGCATCAACTGCTAGTTACAAGGAACATCTGATCATAGGTAAATATTAAGCATTCGGCTTGCAAACTATTACATAACTAGCCAATAACCAAAGGTGAGAACCAAACCATGCACCTTGTGCCTGTAAAGTAAACATCCTACCCATTCTGCCAATCCCCTGCTCTACTCATGAATGGCAACTAAATAACCCTTAGTTGTTCCATAATTTTCCCTACTAGTGAAGTCAAACGGATCGGCAGTATGATCCTAACTGTATAATATTTCCATTGCTGTCAAGAACCAATTGCATTCACTCGTGTCCAGTCCTCAGGTCCCTTACCTTCCTCTTTGACACAAAGTACAAAAAGTGAAAGAAAATTCAGCACTGTAATCCATGCATAACAAGTTATTATAGGAATGTATGTCTAAATGACAATTATCATCACAAAGTGTATATATGTCTACATACATCAGCTATTGCCATGTTGAGTAATGAATATGCAATTTTAATGAGTGTCTAACTGTAAAATAGTACTTATATATCTTCATGCCAACATTGTATTACTGTTACTATTTCTATTATCACTATTATTATTAGTACTATTTATTTTCTGTGGTTAATTCAATACTCTTTACCTTGCATAGGGACTAACATGAGCAAAAGCGTCTATATTAATTCTGTTTATTGGAAATGGTACCACTCCATCTTTTTGTCTTTCTTGACTACTGAGAAGAAATATCCATTCAATAACATTACTTTCTGTTTCTACTTCACTGCCCACCCATTAACATGATCTTCACTAAGGCTCTGTACCCTCCGTTAAGCTTTCTTTTCACTAAAGTAAAGCTTTAGTCTCCCTTTGAACTGATTCTGCTGTCTTTTCATCTGTTTAGGACATGGCTACTCTGACTGCTTTGCTATCTGTTGTAACTGATACCTTTCTCTAGCTTGCTCATTATGTGCTGCTTTATTGTACTAAGAGTCACACATTTATCAATAACTTTTGCAATCACCTCTATAGAAAAACATATAGCTATTTTTTGTCTGTTAATGTGTCTGTTTCAGTTTCTGTACATAGTACAGTCAGTTTTGTGACTTAACTGCACAGCCAAAGTTGTAGTTGTAATATTATTTCTGGCAGTGTGGGTTCAATTCCCAGATGTGAAAGGATCCTTCTTTGTTATGTCTGCATATGTTACACACACACACACACACACACACACACACACACACACACACACACACACACACACACACACACATATATATATGTAGATATATATATATATATATATATATATGGGATTACTACATAATCTTGAAAGTTTGAAATACCGAATTTCAAACTTTCGAGACTATGTAGCCTGAAACCCCTAATTACCGAAAGACCAGAAGCGTGAATTTCAAAATCCCGATCATCGGGAGTTTGACATTCATGCTTCTGGTGTTGCGGTATGGTGGAAGGTCAGGTAAGTATCTATGTTTAAATGTGTTGGTTAGGGTTTAGTGCGTAAGTGTGTGTTGTGACTGTCATGTGTGTGTGCGAGGGGAATGTAGGTGTGTGGTGGTGTTTCATGTGTCTGTGTATGTAGTGCAACCTTGGAGTTAGAATATTTAAGTAGGGGGGTGGGTGGTTGCAGCCCCCCACATGGGTGGTGCAGGGGGGCTTGCCCCCTGCTTGTCTGTAGTTTAGGTTTGTGTATTTGTGTTCTGGGGGATGGTGTGTGTATGTGTATCTCTGTGGTGTATGTTGAGTGTAGTTTTCGGTAGTTTGAATTTTGCGATTTTGATGTTTCGGTAATTTAGTGTTTCGGGTATTTGGTCTCGGGATTTTGGGCGTCGGTAGTTTGGGTTTTCGGGATTTAGTAGTGGTTCCATATTATATATATGGGAGCAGTAGCTTTTGTCAACATCTTTTTAGGTGACAAAATGTGGTCGACTAAATAGATGGTTGACAAGTGTGAGAGATCATATAACTGACAGCATTGGAGAAATATGCCCTTTCCTCAATATTGTGCAATTGTGGAGTTGATATATATAATTTGCATTGGTGTAGGGGTGCATGGGGGCTTTTCCCTTGCAAAACAATTATGTTATTTGTTTTTTTCAGTCTAATTTTGCATGTGCCAAAGTTATTGATCAGCGCATGTGCAGTAGTCTCTTGACATTGTCGTTATTTTGTGGTTGATGTTTTTGCAGTCAATGGTTGGCTGTTTCAGCTATATTCAGTACATACAAATAGATAATTAGATAGATCTATTACACTTGAGTTCCAGGCTGTGCAGTGGATAAAGAATAACATGCTCTGGGCATGCATTTGACTTTCCTTAATAATCCGAGCAACAACCCTTCTGGAAGCAGCTGCATACGGCTAGCTGAGTGAGCATATCAATCATGACAGACACACCATTTACTGCATGACTTCACAGTCCAGTGCAGCCTTTTTGCTGGCATTATAGCTGTTTAGGGTTTTGGGATATATTTATTTTCCATGGAGATAGTCCACTGCTCTCCAACTACATAAAAACAAACAAACAGAAAAGTTGCTGTGTTTCTTTTGCTGTTTATTTGTTCAGTTTCAAACATATGGAAAAGGCAATAGGACAGCGCATCCCAAATGAGCAATGAAATGCAAGTAAAACAAACCCAAACCACTGTTTTTATACTGTAATGAGCAGTAATGAATAATGGGATGCCCCAGTGTACAGTTCTGTAGAAACAGTAATCAGTCAATCAATTAATTGCTAACTATGGAATCTGTGTTTTCCGAAGGGATGTTTCACTCTCTTCAAATAAGTACAATAAATATGGTTGAGGCAACTGCTGATGTCATTCTGACACCAACCTTATAATCAGTAGTTGTCCACATGACATTATATATTTCTGATAATTTCACTGACTGTTCAAGTTAAGCACTGTGTGCATTATAAATGTCAAATGGAGTGCCGCACTGGATGGCTTAGGTTTAAGTCACACCTTATTCATTTCTGCTTACTTTGCATATATTACACTCTGCAAACACATATAATAAGTTATTACAGAGCACTGTAAAACAGTTACATGAAGCATTATCAGCAATCCCAGCATGCAACCAAATAAAATAGCAAAACAGGACAAAATTGCTGTGAAAAGGATGTGACAAAGAGACAGATAAACAAGCAGTGCTAAATCTTAGTACTGAAATCTGTTTTAATCCTCAGAATTACATTCTCTTTTTCCTTGCATTATCCTAGCATTCTGTAACGGCTAGCGCTGCTCTGATCTTACAGATAAACAAGCTTTGGTGAGGTTTTATTTTTAGGACAGAATGATTTTACGCAAAACTGCTTATGAGGAGAAAATTAGTGAGAAAATGAAGAGACGCTTTCAACTGTGGAAAGATTGAGCAGTCAGTAAATGAGCATTTTCACAGCTATTTGTTGAATGTGTAATGCACTTGTCATGTTTTATTTGTAAGCAGGCCACAGCTGAAAGGGTCCCCAGACAATGGCCACATCCTTCCCCCTCCTCACAGCTGGATTTGTAATGGACACTGGTCGGCCAGTACTACAGGCAGCTGGGGTGTCTTGGTGCATTGGCTCCATTTCCATTGTTCATCCAGATTGGTTCAGAGCATTTCCCTGGAAACACAAATAAAACTCAAAACAAAGCATGTGCAGGTTTATGGGGGGAAGAGATGCTTCCCTAAATGAGATAAAGACAGATGGTTATAAGCTTTTAAAGACCAACAGGCAGTTTAAACACCTGTTTCATGGTTTTCATTTACCAACGACATTACTACAAAACCTTCCACTCTGCCCCTCATAAAAGAAAATCTATACATTCTTTACATGATTGAATAAAACTGTCTGATAATACCACTTCATTTTACAAAAATTATACAGAAAATGCATCTTGATAATACATTTTTGTTAGTCAGCTTTGGAACCGAGTCTTAGGGGAGTTTGTGGTTACAACGTTTCAGTGATATAAAACCTTTATCTCATACTTAAGCTTTTGTTGTGATTCACAAATAGAGTGTAAAATAAGTGATTTAGTTTATGTACGGCATTAACGTCGTTCACTTAATGTTTAAAACAGCTTATGATTGCTGTGCGAGACTTTTATACTACAGTGCTTATTGCTGTTCTTTCTTTAATCTCTCTAATGTTTCAATACTGAATACATTTCATTTTTGCATCTGTTTTATAAAATCCGTGCCGCATTCCACCCTAGTCCTTTAAATAATCTTTGTGCCTCTTCTTTTTTGGTTAGTCCCCCAATAAGCTAGTGGCATCTTTAGAGGGGAGATCTGAGGTGGTATTCCTACTATTCAGGAAATTTGGACAGGGCATCCGGAAACTTCTTCTGCTCTTTTTGATAGGCGTTGTGGGATCTTTTACATCCATGTGAGTTACCACCAGCTTAAGCAGATGGGACTTCAATTTTAACAGTCAGTTATTGACATCATGTATTCTTAAATTGTCCTTTTGTTTTCCTCTTCCAATACAAATGCTAAGATTTTCTACATGGCAGCATTTATTGTGATATGCAGAGTATATCGTGCCACCTACCATTTGCTATAACTTGATCTGTTTCTTCTAATATTTCATCAGCACTGTGATATTTATGCCTAGACCATCAGAGTTAATCAAAAAATATCCATTATCATATGCCAGATCAGTCTTGTGACATCAAAAAGCAGAACAATAAGGTATACATGGTGAGAAGGGGAGTATTTTATGATAGCATAATGACCCAGCTTAGAAAAGTTAATTGTAGAGAGGTAGCTGCATGCTGATGCCAGTCTATTGCAATATGTGCACAGAAGCGCCTGCACGCATCACACACACACACACACACACACACACACACACACACACACACACACACACACACACACACACACACACACACATGCACATACGCACACACACAGACACAGACACACACATACACACAAGCAATCTATAAGCACATACACAAACTATACAAATACATTTGGGCAGTCTGAAGGATTGCCATTTCACCTCTTGCCATGTGTTTGGTCTTTGATCTGAAAAATAGCACCCAGCAAAACCTATGTGGACATAGATAGGATATGCATGCTCTTTGCAGAACACATTTCAGCTGGGAATAAAACGAGAGGCTTAAGGCAGCAATTTCTATACTGTTGCGCTACTTGCCAAAATAGGCTCTGGTTTCCCTGTGGCCCTGAACAGAATATATCAGGTAACAGAAAAACTGAAGAATAACAATGACAACAACATTAATATGATTATAAGCTTGGCTTTTAGAACGTCACAAGCTCTCATAACATCCCACTTTTAGATGGGTGATTGTGTTTGTATAGCAGTTTATTATAAGCTGTAAAGCATTCATGCTAACCATTTTGTAGCAGTCACACATCATATGTGCTATTTACTGTCCCTAGAAATGTTAGGACCTTGGAGCCCTTCAGCCCCCCCCCCCCAACAAACACACACACACACACACACACACACACACACACACACACACAGATTGGCAGCCCTTTTTGTACTCAGTCTCTTGCAAACTTCTCAAATATTTATGTCTAGCCTTTCATGCCATTAGACATCCAGCCTTATTTGTTCTCCTGTTCCTTCCCAGAATTAACGGTGCCTCATATACTTGGATAAAGGAATAAACCTTCATCAGTAGATAAATAAGGCACTTGGCATAATAGATTCATATCCCATTGTATCCCTCACCTCTGGAACAAACTTCCCCTACATGTCAAGTACAGTAGCACCCTTGCCACCTTCAATATAAAACCTAGATATTTGGATAAGCAGCCTCAAATTCTGCCCTAATCTATCTTGTTTTATCTTCCTTGAGGCTGGAGGGAAATTTTAAATTGTTTCTTTTTTTGGCTAGGCTTGAAATAACCTATGAACCTGGAACCTACCTCTCTCATCATGCCACAGAATGCCTTAGTGTCTAACAGGATGAGCTGGAAACGATTGTGGGAATTAGGGAAGTCTCATCTACCTTGCTCTACCTTGCTCAGTTTGCTAGCACTGTGACACTCGACACGAGGCTCAGTTTAGAAAACGGATGACTGTATTTCAGTGTTAGCTCTATGTCAGAAGCCATGCCTTACTACACAAACTTGATTTGCAGCCAGACTTGGTATTTTTAAATTACTAATAGTAAATTGTGCAGCCATTCAGAGTTCTCATCAGGCAGGTACCTGTATACTGATCTGTCTTTCCATATCAGGCAGAACATATTCTCTTATACATCTGGGAAATAAACACAAAGAATGCAAACCAAAAGGCTAATTTAAATAGTAGTGTTTCCTGTTTCTCACTAATAGATCTCTAACAAAACAAGATATAAACTCACTTTATGCGCTGATGTATTATATTTTCCTAGCAGATGGAAAATGAACAGTCCCTATAAACCAGTTTCACAATATTTCCAGTAGCATATTGTCTTTCTCACTCTCTAATAAGGGAGCAGTTTCTTGTTGTATTTCTAAATGTAGCTTTCAACAGTAAAAATAGAACAGAATTAGGTGTGCTTTTTATTTCCCATGATCTGTAAGTAAATTAAAGATATTTAAAAAAAATCATCTTTATTTGACTGTGAGTTACCAGGAAAAAAATAAAAACTTAAAAAAAATAGTAATGGAGTACCCTGAGATGTGATATGTAGATAAACTATTTTTATTCAAATACAAACATTAGATGAACCACATACATAAACAAGTCTGGATGTAATTTTGTTTTGTATAAGTGAACTAATAACTATGCTAACTGGGTAAAGGGAGCTGAAACCTTTCCCTCAGTTTCATGGATATATGAATATGTACTATTACCATCCTTTGCTTTCCACATCACTTCACTTGATTCATGCACAGGTCCCTAGTGGTTCAGTGTCAGCTTTTATTCTTTTGCACCACAACAACAGTAAATGTATTCAACTGAGCACAATCCTGCTATTTGCCAAAGTTTAATCCACTTTAATAAGTGCACATTCTGTTTTGAGCACAGTGAAATAGTTTAAATGTAATCCAGGAAAGAAAAAAAAATCAGTACAAAATTTATACTGGGAATGATGCAGAGATCTGGAGTACTGCATGTAGTTATCTGTAAAGAGGGTACCTGAAACAGACCATCTCAGAATTGGGGTCTATATTAAAACACCGAACATTCAAAATGTTGAGTGTTCTAATATCGAACCCTACAAATCGAAAATTTAAAACATCGAACATTCAGAACAGCAAATTTTTTCCTAGGGAAAAAATTTGCTGTGCCAAAACGCATACACACAACACAAGCACACCAAACAAACAGCAATCCACACACATACACCTAAACTATTACACCTAACCCTACATTAAACTACACATACACCACTAACTATCCACTTACCTTAACCCAAACCCTAACCCTAAGGTCCATCACTATCACACAGTCACCACACCCGCACCCTAACCCTAACTCACCTACCCCACTCTAACCCTCACGTCCACACAATCGCACACTTACCTGAACCTGACCAGTAACTTTCCACCACAGCACTGAAAATACCAAAGCAACAGAAATGGGCAACCAAATTCTTTCTCTAGGAAAGATTTCGGTTTTCTGTTTCTTCTATATTTTCAGCGGGTCAATATTAGAACACTCGACATTTTGAACGTTTGGTGTTCTAATATAGACCCCAGAATTGAACCATTCCAAAAGCCATGCCAGGTAGTCTTGGGATGGCCAAGCACCTGATAATACACTCTTATCCAAACTGCACATTCATTGAATGGAGTCAAGGCACTTGGAAAATCATCTTTTCAAAAAAGGTGAAACAACCTTAGAGTTCTTTTATTATGTTTGAGGGTACTGTGGTTAAATCCCAAGCATGGGGGATGTAGGGAGCTTGCTCTTAAAAAACATCACTTTTAAGGACAGTAATCAAAAGTCACACTGTTTTCCCATAATTGTGTGGCTCAGAAGAATTCAAAGCTCTGTGGTACAGAAAGCGCTTACTATAAGGGGAAGCAGAAGTAGCATGCTAACTAGCGTGGCTCGTGACATGTTTATGGATCTGAAGGCATCCCTCCTTTCTGCACTTCTTGGCAGAAGGCAAAGTATAAATTGTGAGACTTAAACTTACATCCCTTTTGGATGTTATTCTTTGTCTAAGGTATTGCTGTTCGCTTCAGTGTTTTGCTTCCTTCATGGTAATAGTCTGAGGTATGAAGACCTCAGAAAGTATAGTTGGGTAAGAAAACTTCCATAACAGTAGATGTTCAAATGATCACTGCTGCAGTAGCCATAGCTATATGGGTTATATTCTGCCAGGGATATAACAGCAGGCCGACTTCCAATGCTTCAGGTCACCATCCATGTACCCAAACTGTCAGGCAGCTTGAGCTCAGCTAACTAAAAGGTCATAGGATCATAGGATCATAGGATCATAGGATTATAGGATCATAGGATCATAGGAGGTTACTAAGCTAATGGCTCCGGGGCCCTTACAAGCCTAGCCAAGAGTTTATCCCCAAAAAAGAAACCAAAGTCAGCACTTGTCACCCTGTCATTGAGGGACACAGGTGGAACCCCTGGGACAAATATGTGGTTTACCATCCACTCATCAAAGTTGCACTTGAAGAGGGTCAGCAAGGTACTCTGTTTGACAGAAGTCTATTCCAGAGATGGGACAGCCTCTGGGAGACAAACCTGTCTCTCCAGCAGGTTTTGTTGATCTTGCATATTAGATTCAGGCCTCATGAGTGGGCAATGCACAAGGAGTTACACTTGCAGATATGGAGCATCTCTAGTAGGCAGGTTCTGAGATTGCCTTGTAGGCAAGACACAGATCACTCCTGACCAATCTGTATGATACCAAGTAGAGTGATAATGATTTAAGCCTGTCCACATAGAACAGGTTTTGGAGGCCATGGATCCTCTTTGTGAGGGTGCCAAGCCCTTCAGAGCCAACAAAGAGAGGGAGGCTGAGCCCTGAAAGGAGAATGCTAGGAAGAACAAAAAATAAATTGCCACACCCTGGCATTAACAACACACCAAAAAACAAGGAGGCTGGAGAGTGACTATTGCAGAAGTGACTGTTTGAACATGTACTGTTATAAGTTTATGTACACAACTGTACTAGTATTTACCAATCAGCCTATAAGCAAAAAGTTGGATTTATATCAAAGTTATAGTAAAAAGTTGTGTTAAAAGATATCATGAACATTAATATATATATATATATATATATATATATATATATATATATATATATATATATATATAGTTCCCCTTTAGAATCTTGAATTGCTGAAAGCTCGAAATTCAGAAGCTCGAGCCCAGAATCTCAAGCTGTCAGCAACTCGAAATTCTAAACCATAGGGAAAAGACATTGCACAAATGTCTTTACAATGTTTTTGCAGTGCACCCCCATACCACCCCTACTTAAATATACCAACTCTGAGACCACACTACAACGGGGATGAGGGAAATCTTCCGTTGCGCTCTGTATGCAGAAGCACACAATGGGAGAATTTCCGTTCCTCCATTATAGTGCGGTCACAGAGCTGAGATATTTAAACAGGGAAAGTGCAGGGGGACTTGGCCCCCTGCAAACATGTAAGTAAACTTGTGTTTTTTGTTTTAGTTCCCTTCCCTTCACAATTTCGAGATACTGAAATTCGAGATTCTGGGCTTGAGCTTATGAATTTCGAGCTTTCAGTAACTCGATCTTGTGAAGGGGAACTCTATATATATATATATATATATATATATATATATATATATATATATATATATATATTTGCTGAGTCAAAGTGACATTAAGACACAAAGGTTTAATAGCTTCCAAGGTGTGAGAAAGAAGATTAATAAGGAGGTGACTTGTTAAAAGAGGGGTTCAGCTTCTTGACTATGTCCCAAGCTACTTCCATCTGTCTCATAATTTTTTACGTTGCCGTATTCTAGAAGTCTTTTCTTAACATTCTGTAAGTCTTCAATCCTTTTCCCATCAGGTCATTTGTTAAATAATTTGGTTCTTCCGGTACATCTGAAAATCTTTGGTTTCATAATAATTTTGCCTGCTCTGCAGTTATCTCACCTTTTGTTAGAAACCAGATCATACCTTGTTGCATATCTGCTATTTGTGCTGGATGCAGTTCTAGCAGCTGTTTGCACTTCTGTCTAAACATCATTGCTGTTAACTCTTCTGTTCTACTCTGTCGGTTCTTGTGCATTCTGACATATCATAGTTGTCTTTTGCATTTCAGACATTGGGTGGATCATAATTTGTCTGCCCATTAACAGTTCTGCTGGAACATTCCTGTGCCATCAAGTGACTGTGAACACCCATCAGGGTCAAATTAAGATTCTTCTCTCCATCCTTTGTCTTTTCTATGATCAACTTTACAATCTGCAAGCACCATTCCCTTTGATAGCATGTATCTAGGACTAGAGGTCATATGGTCAGGATTCTAGATCTACTTTGGTTTTCCAACCCTCAATCACAATCTGCAAGCACCATTCCCTTTGATAGCATGTATCTAGGACTAGAGGTCATATGGTCAGGATTCTAGATCTACTTTGGTTTTCCAACCCTCAATCACCACCATACTGTCTACAGCACACAGTGGGACAGGTTACTGCCACCTGGTACATTGATGCAGTGCATGTATACAGTGCAGCTAGTTTCTTCATTGCTTGGAAAATGGACATCTGTCATTCAAAGCAGACCCAAAAATTCTAATCTGCAGACCTTTGTCTGAATCACCTTATCTCGGAAACTGTGATGCACTTATATGGATGTCAAATGCAGTGTCATTGCTGAAGAACCTGTCCAGTATCTTAGCAGCTTAACTTCAAAAATACTTGGGTAAAAGTGCATAGTTAGTTAAATCTTGGCTTTCACAGTTAAACAAGACTTTTGCAAGATTCTGCTATGGACAGTGATGAGCTTCATATTCAGCCTTCACAGTTATTCCTTCCTTCCTTCCTTTCCTCCTTCCATCCATCATTCATTCTCCAGTTATCCAGTTAATCCCTTTCAAGATCACGGAGAAGCCAGTACTTTTGCTAGCAGTGAGTGCAAGACAGAGAAACTAATCCTGGTTAGGAAGCCAGTCTATTTCAAGAGACATACACTGACATATTCATGCAGACACTGCATGTCTATCTGTGGGCATATTTAAAGGACTGACAGTTCACTTATTGCAGGTCTTTATGACATAGGAAGAAACAGGAGCATTCGGGAAAACCCCAGACAGACGCAGTGAGCACAGTCCACACAGAAAGCGTCCCAGCCAAGAGCCAAAGTGGACAGCCTTAATGGCCATACCACTGTGCTGTTCCTCACAATTATACTCAGTCAGTTTTATATTCCTACATGCATCTTTGGTAAGAATTCATAATGATTCAGCTTTGACCGTTATGAACATTAAACTTTATATTTCAAACGCGTTTTGTATTGTCCCGCAACATGTATTATTTTGCCTGGTATAAGAAGGTAAACCAACCTCAGTTCTTTATTGTTCACTGTTACTTCTAAACTTTCAAAAATACCTTAATGAGTCTCAATTGTTTCTGCATAGTGTCCAGCTTAAGTTACCTTTTTTCACTCTCTGCTTTTTTACACCATCTATTTGCTCTATAATGTTAAGAATTATTAACAGGTCACACTTCAACCGATTCACCTTAACCCCAACATTAAATTAAATGATAGGTTGATTAACTTGAATTCCTACCCACTACTGAGGGATAAAGCTGTAGTAGATTTTCTTCCATTTAAACATGATTCAGTAATAAACATGAGGAACAAATTAAATCTACCGCCCAAATATACAATTATTTTAAGACAATTAAAAGAGATCTGTTGCAAGTTTTGGGATGGTATTAATATTTCAGATTCAGATATATCTACAAGTAAAACCTTATGGGATTTGTTGAAACATAAAAAAAAATTATCTCAAATGTGTATAAAGTTATTATCTCTATTAAATGCAACAGAAAAGCTGTACATTCTAGCTACTGGACCAAACAGGATTCTACCATTGTATCCAACAAAATTGCCCAGGCTATTCAGAAGTTCTCCAAATTTATTCCCCTTCAAAAACTAAGATATACACAACTTATGATTCTAAATAACGCCTACTATACACCCCAAATTCTAAATAAGTTGTACCATGATACACCAGCAAACTGCCAATTCTGCTCTTCGCAAGAGGCAGATATCATTCACATATTTTGGAGCTGTAAATGCTCATACAAGCTCTGGTGTGCCTTAAGGGTCAAGTTAGAAAAAATGGGATACGAAAAAACAACTTTATCATGGAAATTTGCTCTCCTACATATTCCCCCAACAGGGTTTAGAAAGAAGCAAATACATCTTCTAATAATATTTATGTTAATAAAATACTATATTACATTAAATTGGAGAAATAGAATTACACTGTAATGGGAAGGTTTTAGGCAAGTAGCTAGAAAGCAAGTATTTGTGCACAAATATCTATGGTATTCCATGAAGCAGCAACCCATACAGAAGGATTTTTGGAAATTTTATCGGATTATATTCTGACATGATATTATTGAAAATGTATGAGTTTTATTCAGTAAGATATAGATGAGATTTGTATATAGTTGTTATTAGTGTGTAGTATGTACTTATGTCTATGATCTAGTAGAGATGTTTGTATGTTATTTTTCTAAAACTAATAAAGAGAATGTTAAAAAAAGAATTATTAACAGGTCTAATAATCTTGATTGTATTTGCCATCTTGCATTTGTTCAGTAACTGTTCAGTGGCACAAATATCACTTCTTTGCTGTCATACTGCATACACTTCCTGTTATTTAAGCAGTTTTTTTGTTTCAGCTTGGCACATTTCTTAATGTTTCCTAAAAACATAATGTTACTATTTACTATGGCTACTCGTGTTGTTTAATCAATGAGCTATTAAGTAACAACTAAAACCTTAGTTCACAAGTTCAAATCAGTAACATTTCCAAGATCACAAAACAGACAAGAATATTTTCTTTACAGGAAGCAGTCCCCCCAAACAATGCTTTAAATGGGGACAAACCCTTACATGCAACACCTGGTTTCTTGACTCACACTATACTAAGACTGCAACCCATTCAAAAAGTCATGCAATCTATAAATTGCCACATGTTTTTTAAATGAGATTTCCAAAAATGGTACAGTAAGGCCTGTGCTTGGAAATCTTTACTTTTATTTATTTGTCGGTTTCTGAAAAATTATTTTCCCCGTGCTGTGTCTGTAAATAGTCCACTGAGGTCAGTTTACTATTCTGGTAAACAAATGTAAAATGAAAAATAAATTAATAAAAATAAAAACATAAGTTATTTGCTTTGTTATGTTTTGTAGCTGTTTTAGAAATGATATTGTATGTTTAAATATACAATGATATAAAATACAAATATCCAGGAATGTAATGAATATTAAAATGACACTGTATGCTTAAATAAACAGTGATATAAAATAAAAATATCCAGGAATGTAATGAATATTATACAGTATGTATTTCAACCATACTGCTCAACTGTCCAGATTTTCATAGAATGTCCAGATTTTTCCTCATATTTTTGGTCTGCTCCTCATAGAATTTGTGATTTTTCTAGATTTTTGTGGCAAATCAGTGAGGACTGAATTCACTAAATAATGACAAGCATTTGAGTTTCAGACTTTATATCCTTCAGAAAATGTATGGCAACACAAGACTTTCTATTCTAGCAGCTTTCTAAGTTTATAACAGCAAGATTTAAAATTCGTCCCTATTTTGGGGCTTTGTTCCCCTGTTATTTTTGGCTTTGTCCAGATTTTTTATGTTAAGAGGTTGAGAGCTATTCCAATGTTCCAACTTCAGGTACAAGTCAGTTTAAAAAGGCATCCAAACAGAGCCATAGCAAGTACAGGGCAATGGGAGCTAGTGCCGCGGGTGCAAATTGTTAGGGGGCATGATCAGCAGTGTAGAAGAAGTTCTGATTGGTCCTTGGAAGCAAAACCACTTGAATCAAATTCAGTCAGTCAAGTGACTCAGTGCACTTGTTAATGGCGTGTGTGATTGGCTCTGTAAGATGTTCTGATCAGTCCTTGCAAGGCTGCAAGCAGCTTCAATAATGTATCATTTAAGCAAATGCTGTTGTGATTGCAGCTGTTTAAATGATTCCTGAGCTTTCTTGCAGGGCTTGTTTTGGTGTTAGTGTATGTAATGAATTGCAACAAGGATTTGGTATATATATTTTGCTGTATGAAGGTGCCTGTGTTGACAGTGAAGGAAAGAGTAGGGTCTGCAAAGCAGCTATATAGAATTGTTCTTTGCTTTGCTTGAAATAAATCCCATTTTTAGGTTGTCAACTTGGTTGGGGGTACCAAATGGGAACATTGTCCAAAATGCCTATTGTCCTAGGTACAGCTCTGTACCTATACATAAACAGACACACAAATAATTACATAAACTAACTATTCCTGAAGACAAATAAGTAACTGTATTTACCAAATTGCACTACCACATTGAGTATTTTTATTAATAACTCATTAATTAAACCATATGGTACTAAAGTCAAATGTTGTATACAAATAAATCTGGCTCCCTTTTGACAAAGTGAATGTAAACCATTAGCATGAAGTTGACAATCTTTCTTTACAGACAGCAAAATTGTTTGTCTAGTCTGCCCTTTTCCTGTACAGGTAACACCCTGTCACTGCCCCAATGACCCTTCTTATACACCACTACCTATTCTGAGCATCATTGAAAAAATCTGTAGTATTGCAATCCAGTTTACCCTCTGATAGCCTGTTTTTACATATTGACTATTTTTAAGCAACTGTTTTCTGAATTCCTACACTGAAATTTATGCCTTCACTTAGAAAGTCAAACTCTTTCTTGTTTCCATCTGTACTGATTAAAAATGATTCCAGCACAACACCCCTTCTTTATCTGATGTACCTATATCACATCCTCTAATTTACACTATTTGTCTAGTGTGAAAAAATTTAACTCTCTGCTCTTTCCTCATATCTCTTGCCATCAGTGTACTTATTATTCTGGCAGCTTTTCTCTGTATCCTCTTGACCTGCTTGATTTCTTTGTTTGTGTAAGGACACCAAAACTGACATATGGGGTTTTTGCAAGCATAACTGCGCAACCCAACCTAGTTTTGTCCCCAAGTTCCTTGGACTCCTATGTAGTCGAGTATGTTAGTAAATGGGTAGCTAAGCATTATGTAGGGGGGTGTATTAGTTGAGGATTAATTTATTTACTATCAACCTCTGTTCTTCAGAGACTTGGATGAACTCTGCTTCGCTTAGATGGGGAACTTATTCCATAGTGCGGGCTTCCTTTGAGACACATATCAGTTTCTCCAGCATGCTCTATTTATGTTGCAGGCAAAGTTCTGGTGCCTGGATCTAGTGTTTCTGGTGCTTTTTGTTTTGTGGATGTGCAAGAGATCCATCAGAGCTGGATGTGAGGATGTCTTATATGTCAGGCATAGACTGTCTCTCAGTAACCTGCAGGAGACTGACTACAGAGATAGACCTTAAGGCAATCTGTGTAGGACAGAGTATTCATACCCTGGATTCTCCTGGTGAGGAACCTTTGAGGGCATTCCAACTGTTGCAAGGGCCTGATTAGATACATGCCAAAGGGGGCATTATACTCAGTGATGGGTCTGATAAGGGCTAAGCATCTCTGATAGGTAATGACCATGGTGCTGAAATAGGAAAGATAAAGCCTGCCAGAAGATTCAGGTTACAAAAGGACAGGTGAAATGGGGCAGAAAATAATGAGTGAAAAGGATAAACACAACAAACAGCCTGTAGTTTAAAATTAAGTAAGGCTTATGGGTATACATGAACAAGTGACTAAAGAGAAAGAGCAAAAAAGGGAGAAAACACTTTGTGGTTCAATAAGTAAGCAAAAGATGCAACCATAGCAAAGTAAAGGGCACTCCAAATTTGAAAATCAATGGGGAGGAATATATAAGGGAATATTTGGAAACCGGGAAGGTGCTATCAAAGGTGGTAAGAAAGGCCACTGTAATCCTAAGGTTGAATTGGCGGTATGAATCAGAGGTTGACAGAGTTTTTTATTTACATTAATGAATGAAGAAAGATGAAAACAGAGCTTTAGAAACTGCAAACAGATGGTAGGGAGTACAGCTGGAATGTTGATAAAGTAGAAAGTTTTTGCTTCACTCTCCAGAAAAGATATGATAGAAAATGCTAGAGTTGGAAAAGGATATGTGGAGGCAAGCTGGACAGCTAACAGATGTTCTCGTACCAAAGGAAGCTAAATGAACTTAGAAAGGGCAAGTTAAAAGACCTAGATGAAATGGCTCCCAAGATGATAAGGAACTTGGGAGACATACCTGCAGACATTTCCCTACACTTAGCCGGGTATAAACTGAATAAGTTTAAACTCACTGATTTCTGCCCCCTCATGTGGAATTTGATTTCTGTCCCCTGATGTGGAACTGCCCGATTGTTTTTTACATAGGGCATCCCTGCCACTATGATTTCTGTTTGCACTGGGGAAGTGATTTGAAGTGTGAGTGGGGTTTTCTGTTCTCTCTGTTTTTGCATAAATGACAGTACAACTGTGAAGTTAGTATTGGTTGCCAAAAGGGATACGGAAGGTGAGTTGAAGTTTGACTTTTTTTTGTTTTGTTTTGTTTTTTTATCCACTTAAAGCTAATAGTGATCTAAATGTGTATGAAACTTAGGTGGAGAGTTTACACATTCCAGTAGAAAATAATTTTACCAGAAGCTTGCCAGTAATAAGAGTTGAGAAGATAGTAAGGAAACGAGGAAACTGTAGTGCTTCCACTCCAGAAAGGGGACACAATAACTGATCCAGCCAAGTACAGCCTTATTATTCTCATCCCCATGTCCCAATTAGTGCTAAAGGTTTATTTTATACATTTGTTATCCGGTTAAGCCCGCTGAACATGTGTTCCTTTCCAAGGGTGACCCAGGAGCCCTGTCTGACTAGGTAACCTGCTCAGAGTCACACAGTAGGCAAATGGAGGTGGAAGGAATCAAACCATGTATCCTTTGGTTATAGGAAGCAGCTTGTTAATTGTTTGGAGACTTAATCCTCTACACTAACTGTTAGCCAATTGCAGTAAAGAGAGTGAGAAAAAGGCTAGCAGCCGCTACCTTATATTTTGGAGTCAAAGCACCTAAATGGTCAGAAACAACATGAGTTTGTGGACAAAAAGTTATGTTAGTTCAGCCAGATGCAGTTCTTTAAGTAGGTTCGGCTGGAACTTGATAAATGCGACTGGTGGATATGGTGCATGCTCAGTATGTATATGAATATCCATTGTAAGATACTTTGCCAGAGCCATATTCACCATCATCCACTGAGTCAATCATCACACACAGGCAAAGTCTGAAACTGAGACTAAACGTTTTCATATCAGACTGTAGCCAATACCCCCCCCCCCCCCAAAAAAAAAAATGTAGACATTATGATTCTTAGATCACTCTATGTTTTGGAAAGTCAAATCCTGAATCGCAGCAACCTCCTCAGAAAATTATTTGCTAAGAAATTGCTCTTCAGCCCAGTAAACACTGACAATTGTATTATTAGTAAATCATTCTGTGATGAAAAGAAATGCTACCATCTAGAGATCTATAAAACTCTTGACTCATTTCCATACAAGACATTGACAAGAAGCTGAAGGGTCTTGGAAATGCAGAAAGCTAAAATTGTGGGAGAGTGGTTAAATGTCAGAAAATTAAGCATAGTGTTTAGGAAACTGTGTTAAAATAAAAGGAGGTGGGGAGATGAAGGTTCCACATGGAACTTGTGGGGCCCAGCACTGTTTGATCCATTCATATTAGACATCCTGAAAGGAAATTAAATCATTGTCAGTCTGTATTCAGAAGTACGTGGGCAGGGCAAAATGGGAGAGTAAGCCTGCAGGTAGGTCTAAGGAGAATCATACACTGGGCTGAGAACTGGCAAATAAAGTTTGATGGAGTAAAGTGCATGGCAATCCATATTTGGTCTAACACAACCACGATGAAATCAGAACAAGAAAATTGTCTAAAGGTAATACAGACTGCAGAACTGAACCGCTGGTACAAAGTGAGGAAGTTGCAAATGCTAATAAGATGCTACTGTGTTTCCTAAGTGTTATACAATACCCTAGCTATGGCATGGCAAGAAATCTGTAAAATAGTACTTCCCTATCAGATGTAAGTCCCAGTCTTGTAAATCCCATCATTTTTAAAAATGTAATCTGTGATTCAGACAAAAAAGCATATTTTAAATGTTGCTGTTACATTTTACACCCTTCCTATGAATAGTTATACTCTCTCCAAGATGTTGCAAAACCTTAGACTAATGCCCCAAATTTGCATAATTAACTTGTAAGAGGTTTATGTAGAACTATTTATGTAGTTTATTTACCGTTAGGAGATAAAAAGACTACAGAATTTAGACACTGGTCAAATAAAAAGGGCAGGTGTTTCAATAGCACTTACTCCATTTGTTACAAGTCTTTAGAAACAAAACTGGAGGCCACCGGGAGATGAGTCAGTAGTGATAAAAACATGTTTAACATGTTTGATAGTTAGAGATCTTGATGTCAACAGATGCTGGGAACAGCTGTGCTCAGCACTTTGAAAAATAAAGAAAGGAACTCCGAGGTTGAGATCACCGTGACGTATCATTCTGAAACACTGAACACTAGATAGTTACAACTGTCCACAGCAGGCAGTTTAAAAATAACCCACAATGAATTGACATTGTTCACACAAAGAAGGGGCCTCCTGGGCCTTCAATTACATCATACAAATTAGAAAAGTAGTTTATCTCATACTTCAATTAGCAGTATGAACTGAACTCTTGTTGTTTTCCCCTTGTTTTGAGTGATGAATGAAATAAAACAATAATTCTGGTCTATCCTTCTGCAACTTAGAGGTTTAGGTAACTGGTTCACAGGAATAATATTTAATTCAAGTACGACAGTTAATAGCAGTAAAAGATGAGAACTGCATAAATGTCATTGGCAGCCTTGAGTTTAGATTACCACTTAAATCATCTGGAATAAAATATTCTGCTGTGACTGTATCACTAAAACAGGAAAAAAATGATCCATGCCAGTTTTAGTAACCTGTTAAATTCAGATATATTGACTGCCAACTTAATTGGCTTCATAAGCTCGTTTGGGAAAACGCAAAGCATGGCAGTTATCACCAGTGAAAAGTTTGTCACTAATTAGTGATCTACCTCTTGATTGCCAAAGCATGTGACATTCATAATGCAATCATGCCATCAGACAACCAGCAGTAAATTAAGATGGTCTTGTCTAGCCTGATCAAACATTTTCATTTTATTTAATCTCTGATAACCAGAAATGCCAAACATAAGTACCTACAGCCAATGATCTCAAACTAGTTGCTAGGTAAGGATGCAGCTAATTTATAGCTCATTGGTAAACTATTTTACCAGTTAGCCAAAATCCTACAGTAGAGCATTATTTTCTAATAAACTAAAGGCACTTTTTCCATATGAACTGGAACATTCTCAGCATACCCTAAAGACACATTAATTCTCATAAAACCCACACACTGGGGTGAGTCTGCTACTTACAAATGTTGAAGATTAATGCAATGGAAAACATATTTAAATGTTCCTTCATTTATGTTCTTACCAGGTGTAATATGTGTTTAGCAGGAAAAGTATTTGCTTTTTATTAAAGAAAGTCTTCTGATACTATTTAGCGACAGTAGTTTTTGATGGTTTATGAAAAAAATCATACATGGCTTTGAGAGACAGAGTGATGGAAAAGCTGGATTAAGATATGGGACAGCAGTGAAAATCAGGGTGGCTGGGACATATAACCTGTGATTCTGAATCTTGTTTTGCAAAAGTTCATTTTTATTGTGACGATGAAAACTATAATTAGCTTGAGAGTATAAATTTTGAGTAAGAGTCTTAATAAACAGATGGACAGTACTCATTTTACACTGGCTAGGTGAGCAAGTGACACAAAAGCACTGGAAATGGGTTTTGATCTTTTATTTTAAATACCAAAATATTTAAGATTTAAGACATTGTACACAGTGTATGTGCAGGATTCATAGATGTTGTACACAGTGTTAAGTGTAGGATTCATAGACATTGTACACAGTGTTACATGTAGGATTCATAGATGTTGTACACAGTGTCTGTGCAGGATTCATGGATGTTGTACACAGTGTTACATGTAGGATTCATAGATGTTGTACACAGTGTTAGGTGTAGGATTCATAGGTGTTGTACACAGTGTTATGTGTAGGATCCATAGATGTTGTAAACCGTGTATTTGTTGGATTCATAGATGTTGTACACAGTGTTACATATTGGATTCACAGATGTTGTAGCCAGTGTATGTGCAGGATTCCTAGATGTTGTACACTGCATTATATGTAGGATCCATAGATGTTGTAAACAGTGTATTTGTAGGATTCATAGATGTTGTACACAGTGATGTACACAGTGTATGTGCAGGATTCCTAGATGTTGTACACTGCGTTATATGTAGGATCCATAGATGTTGTAAACAGTGTATTTGTAGGACTCATAGATGTTGTACACAGTGTTACATATAGGATTCATAGATGTTGTACAGAGTGTATGTGCAGGATTCATAGATGTACACAGTGTTATGTGTAGGATTCATAGATGTTGTACAGAGTGTATGTGCAGGATTCATAGATGTATAAAGTGTTACATGTAGGATTTATAGATGTTCAACAGAGTGTATGTGCAGGACTCATAGATGTTGTACACAGTGTTATGTGTAGGATTCATAGAATTTGTATACAGTGTTATGTATAGAATTCATAGATGCTGTATACTGTGTATTTTTAGGATTCATAGATGTTTTACACAGTGTATGTGCAGGATTCATAGGTGTACACAGTGTTACGTGTAGGATTCATAGATGTTGTACATACTGTATGTGCAGGATTCATAGATGTACACAGTGTATTTGCAGGATTCACACATGTAGTACACAGTGTTATGTGTAGGATTCATAGATGTATACAGTGTATGTGGAGGATACGTAAATGTACACAGTGGTATGTGTAGGATTCATAAGTGTTGTACACACTGTATTTGCAGGATTCAGAGATATACACAGTGTATTTGCAAGATTCACACATGTAGTATACAGTGTTAGGTGTATGATTCATAGATGTACACAATGTATGTTCAGGATTCACAGATGTGCACAGTGTATGTGCAGGATTCACAGATGTACACAATGTATGTGTAGGATTCATAGATGTTGTACACAGTGTATTTGTAGGATTCATAGATGTATGCAGTGTATGTGCAGGATACGTAGATTTACACAGTATTACGTATAGGATTCATTGGTGTTGTACACATGTGTGCAGGATTCATAGATGTACACAGTGTATTTGCAAGATTCACACATGTAGTATACAGTGTTAGGTGTATGATTCATAGATGGACACAATGTATGTTCAGGATTCATAGACGTACACAGTATATTTGCAGGATTTACAGATGTATACAATGTATGTGTAGGATTCATAGATGTACACAGTGTATGTGTAGGATTCATAGATGTACACAGTGCTATGTGTAGGATTCATAGACATTGTACACACTGTATGTGCAGGATTCAAAGATGTACACAATGTATTTGTAGGATTCATAGATGTACACAGTGTATGTGTAGGATTCATAGATGTACACAGTGTTATGTGTAGGATACATAGATGTACACAGTGCTATGTGCAAGATTCATAGATGTATACAGTGTTACATGTAGAATTCATAGATGTACACAGTGTTGCATGTAGGATTCATAGATGTTGTACACAATGTATTTGCAGGATTCATACGTAGTACACAGTGTTAGGTGTAGGATTCATAAATTTATACAGTGTATGTGCAGGATACAAAGATGTACACAGTGTTATGTGTAGGATTCATAGATGTGCACACAGTATGTGCAGGATTCATAGATGTGCACAGTGTTATGTATAGAATTCACAGATGTTGTATACACTGTATGTGTATGATTCACAGATGTACACAGTGTATGTGCAAGATTCATAGATATTGTACACAGTGTTATGTACAGGATTCATAGATGTACACATTGGTATGTGCAGGATTCATAGATATTGTACACAGTGTTATGTGCAGTATTCATAGATATTGTGCACAGTGTTATGTGCAGGATTCATAGATATTGTACACAGTGTAATGTGCAGGATTCATAGATATTGTACACAGTGTTATGTCCAGGATTCATAGATGTACACAGTGTATGTGCAGGATTCATAGATGTTGTACACAGTGTATGTGCAGGATTCATAGATGTACACAGTGTATGGGCAGGATTCACAGATGTTGAACACACTGTATGTGCAGGATTCATAGATGTACACAGTGTATTTGTAGGGTTCATATATGTTGTAGACAGTGTATGTGTAGGATTCACAGATGTACACATTGTATGTGCAGGATTCATAGATATTGTACACACTGTATGTGTATGACTCATAGATGTACACAATGTTACATGTAGGATTCATAGATGTAAACAGTGTATGTGCAGGATGCAAAGATATTGTACACAGTGTTATGTGCAAGATTCATAGATATTGTACACAGCATTATGTACAGGATTCATAGATGTACACAGTGTTATGCGCAGCATTCATAGATATTGTACACAGTATTATGTGCAGGATTCATAGATATTGTACATAGTGTTATGTGCAAGATTCATAGATATTGTACACAGTGTTATGTGCAAGATTCATAGATGTACACAGTGTATGTGCAGGATTCATAGATGTACGCAATGTATTTGCAGGATTCACTCATGTAGTACACAGTCTTAGACATGTGATCCATAGATGTTGTACACAGTGTTACATGTAGGATTCATAGATGTTGCAAACAGTGTATTTGTGGGATTCACAGATGTTGTACACAGTGTTACATATTGGATTCACAGATGTTGTACACAGTGTATGTGCAGGATTCCTAGATGTTGTACATTGCGTTATATGTAGGATTCATAGATGTTGTACACAGTGTATTTGTAGGATTCATATATGTTGTACACAGTGTTAGGTGTAGGATTCATATATGTTGTACACAGTATATGTGCAGGATTCATAGATGTACACTGTGTTATGTGTAGGATTCAGAAATGTTATACACAGTGTTATGTGTAGGATTCATTAATGTTGTACACAGTGTATGTGCAGGATTGATAGGTGTACACAGTTAGATGTTTACAGTGTTATGTGTAAGATTCATAGAAGTTTTACACAGTGTATGTGCAGGATTCATAGATGTACACAGTGCATGTGTAGGATTCATAGATGTTGCACACAGTGTATATGTAGGATTTATAGATATTGTACACAGCATATGTGCAGGATTCATAGATATTGTACACAGTGTTATGTATAGGACTCATAGATGTACTCAGTGTTATGTGTAGGATACATAGATGTTGTACACAGTGTTATGTGTAGGATTCATGGATTCTATACACAGTGTTATGTGCAGGATTCATAGCTGTACATAGTATTATGTGTAGGATTCATAGATGTTGTATACAGTATTATGTGTAGGATTCATAGATTCTGTTTGCAGTGTTATGTGCAGAATTCATAGCTGTACATAGTATTATGTGCAGGATTCATAGATGTGCATAGTATTTTGTGTAGGATTCATAGATGTATACATTTTTATTTGCAGGATTTATGGATGTTGCATACAGTGTATATGTAGGATTCATACATGTACACAGTGTATGTGCAGGATTCATAGATGTATACACTATTATGTGCAGACTCTATTAATGTTGTACACAGTTTATGTGCAGGACTCATGGAGAGTATACAGAGTGTATAGGACAAAATGTAAAGGCAAGTTTAGAGAACAGCCTGCATATGATTAACACACACACACACACACACACACACACACACACACACACACACACACACACATATACACACACATGTACACACACACACGCACATACACACACACACGCACACGCACATGCACACACACGTTGCACACACTCACACACGCACACACATGCACACACACACACACACACACACACACACACACACACACACACACACACACACACACATACTCATGAATAGCCACACCCAGTTCATTTAAATTTCCCAACAGAAACTCAAACAATTGAAAACACAATAACTGAATATATGGGAGAAAAGAAGAATGCTCATAATTAATCATATAACCCTTACTTTCATTCTTTATTAAAACATATACCGTCCTATAAATGTGATATTTGGAACAGTAGTAAACACATTTCTTTTAACTATCCTCTATATATCTCTTGTTGACCGATGCACTGCAGAACAAACAATAACTGTACATACAGACAGTAATGCCAAACACCCTTAATGTATGAAGTGCTGAAGAAAATCAACTAAATTTCAATGAATATACAGTTTTTGTTTTACTTATGGAACCACTACAAATCTTAAAAAAAAGATATGGCATTATGGCATACATTTTCTTCAAATCTCTTTTAAAATAATCAGGAACATATTCTCCTGATTTTCCACGAAGAAATCTGGAATTAAGTTCTAGGGGAACAAAAAAAAATCTCCAACTGCTAAAATAGTCAAATCAAACATTAACATGAGAGACATTATCCTTCTCTCTCTCTCCCTCCCTTATTTATTATAATAATTTCAAGGTTATACAGCAGTAAAAACTGCAGGTAAAAAACATAAACTCTATTAAAGGTCTATTTTATGTGTGTGTGTGTGTGTGTGTGTGTGTGTGTGTGTGTGTGTGTGCGTGTGTGTGTGTGCATGTGTGTGCATGAGTGCGTGTGTGTGCGTGTGCGTGTGTGTGTGTGTGTGTGTGTGTGTGTGTGTGTGTGTGTGTGCGTGCGAGTGTGCATGTGTGTGCATGAGTGCGTGTGTGTGTGCGTGTGTGTGTGTGTGTGTGTGTGTGTGTGTGTGTGTGTGTGTGTGTATGCATGTGTGTGTGTATGTCTGTGTCTCTGTGTCTGTATGAGCGTATGCCTGTGTGTGAGCGTGTGTGCGTATGCGCACGCACGTGTGTGCGCGTGTGTGTGCGTGTGCATGTGTATGCACGTGTGTCTGTGTGTGAGTGTGTGTGTGTGTGTGTGTGTGTGTGTGTGTGTGTGTGTGTGTGTGTGTGTGTGTGTGTGTGTGCATGTTCATAGGTTCATATGTGTGTCTATGTCTGTGTGTCAGTGTCTGTATGAGCGTGTGCCTGTGTGTGAGCATGTGTGTGTGTGTGTGTGTGTGTGTGTGTGTGTGTGTGTGTGTGTGTGTGTGTGTGTGTGTGTGTTTGTATTTCCACATATGTATACGAGAATGCATTCTACAACATATGTGTGGATTTCCTTCTGGTATTTTATTTTGCATTTATTTACTGGGACAGTGCACTGACCACAACAGATCATTTGTACTTACTGCCCAGATGAAATAATTCACAAAGAAAAATAAGCGGACTAGATAGGCAGTAAAAAAATAAATCAGAACAGAAAGTAACAATGTATAACAAAAACTGTACAGTAGTAATTTACAAATGTAGCAACAATTATGACAGAAAAAAATGTATAGCATTATACTTCAGGTTTATGTCGTGATAAAAATGTGTGATAATGTGAGTAAGGACAGGGGAGGATGGCTGAGGTGCAGTTAACAGGTATGATGCTGAGACAGAGTAACATATGCAAGCAATAATGCCCAACAGGGTGTGTGTTATTGTGGAAATAACACCCGCCCAGGAGTCAACCCAGCAAGGGCGTTATTTCAACAATATCACACACCCTGGAGGGCATTATTTTACTAAGAGATTGGGCTATCTGTAAAATTGGTGTGTTTTACTTATTTATTTTTTATTACAATATTTTTTATATATTTTTGATGTAAAATAGTTCCTCTGCCTAATGTTTCAAACTTGCCGTAGTATATGTTAATGGTGTTGAAGGATGTATTTCACATCCAAAATATAACACTTAAAAATATTTAGGTATTTACTTTATTTTTTGGTTCCTTGCTCCTAAAATGTTTGGTTTGTTGCCAGTTATTGGAGATTGAAGTTACTAAATAATGACATACATTTGAGTTTCAGACTATAATTTTTTTTCAGAAAATTGAGGGTAACACAAATCTTTTTATTTAAACAAGTTTGTGATTTTATTAGAGCAATAATTAAAATCCACTCCTATTTTTGAGCCTTTGTTCGGTCTTTATTTTAGGCTTTATCCAGATTTCATAAGCTGAAAGGTCCAGACCCCGTTTATTTTAGGTATATCCAGATATCTTGAGCTAAGAGTCAAGGGAGCATACCTCTGAACTGTCCAGATTTTTGCAGAATGTCCAGATTTTTTACTCATGTATTTGTTCCATTCTTCATAAAATGTGCAGTTTTCTGGCAAATCACCACGGATTGAAGTCATTAAATAATGACAGATATGTGAGTTTCAGACTTCATATCCATCACAAAAATACATGCTAATGGAAACCTTGCTATTCTAGCAACTTTCGAAGTTTATAAGAGCAATATTTAAATTATATCCCTATTTTTTGGTCCTTTGCCCCCCCCCTCCATTATTTGTGGCTCTGTGCAGATTTCTTGTGCAGAGAGGTTAAGAGGCATGGACGAAAGGTACGCAAATCTCTTAACTGATGCTGTTGCTGCAAGAGATCGCTCTCACAGATACACACTCACACACACACACACACACACACACACACACACACACACACACACACACACACACACATACACACACAGTCTCTTCTGTTTTCATGCATGCATTCACTCACGGGCAGACAGAAACATAAACGCGTGTGTGTGTGTGTGTGTGTGTGTGTGTGTGTGTGTGTGTGTGTGTGTGTGTGTGTGTGTGTGTATGTGTGTTTTGGTTTCATGTATTTTTTTACACTCGCTAAACAGCAAAAATGCTGCTTAGTGAGCACAAGATAACAGCTCAGTTGATCTCTCACTATAATACAGCATACACTCACACACAGACTTAAACACATACACACTTTTTTATCTTCATTTTTTTTTTTTAATTTTACACTTGCTAAACAGCAAAAGTGCTGCTTAGCAAGTGTAAAATAATGGCAGGCATTATTTTTTTTTTCAGTCTGAGCTCCACAACAGCTTGATATGCTGCTGTGAAGCAGTGGACTAGTTTTTAAGCAGGCATTACCTGTAGATAAACACCCTGCTGGAGAACGTTCATTCTCCAATCATGGTGTGATCTACAGGTCGCCCATTCTCTAACATTACATAATATATAATAGAGACTTTTATATCATTGTGTTGCTCTTGGATCCACATGCTATGTAGTGGCTTTCCTCTGTTGAAAGTTTTACTACAGAGATTGGTTTATCTTTGTAGATAAATATACAAACTGATCATGCACAGTTCTGTATTTCAAAGCAAGGTTTATTTTTACATAAGATTGCTGCACGTGTTAACACATAATGTATTTGTAAACATTTTATTCTCCTCTCTCTGACCTCTGTGCATAACCTTTCTGTCCTGTATCTGCCAGTGCACTCCCTTTCTTACCAACCTTACTCACACCTCCCTTTAATTTCTTTTTACAGGTGCCATCCACTGGTGCCATGAGGGACCCTCTTTGGCAGTGACCTTTTCTCTCTTCTAAATTACTGTAAAGTCAGGCATCTATATAATGTTTCAACTGCAGAATAATAATGAGGTTCTAAATCCTAGCATCGCATAACAGACTGGGAATTATCTCCTGCAGTGCATTCGATACCTGCATGTATAATATCCCTCAAACTGCAGTCGATACCTGAATGTATAATATCCCTCAAGGTGCTGACGCTGTATCCCTGTGTTAGTTTATTCCTCAACCCTAGCTGTTATACTCATTGTAATAGTCTGCGTCTCCCTCTGCCCCAGATAACCTTCAGAAAATACCCTCTACCATAACTCCCACAAGCATCACTAGGGAACAGGTCCCCAATACACTCTCCAAGGCCAAGAACACTGTATTAATGGGCCCTGATAATACCCTAGAATGCTTCCTTAACAGCATGAAACATTACCTATCAGAACTACTAAAATCACTATATAACCATGGACTTCAGACAGGCTTTGTGCTAAGCGAATGGAGGACTTTGACTGTCATGCCTCAGCATAAGGGCGGGCCATCTATGAACCTGATTAGTCATATATAATAAATAATGATAAATAATGACAAAGGAAACCTTCAGACACTGGGTCAAACCTAGTTTGGTTCTGTCTAGAGCAGGTTATAACTACTCGACCTGGTGGACTTCTTCAAGAAGATCAGCAAAGCAATGGTCAAGGACAAAATGGTGCATACTGCCTATCTTGACATGGTAAAAGTATTTAAGACAATATCCCTCTCAGGCATTGTAGCCAAAGTCATGAAATTATGTATAAATATTTATGTCATTGACTGGATAGCCAGTTGTCTCACAGGTAGGAGTAAAGAGGTTAGGATATGGGAGTAAAGTCTCTCAAGGCTCAGTGCTGGGGCTGTTCTTTTTCAACATCTACTTTTCTGAATTCAAGGCCAATGTTAAGGGCCTTTGGCTGACCAAGTCTGCAGATGATTGCAAATTGGACACAATCAAAGAATCCCCCAAAGGCAAAAATACCACCCAAGAAGACCTGACACAGACCTATTTGTGGTACCAGAGCCATAGTCTGAAACTCAGAGACAAGAAATGCACAAAAGTATCATTCGAAAGACTGCTACCTATGGAAACTACCATTTGATAATACACCCCTCAGAGCTGACCCAATGGTCAGTGATTTGGGAATGCACGTAAACAATAACCTAGTCTTTGACCATCATGTGGCTGTGGTAGTAAGGAAATCATTCTATGTTTCACAACTTATAAGCAAGGTTATAGGGCATAGGTCCAAGGATGTCATTAGCTTCTCTGTATTTGTCCCTCAGCAAACCAGTCATTGAGTACAAAGCCCCTTTCAGTATGTACCTGACCATGCATATGCAACAACTGGAGCATCCACAGAGGTTCTGCACAAAAAAGATTACAAGGAGCAAATAACATGTCATACACAGGCCATCTGAAAGCCCTATCCCTGTACTTAGTATTCTACAGACTGCTGAGAGGTGATCTATGCCTGGCCTATAAAGCATCTTCTGATCCCACTTTGATAGAACTGTTGTATATCTGCAAAACAAATAGTATCAGGTTTACCTGATATAGGGACCTAAGCCTCATCTGCAACATAAATAAGACATGTTGGTGGAACAGTTATGTGTCTCAGAGACTCCCTCTTCTCTGGAAGAGGTTTCCCAAACATGTAAGGCAGAGTTCTTCCCAAACCCCATCCAAGGTTAACCTGGACCATTGGATAGGGAATCAAAAATGTACATCTAGTCTGGCACCTATGTCTCTAGTAGACAGAAACAGTCAGTAAATGCTTGGCCACCTATGTCCAAGCCTACATATACCCCTTATAATAACTCTAGGGTATCATAACTTGTCAGATCCATTTTGGGAAGCATGGCTAGGCTTAAAAAGACCCCCCCCCCACTCAGTTCAGTAGCCTAGTAATCACCTATAAAACTATGAACCTGTGCTCAGAGAGCCATGCAGGAATGCTCCTACTTTATTTTGGGGAATTGAAGGTTTTCCTAGTCCCAGCATGAAACCTTAAGTGACTCTGCTAGTGACTGTTCTCTTTGTGGAGGACCAAATTCTGTCAGTTGTCCCACCTGGAATAGATATATGGCCTACTTCCCTAGTTTATACTACTATATAATGACCACTTTATATACCGAATCAAGCACCTCTGTAACCTTTGTCTCATTCAAAACTTCTTGCCTCCCTGAATGGAAACAAGCAACAGTCAGACTCTTACCCAAAGTTCCAAAACACAAGAAAACCACAAACTTTCACCTAATATCAATACTGCACACCCTAGGATTTTTGAAAGAAATTTCTTTGTACAACTAAATGACTACATTAGATTTAACACCTTGACACCATGAACTCTTACTTAACATCCTCATCTCTGCAGGTATCAGCTCAAACTCATGACCATTGTTTAAAACCTTTCTCATGAAAAGGAAATTCAAAGTGCAGAAGTTAATAATTCTTCCAGCCTAGCCACTTTTATCAAAGATGTACCCCAGGGATCCATTCTACTATCACAGCTATTCTTTACTTTTCATAAACAACTTAGTAGCAAACTTCCCACATACCCTTATAATTTTTTTATTAAAATTACATGGTCACTACAAGTCTGATATAACACACTCCATGATTAAAAGACTTCTGAACAACAACCTCAGCACCCTGTGTCAGTGTTTTTTATCTAATAGCCTCATCCTTAAGGCTAAGAAAATTAAATTGATGATCTTCATATCCATACAAAAGCTTTCCAAAGCTACATTAAATCCTCCACAACAGGAAAGACAATATAGAAACTACCCCATATTTAAATGCTTAGGCATTTGGCTAGATGAGTCTCTAAATTTTCAATATCACATCATTATGACAAAGTCCAACATCAGTCAGTACCCTCCTATAATGGACTAAAAAATACCACACTTCTTCTCACCTTTCAGCATAAAAGCTAAAGGTAAAGGAGTGCTACTTCCATAGCTTGAATATGTACTTCTCTTTTTAACTATGTCTTATGAGAAAAGTCTGTGCATCCTCTGAGCTACTGCAAGCCACATCTGCAAGTTTGTCACCCTTGCCCCCTCCCCAAGAGCATCACTGCATAGTCCTACCTAAAGCCACATATTTTCCTTAATGAGAAAGAAGTACACTATTCCTGGCCTCATTGACAAATAAGTTAATACTGAATGACATATTCCAATGCTTCACAAGCTAACTTACTAAAAGAAACCTAACATATAACCTAATATCACAATTCCACAAAACAAGTTCAGTGGCACCAATCACAGCTTTTGGGTAATGGCTCCTCAAATCTGGTGGTCTCTCTCAACAGAACTTCAGTCCACCTCTTTATTTAATTAATTCAGAAAAGACCTTGTAAATGATTCCTATCCTAAGAATTACCTAATAATAACTCCCAGCCTCTAACTTCCTACCCTCCTACAAACACATGCAACTCAGCAATAATGGACACATTTAACAATCACTCAATCCCCTCTTTCACGCATCTTTAGCATCTTCCTTATTCCACACTTATCCCACTCCTGAACACTCTCCAAACCTGTATTCTAACTCTAACCCTGTCCCTTACCTTAGAAAAACACTTTCCTTGATGCTACCACTACACAAGATAGGCTCAGACATGGAAACATGCACCAACAACATGAACAATACCACAGCTTTTCCCTTAAATAGCCTTTACTCTAACCTCTAACCTGCCAACACTTGCACAAACACATTCCCGGCCCTAATACCAACAGCAACCATAGACAGATAATGGGGCAAAATAGTGCAAAAAATAAAATTTGGCACTTTGATATTGTAAGGTCTCCCAAAATGTTGTGAAATATAATACTATATGTGATGTCCCCCCTCTGGGCCAGTAATCAAGGAACCTGAATCCTCACCACTGACACTGGAGAGGGATGTTCACTTGGAATAAAAATATAAATACACACATTATTTCCAGATGCAGCTCTCTGCATCATGCATAATTTCTCTTACGAGCACACAGGAAACACACTCAATCCATGGTCTGAGTTCGAGTTTCTCTCTCTCTCTCTCTCTCTCTCTCTCTCTCTAAGCCCCCAATAAGTCTCCACACTGGCAGAGCTGTAGAGTTGAGTCTTCAGCCAAGTGTTCAAGCCAAGTCCTTCACCACTCTCACTGTGAAACCAGCTGACACACAAACTTTTTGAGATTTGATTTACATGCACACAGACACACACACACACACACACACACACACACACACACACACACACACACACACACACACACACACACACACACACACACACACACACACACACACACACACACACACACACACACACACACCTGAGAAAGGCTGGCACACACACCTGAGAAAGGCTGGCACAGATTTACTAGCTATGCCCCCTTCTGCCCAAATTATAATGTAGTTACACTGCCACCAGATACTCCAAAGCCAACTACTCTAAGGCTCTTACAAGGGTACCCAATTACACGCAGTGAAATAATTATTATTAATACAAATGATAGTGTTTAACCAATGCAGTAAGGCTTTCAGGAGTGGCCACAGAGTCCGAGATAGCTATAAGTACTCTCAAAGGTTAAAATATTCTCTAAAGGGCCAATCACAATGAAAAGTTTAAATATATTTGATAATAAATAATAAAAGAACATGAAAATACTGAGAGTTTCAATCACAGGAAATATTAAAATAACACACGTATAAATTCATAGATACAGAAAAACAGTACTTAACTAATCTTTCTATATTTTCCTGACTGATCTAAAGAATAACTATTCTCTGGTCACTTACTGGAGCAAGGCAAAATGAAGTAGGTGAGGGGTCCTTCATTTCCAGGTTCCAAAAACAGACTGCCCTGAGACTTAAGTCTCATGTAGTATTAAAACTTCATTTTTGTCCTGGATTACAGAATGACATCACACACATCTGGTCATCTGACTTCTGGTTCCCATATTACCTCCATTACTAGAAACTGAACCAGAATCTTGCACATATTTGTTACCATACATACAGAGCTTTGGTAATATGTGTTATAGCATCTGGAAGCCATAAAACCATTTAAACACTTCCACCCTTCCAGTGTACCAATTAGTTCACTTCTATGGACAATACAACAAGGATTCCTAGTCCTTGTTTTCACAGACATTTTGTCTCTGTCTACAATCAGAACTGTAAGATACAATATTTTTGGCTTACCAGATAATTTAATTTTAAACTATTTTTCAAAGTTTACCTGGACTGAGACTAACCTCTTCTCTTCCAGTAACCTCTCCTACAATATATTCATTTCAGTAGTCATAATACAGTCTGACATGCAAGTGTATTTCTTTTTCTGTCCAGCAGGACAAAGTGTTGGTACAGTTTTAACACAATCAGCTTTACAAATACGTTTTTCAACACAAGCATCTGTACATATCAGTTTGATATACAAATGACATACGATTCTTTACAAAACTCCAGCTAGCTATGCTTCTCCTGGCATAGCTGGCAATACCTCACATCTTCACACTAAAACATAATTTAAAATATCACAATAAATACAAAGCATGCAATTGTATTAAGAAATGTACTACAGGTTTTAAAGCAGTAGAATAACATGCAACTCTTGCAGCTGGTGTTCGGTCACACACCATGTTCATCCTTACAAACCTCATTTCATATAAGTAAATTATTTCAAAGAGTGATGGCACATTCATTGATTCCTTAAAACAATTAGTGCTATGTCTGCTTGGTAAGATAACTTGTCAGAATGTAGCTGTAGGCTTCATCACATTGTGGTGTGGTTTGATATCAGCTTAAAGACCCCATGCCATACAGTCCCGTCATGGTTTCATCCACAGTAGATGCTGGCTTAAATTTAAACAAATGTATGGCTCAGCATGCACATACATAATGACTGGAGCCTAAAACACCAAAAGGCATCAGTGCTGCTAGAACTGCTGAACTTCTAATGACTAAAAGCAATCAACATACATTTAGCCCACTGTTAAAGCCTTTTCAAATTAGATGTTGGCATCTCAGCCTCCGGGAATATTCCAGGTAATACAAGACTTCTGTGCTTTTTGCTTCTTTGGTTTATAAACAGGTATGAACTGCTGTGGCTCAAAAGGACAGTTTCCATAGCCCATTTCTCATTCTACAGTCCTGAATGGTTAGAAACAAATAAGAGAGACTCTGCCTTTGCCTTCAGATGAAAAAAACACAAAGAAGGTGATAGAAGTAGATGAGAAGTGGCCGGTCTGATAATTAGGTCAGCAATTAATCAGTCAATCAATCGCTCAATCAGTCAATCATGTTTACTTTAAAATTTTTTTCATAATAATTCAAAAATACCTTATAGAGCTTAGAGTAGAACAATATGAACTACAATTAAAATTAAGGAAGTAAACCACACTACGGCTTTAGAGATGAAGATGGTAAAAAGCTCAGACCTGTAATCTATGAAGAAACATGAAATCCTCTGTTTTCATTAGACCTGATAAATGTAAAGGGTGTGTAGATGTCTGCACTGTAAAATTTCTTGGCATTTTTACTATCAGAATCCCAGAGGAAGGCTAACAAACTGTATAAAATGGGTACTGAAGACTAGATATGAAATGTTAATGTACTGATTTTTTTATTTCTTTGTAAAAAGTACAGTACGATCTTTAGTCATTACTCTGTAACTCTTTTAATATAAAGTCATCCTGGTAGGCTTATCTGTGTGCCTGCATGTAAATACAGCCAATAAATTTATTAGCGAAAAGACACGTATCATGTTGCATATAATTCAAAAGTGATGCAATATGACAATTTCTGAAGTTTTTCCTAATATTTCCAGTTTTACCAACATTATGATTTTTCTAGTAAGGAATTGCAGCACTTTATGCTGCAGAATATGGCACTGCATTCAATAATGGGTCTGATCAGTGACATACAAAGTGTAATTTCCTGACGTGGCTATACATGTGCTTTAGAATTACATGGCTATAGAATACGCATACTGACTTTGGTGAATACATTATCCTCCGGATTCTCAAAAGCTTGCACGGCATGCATGATTAGTGTAAGAGGTAATTTTGCCAATATGGCAGCTGAGCGATCCATGTACGTGGTTGTTTGACATGCACGAGCGTTCTAGCACTATTGCTGCACGTTCCCAGCCCCGTATGCAAATTACCCCATTTGCAGGTGAAAACCATACAAATGAGGTGAATCTGCCATCCAGGAAACAGGAATCAGGGTGTGCAGGATGAGCGTAATATGCAGAAATGTACTCGGTTATTAACCGAGTACTATACTGCAAAATCCAAAACGGGGACATGACAGCTTCAAGTAAAGGCTGCGTATCATTGAGGAAGCATGCCAGTGGCCAAGTATAAGGCCACTGCCATTGCAAATAATGCAAATTGTACAAATTACAACTTTTATTATATGTCTACCGATCACGGCTGGTGGAGCATAGGGCAGTGGCGCGCAGACGGGATCAGTGGTGAAATAAGAAAATAAACCAAAAAAAGAAGTCTAACTAAAATCAGTATTCTGTCATGCAAGTCAATGGCAGGCAAAAGACAACCTGGCCAGTGAATAGTGGTTGCTAATAGGGGAGGCACAGTGTGACACATGTAACTATGCATTAGCAGGCAATCCTATGCAAATGAGGGGAAGGATAGTGAATCCCGGTTTTCCCCAGCATGTGAGGCAGGTCCCAACAGGGTAAGAGTATGAATAGCTGAGTGTAAGACTAGTCAGTAGGTGTCATCATGGGTGGGTTTGTCAGGTATACTGTAAGCGGATTGGAGCCCTGTGGCTCGGGTATGCTCCCAGCTTAGCACAGCCAAGCTACGGGGTGTGTTTAATCCTGCCCAGCACTCTTTACAAACTGTAAGCAGGTGTGCAAGCCACACACCGGGATTTACAGGAAGAAAAAAGAAGTAAAACCAGGAAACAGCAGCAGTGTGCACATCTGAGTACTCTGTTTGCGCGGTGCAGCCCCAGGTCCAAACAGAAGGCCAATGGGAAGGGAAATCAGCAGTAGGAAGGTAATCAAGGAGAACTAGCATATCTGGCAGGTGAAATGTATCAGAAGCAGCCAATTACACAGGCAGCAGTCCAAACCAGCCCAGAACACTACCATAAAAACACCTTTCCCACTGGTGTTTCCCACACTCTACACCATTGGTGTATACAAGCGGGGAAATTTTAACAAACAAACCTACAAAATGAGAAGGGCTGCAGCAGGAAACATTGAACAACATGTGCAAGAGGCTGAGGGTGGTGAGGATGTGCATGCTGCTGAACAAGTGAGGAGACGGAGAAGAGTGTACAGACCCAAGGTAACCTTCCAGGGGCTATATGAGCTGGAGATAGTGGAGTGCTATGGGGTGGACAGAGGCCTCCTACAGCAAGTAACTGAGCTGTGCCGGCCACACCTGACACACTAAACTGAACGAGGGGACCCCATCCCAGTGGATACCAAGGTATGTGTAGGCCTAGGTACACTAGCCACAGGTACCTCCCAAAGCACAGCTGGGGATAACATGAGGGTCTCACAGGCATCAGCATCCAGAGTATTCCACCAGTTCCTGGATGCCATGTCAGCACATGCCAGTGAGCACGTATATTTCCTCAACACCCATGAGGTGTTGACTGGCAATATGTGCCTCTTCCACCAAATAGCAGAATACTCTGGGGTAGTGGGTGCTATAGACAGCATGCACATATGCATCAAAGCACCACCCGGTGAGCAGGGTAGGGCTTACATCAACCACAGGGGCATCCCCTCCATCAACTGCCAGGTCATATGTGATGCCCAGGGCATTATAATAAATGTGTGTGCTGGCTGCCCTGGAAGCTATGACAATTCCCACATATGGCATCTGATGCAGCTGTACCAGAGATTTGCCAATGGGGACATCCCCTACGGTCACCTAGTAGGGGATGCTGTGTACACACTGGAGCCGTGGCTGACGACACCCATCAGAAATGCACACACACCTGAACAACAACGCCATAATAAGGCACACTCACAGGCCAGACATATAATAGAGCATGTGTTCAGGATGCTCAGGTCATGGTTCTGGTGCCTGAACACATCCAGTGGTGCCTTGCAGTATACACCAGTTTCATGTACCCAAATTGTTATGGTATGTGGGATGCTACACAATATAATCCTGTGGAAACAGCTGCAGCAGAAACAGCATGGGGTAAGGCCACACAGACCCCCACCAATACCAAGGCCTGCACAGGCACAGAGTGACCTGGAGGAGGAAGAACCTGAGCCTGCCCCAGTAGGCAGAAGGAGGCATGCCCAGTATGCCCTGGCCTTGGCAAAGAGGCAACGCATAGCACATGCACTGACACAGTAGGACCCCAGGAATGACATCTCTCTCTGACTCGCACATACAGTAAAAGAGATGCCAAACATGACACTACCTGTGCTCAACCATGTATAGGGAGTGTACTATGTGCATCCAACATAGGCAGCTCTCCAGCACCATCTGCAAGTCTGGCACACCCACACGGTAAGTCAATCAACCTACCAATTGCCAAGTGGAGTAGAATGTGTTGTCACCTGTAGCTATGGTATGGATGTGAGCATGCAAGAGAATTGGGTGGCTGAATGTTATGGCAGCATGCAGTAGACACCCATAGTGCCACCCTGACATGTGTAACACATACTGGAGTCACCATAGTAGCCAGTACTACACAAGGAGACAGAAGCAACTGCAGGAAATTTGCTGTGTGAAATGTGTGTCCATATGACCCGCACATGCCAGTCAGGATGGTTTGCATACTCAACAACAGTTGCTGCCAACAGGACAGGTGGACACAAACCGAAACAGGGCCTGTGCCATGGCCCCAGAATGATGGCAAGGGTTAACCCCACCCCCAGGCCTACACAGACAGACCACAGCAGGGCAGAAAATGGGATGCCAGTTCTGAAGGGTAAGACGTCAGACAATAATATGTAGGGCAACCAAAGCCACGATCTGTAGTACACTGGTGTGCCTCCAGACAGCATGATAGTTAGCAATACAGAATGAAATGGAGTACATGGCATACCAGTACAGTCATAGCAAATGTGTACAAGTGTCACTTGTGCCCCCCCCATCCTACATAGCAATGAAGAAACAGTCAGGTGTGCCGCTACCCCCACTCTAGCGTAGAAATGTAATAACAGTCAGGTTTTCCCCCCCAATCCTGTGTAGAAATGTAGTAACATGCATGAGTAGGTATAATATGAGTGGAGCAGAGATGCCTAGAGGTGCCCAAGGTAGCAGGATAGGTTGCAGCATGTGCACAATATGCAGGTCTATGTGTGGTAGGATGGTGTGTGCCCCATATTGTGTGAGAGTGGTCAGTATGTATGCATGTCGAGGTAAGACCTGGCGGCCATAGCCCAGTACTGCTGATGACAGGGACAAGCCCTCACAACTGCAGTGCCAAGGACAATCCCCACCAGTATACCACCTGCTAGTAGTAAGCCAATGTAAATGTATGGTGGTAATATGTGTCACCATCTGAAAGACTGACAAGGCATGGCTGTTGGGCTAGATATACAAGCAGTACACAAGGGAAAGTACCCCAGACATACAGTATACATTGTAGCACTGTGAAATGGAGACACCCTTGGAATTGTACATACAAGTATGCATCACAGTAACCGGTCCTGTATTAGGGGATACTGGTGATGTCTGGCCAAACACCTGCAGATCACAAAGGAGATAGGACTGATGTATTGGGAAACAGCTGGTGTACCTGCACATGCCAGCATACCAGGAATGTCCCATGCATATCTGTGTGTTAGATGCAAGTACTGTCCATAGCACACATGCACCCAGCTCACGCAAACACCACCCACAGGTACCTCTCTGTCCATAACCCTGTTGTGGGGAATGGGTACAGTATGACTCCTCCTGTACATGGCAGTAGTGGAAGAATGCAGCATGCAGTGCAGGTGTCACATGCAGGTGTGTCCCTAGCTGTACATGGCAACCTGCCAGCATCCACACCACCTGATCAAGACTGATAGAAGGAATATGCATGAACATCTGTCACACCTACCCTATCACCCCAGGGAAATATACTGTCTGGTGGTCTGTGACTGTAGGCCTGACAGACTGCAACGGTCTGCCACATGTGGCCTGCAGCAACACCTAATGCCCCACAGGCCTGTGCCAAAGGCCTGTATCTCACAATTACTGCCAATGCATGTGAAGTCATGGACACCCAAATAACATAACACACTCCACTTAAGTCATATACAAGGCCATGTGGACAAACCATAGTAAAATTTCTACCATGTCCCACTGCATGAACTGTGGACCAACACTAACACACACCTGTGATGGGGTGATACCCTTAGGGAAAGTATCAGAGAATGTATGAATAATGTCTGGAAGAGGTTAGAATAACAGATGGGGGGGTGGGTGCATGGGCAGCATGGAATGTGCAGGGCCTGACACCAAGCTGTGTGCCCACACTATCCCTGACTGCAAACACATAAATGGGTGGCTACACACCTGCCCATACACCACAATAGGGTTAATGTCCTGACCCATGGCCCCTGCCTCTGAGCAACCTCTGAGAATCTGTACAGCTGTGAGGCATTGCCACAGCAAGATAAACCCAGACTGTCATGTCAATGGGTGTACAAGTATGGGATCCCCCACCAGCACTCTACCAAGGTGCTGAACCGGATACACAGACCCAGCAGCAGGTGTGTGCAGCTCCCCCTCCAGAATGGCATAGCTTACCATGAATACGTAGGTGTCTGCCCACAATACAGGACAGAGCTGCAGTCACCCTTGTCCCCCAAGACAGCACTGTGAGCAAGAATGTCCACCTGGCAGTACATGGAGACAGACAACATCACTGTGTATAACAGTACACATGTCTGAATATCTCTGCTAACAGCGATACCATGCGGCTGAAGCAGCACAGAAACAATCACCTACAGTACACACTATCCCTTGCACAATTTGTCCCCATATTGCCAAATGATCGACGGATACCCAGCAGAAACACCTTGCTACCTGTAGGTGTACAACACAAAGGTCTGCAGTGGAGTACAGACTACCTAGTATTGATCCACACATTCTATACAGAAGGACATACTGGGCATGGTCAGACACTTAGAGAAATGAAGGCAATGTCAGTCAACAACATACTGAAAGGCCATACTGGGCTTGCTCACACATGTAATCAAAAGAAGCCCATGTCTGCAAACAACAGTGGACCAGACAAATCTGGCAGTCGCAGATGTTAGTGCAGACACTCCTCAGTATGCACCACCCATGCTTTGCACACACAGTGGAAAGGAATACATGCATATATCCAAGGACAATACACTATAATAAGCCAAACGTACATGTACATAGAAGTATGGGAGAGTGACTGTGACAAGGAGCCAATCACTATGAGACTTGTTCCACCCAGCACACAGCCAAATTACTACAACCACATGATGCTCAGATGTCACTCACTGTAGACATTAGCCACTGGTATCTGTCAGCACTATGGACTATGTGCTGCAAGTGCTAGCTGTGCAACATGACTGTACAAGGAAGTAGTCATCTAGCAGCTGTATACACGTACCTGTGGAATATAACCCTGTGTGTGCCTACATGTGGTGTGTCAACCTCTAGATGAATGGGTTATGGCCCATGCACACACACTGCTCTCTCCATAGCCCTACTATGACAAACCTGCTAAGGTCATCCTCTTTGAAAGACACACTTGGGAAAAGTGTAGCCCAGTAATCATCCCGTAACTGCATACTGCTGTAGTGTGATAAAGTAGCTAGGTAGGTGTTCTAACCCCAGACATGGCAAGTGTGTGTTAGTGTGCGTGTCTGTCTGCATAGAAAGCAATGCTTTTTATGGTAGCCACACTCCTTACAACTCCAACAGGGACGTCGGGAGGCATACGCACTGTACTGATTTCAGTACAACTTATTAAGAAGGGGGGGTAGCATTAGCATTTTAAATTTTCTTGTTTTTCGCGCTTTACTGCACGATGACGTCAGCAGGGCAGCCAGTCAGAATGGAGCTCACCGCACGCACATGTATTTCCGGCCAGTGCTTTTCGAGCGGGAAGCGTTATTCAAAGCAGGAGGATTCATTCAAGTATTACGTTGAATGCAGGAGGATTTTTGAGGGAAGCGTTATTCAAACATTATGTTGAAGCAGGAGGATGTACGAGGGAAGCGTTATTCAAAGCGGGAGGATTCAATTCAAGCGTTGTGTTGGTCTCAAGGGTCTTGCAACCGAGGGTTGGTGAGTAATAGAGAGTGTGTGTGGTGGTCTCAAGGGTCTTGCAACCGAGGGTTGGTGAGTAATAGAGTGTGAGTGTGTGTGTGTGAAAATGCCCCAGGTGGGATGTACTGGTGATTACTCATGGTGGTGTGGTAGGGAATACCTCAGGCTTGAACCCTGTACCTTGTATGCAGGTGTTAAAGACCTGAATTCCCTACCCACCACCATTTGTAAAAAAAAAATTGCAGATTTTGCCTCATATTTGATCTGATCAATATCTGTATCGTATCTGTGGTTTTTAAATATTGCAATGCTTGAAATTTGATGGTGCAGTGGTAGCAACGTAGCATTGATGCCTCACAGCTGTAGGTTCTTGGGTTTGGTTCTTGGCTGGGGTGCCTTCTTTGTGGGGGGGTCTGTATCTTCTCCCTGTGTTTGTGTGGGTTGGCTGGGGTGCCTTCTTTGTGGGGGGGGGGTTGTATCTTCTCCCTGTGTTTGTGTGGGTTTGCTTTTGTGTCCTCCCATGTTACAAAGACATGTCTGCATTATTTTTTCCTGGGCCTCTGCTGAGAATTGTGTTTTTTTTGTTCCAAGTCAGACTGTCCTGATTAACAAATTGACAGGCATTTAAATTTCAGACTTCAGGTTTCTGAATGTTTACTTCCTTACATATTTGATGGTGCAGTGGCAGTATTGTTGCCTCACAGCTGTAGGTTTTCTGGTTTGATTCTTGGCTGGGGTGCCTTCTGTGTGGAGTCTGCATCTTATCCCTGTATTTGTGACATAGTAAAACAACTTTTAATTCTAGCAATAAATATATACTAACACAACCTTTTTTATAGCAATTTTTTTAAGTTTATGACTATTTGAAATTTGTCCTTATTTTTGGGACTGTAATACCCTGTTATTGGCTTTGTCCAGGTTTTTTGTACTAAGGTTAACAGCTATGGCAAGAACTGAATTCACTGAATATGTTTGAGGGCTGTATTCCCTCATTACTGGGTTTGTCCAGGTCTTTTGTGCTAAGAGGTTGGCAGCTATGGTGAGAACTGAATTCATTAAATGATAGCCATTTAAGTTTCAGTCTTCCTCTCTTTCACAAAGCAGGTGATTTGGCATAGTGGTATGTTGTTCTGACTATTTTGCACAGTGACCTTGGCAGTAAAATGTATGATGGTAACACAGCATTTTATTCTAGCAGCTTTCCAAGATTATACAAGCAATGTTTAATGTGTTCCTGTTTTTTGCCCTTTTGACCCACCCCAATAAATTTGGCTTTTTCCAGACTTCTTGTGCTGCGAAGTTGAGATGTAGTTGAGTATTGCGTAGATTTTACAAGGAACTGAGAGCTGCAGGGGAAGAGAAGTTTAGTGCTGATTATGGTAAGTCGGCTCACATTGCTAGTAGCACAAAATGTTGTGTACTTGCTTTTAATGCAGAAGGTTGTTGGTTCTACTCCCATAAGGGGTGAATGCTGCTGTACTGAAAGTTAAGATACTAACTATGAGCCTGTTATTAGTTTGCCATCCATTTCCTATTGCAATATTACTAGCTTATTATTAATGTAATTTAGGCAATTTATTCCTCAGGGGCATCAGACACTATTTTTCGGTGAAGTCATGAAATATAAAAGTGATTGCTAGCAGCAACCTCTTCATTAGTTAGATTTATTTAACGTGGAATTATTTAGATGACTTTTTTTACTACTTCAGAGATTGTGCATATTATTTACTGATAATGATGGGCTGTAGAAGTTTGACTAGACTTTTATGATGGAAATGTTCTGAACTGGGCAGTTTTGTTTCATTGTTTACTGGAAAAATGTTCAAAGCAATAGGAAGGTGTATCAAAGAGCACATGTATGTTTCATATGCAAGGGGCCTATGATTTAAAAGCAGCCCAAAATTAATTTTTATCTGCCACAGGTAAAATGTATTTTTCTTTGAATGTGGGTTTTAATGTTGTTTCAATGAATGTGAGTTTCAAGGGCAGAGACTTTTAATGCCAAGTTTGTTTAGCAGATGTCTTAGTGTTTGTGCTGTAAAATGCAAAATAAAACTTTCAAATGAAGTTCAAATCATCATAGAAGTAAATCAGTATGCACATTAGTGTTTATGGTAAATGGAGTGAAATAGCAAAGTAATGGATCATTGGAATGGCTGCAGGGGGAGGCTCCATTCGACCATGGTTTTGTGAGGGAAGGCTGACAAACTTAGACAGCCCCAGCTGAACTATATCTCCCAACTGTCCAGATTTTCAAAGAATGAATAGATTTTTGCTTCTTATTTTTGGTTTGTTCCTCAATTTGTGGTTTTCTGGCAAATGATTTAGGAATTAAGTCACTAAATAATGACACACTAGTTTCAGACTTTATAACCTTCAGAAAAATGCATGCTAAAATAAGACCTGTTCTATCAACTGTCCCAGTTTATACAAGAGCAATTTTAGTACTGTTTATATGTTCCCTCAATATATTTGGCCTTGTCCAGATTTATTGCATTAACAGGTTGAGAGGTACATGCAAATTGTTTTATAGAATTAGGCATAGCCAAACCTCAACTGTCCCTGATTTTGGCTCAAAATGTTGCTCTTCCCCTAATGATCCCTCCACAAAATAGCAATTTTGGAAGAAAACATAGAGGGTTTACTTTACTTTTATAAATAACTGTAATGATCAGAGTTATACATTACTTTTATTTTAGAAATGCATGTAGATTCTCTAATTTTGTCAGCTGCTCTAAGTTAATTGTGCTCATATTAAAATGGTGTCCCTCCTTTGACAGGTTCCCAGCTGTATTGTCTGGCAATTTTATATTTTTGCATCACATTTTTGGTCAGTTTTTCATAAAATTGCAGTTTTCTGGCAAATTGTTAAAGACTGAAGTTAGAAAATAATGCAGACATTTCAGTTTCAGATTTCATACCTTTCAGAAAATTCGTACTGATGCAAGACCTACTACTATTCTATTATCTTTCTAAGTTTATAAGAGCAATATTTAAAAAAAAATGTCCTTATTTTTGGGCCTTTGCCTCAGTTTTATTCATGAGTTTGTTGCTGTAAGAGGTTGAGAGGTTGTGTGTTTGTGTGTGTGTGTGTGTGTGTGTGTGTGTGTGTGGTAGGTAGCATACCTCTCAACTGTCCAAATTTTGCAGAATGTCCAGATTTTTGCCCCATACTTTTTGTCTGTTCCTCATAAATTTTGTGATTTTCTAGAAAATCATTGAAGGCTGAAGTTGCTAAATAATGACAGACATTTGAGCTTCAGACTTCATGTCCTTTAGAAAAATTCATAATAGCACAAATCCTGTTATTCTAGCAACTTTCTTAGTTCACGAGAACATTATTTAATATCTGTCCCTGTTTATTTTAGGCTTTGTCCATATTTCTTGCACTAAGAGGTAGGTAGGGGTGTGTGTGTGAATGAAACATCCTAGTTAGTGGTAGCAGGTGGTTAGTAATTTACTCAAGCTCAAAACCTGAACTTTAGTTGCAGAAAACAAAAGCATAAAGTCTCTACCCAACTACCATGCTGCATTTTTCAAAGAACTGACATTTCAGGTTCATTTTCAATTCAAGGAACCGAGTTTGAGTGAATTTATATTATATTACTGAAGAGGCATTACAGCGAATGCCTCTTCATCGACACTAAAAGAGCGAACCGTGAATTACGAAAATGGCCGTAGCTTGGCTGGGGAGGGGGGTAGCAGTTTGAGAGCTGTCAGTACAAATTTGAAAATCCTAGCTACACCCCTGAACTCCCATACTCAACTTTGGCAAGGCTGCTGTCACCCACCTTGAAATACACCTCTGGGAAGGTTGTAGCCCAGTAATCACCGTAGCGCATCCCATAACTGCGTACTGCTGTAGAGTGATAAAGAAGCTAGGTAGGTGTTCTAACCCCAGATGTGGCAACTGTGTGAGTGTGTGTGTGTCTGTCTGCGTAGAGAGCGATGCATTTTAGTGTAGCCACACAAATTACAATTCCTATACTCGACTTTGGCAAGCCTGCTGGTGTCACCCACCTAGAAATACACCTCAGGGAAGGCTGTAGCCCAGTAATCAGCGTAGTGTGTCCTGTAACTGCATACTGCTGGAGTGTGATTTAGAACTGTGGCAGGGTTCCATCCCCACCCATGGCATTTCTGGATGTTTTGTGCGTGTCCATGTCTGTATACGGAGCAATGCAGTATAGGCTAGTCACACGCACTACATTTCACATGGCCCACTTTGGCAATCCAGCTGATGTCATTCTTTGTGAAATACAGCTTTGGGGAAGGAGTTCCCGAGTAATTCCCATGGTGCATGCTATAACAGCTCCATGCTGTAGTGTGGTATAGACCTCTGTCAGGGGTTCTATACCCACACATGTTGGTTGTGGATATTTTGTGTGTGTCTCAATGTCTGTGTAGGGAGCAATGCATTTTTGGGTCGTCACCTGCAGTACACTTCAAATGGCCTATTTTGGCAATCCTGCTGATGTCATTCATTGTGGAATACACCCTTGGGGATGGAGTATTTCAGTAATGTGCATGGCGCATTCTATAACTGTGTAGTGCTGAAGTGTAATAGACTAATTAGGTAGGGGTTCTACTCCCAGATATGACAGGTGTGTGTGTGTGTGTGTGTGTGTGTGTGTGTGTGTGTGTGTGTGTGTGTGTGTGTGTGTGTGTGTGTGTGTGTGTGTTCGTATCTCATGTCCTGTGTAGAGGTGGGTGTGAGCATGTGACACCTGTGGCCAATGTGGAGCGGGTTTTGCATAAGTCTTATATGGCGGCCCAACTATATAGCACAATGTCCACCATACAGGGATAAAAGATGTGAAATAGCTGAGTGGCTGGGGTGCAAAGCCATACCCATACATGTGACATCAAGGCCAGGTAATCACATTTAGCAACCACAGTATTACCCAGAGCACACTCTCAGCATGTCTCATACGCACACACATGCCTAGGCAACAGCCAATATGTGGGTAGTACACTGCATATTGGCCACTGATAGTAACCATGGAGTGATAGTGGGCTACAGAGGGCATGTCCCCTGTCCATCTGTCCAATATGCATGTACATGCTGACAGTGCACCTCCCCTATGTTCCCCAATGGACACCTGCACCACCTGTAGTGCCATCACATGTGTCCCACAATGGACATACCATGCCTGACAGCATGCCCTGTATGGACAGTTGCCACTGACACCAGGGAATGCTGTCAGCATGCCATCAATGTAGGTGCAGGTAAACATGCTGCCCATTACCGGTCCCGACCACAGGGAGCAAGACTGGCACATATGATGGTAATCTGTGTGCACAACATGGGCCAGACCCCCCAGGTACAGATCCACATGTCACTGTACATGCATGTGGGAGATGTGCACATCCCAGACACCGTCCATGGCATGGAGTAAGGAACACATACATGGCAAGTGAAGCACAGCACTGGCCACACACAATAGTCACCCAGGTGATTGGATGGGGAATACAATACCCACCTGTGTGGGCAAGAGTGGAAACTACAGCCCTAAGACACAATGTAGGCCATTGTCATGTGGCCTGATGCCAAGGTATACCCATCGCCTACCCTTGTATAACCTGCTGCCACAGTCCACCACCACACACCCGTGCAGACATGCACCCATGCATGTCAGTACTGGCACCCTGTGTGTTTGTCTGTGTGTTGTATGGTGTGTATGTTCACAGCCACACTCACTACAACCCCCATGCGCATACAGAAGCATGTTGTCAGATGTCAGACACCTCCTCATACCCTTTGCCCATACCACCTCCGTATGACCCATGTGGTGCATGTGGTACCTGCACAGTGATGTGTTGTGGCAATCCCACTACTGATGTGCTGTACCCCTGGCCCTGCCAAGTGTGTCAGTGTGTGCGTGTCCTTGTGAGAGTGTGGCTGTGTTGGCACTGACACCTGTTCATGCTGACAGGCATATGTACGTCACCTACTGTATAGCTACCGTATCCCTGTTGCAGATGTCACGCACCATCACAGATATATTCTGAGGGCTCCACAACAGGTAACCCATGTGGCGCATCCAATAACTGCATCAAACTGTGAAAGCAGTACATAGTTGTCAGGGATTTGATACCCTGTGCTGGTAGGTGGATGTGGAGACCTACACCAGCTTTGCTTAAGCAGCAGCATGTGTATTTTTAAGTGATGCTCATGATCAGCTGATGGCCTCTGCATGAATCGTAGCCCTCACCTGGCTGATTGCATGTGGAACAGCTGTGGTAACAGTCCCATAGCCAATTGCATGGAAACACACTCCGATATCTAGGAATATGGTGTTGGCCCTTGTCATTCACTGTGAGCAGGAACTAGATCCATTGGTTGGCAACCAGCATCTACGATGGATTGGGGATTTACCTTCAACAACATACACTGTGGAAACAGGGTGACACACAGGAGGGGGATGTGCCTGACCCGCCTAAGTGCTGCTATACTGCATGTGGCATACTGTTGGTTTAACAGTGTGTGAGTGGATATGTCTTTCCTACATGTCTCCATACCTGCCATGTCAGTTCCATGTTTATGTGGAATCCCCATCTGCAGGGTCATCTGCAGACAGGGCAGTGTGCTGTGCCATTGGTTCCATGTGTTACCTATGGAGCATCTATCTGTGGACTACAGATGGCAGTGTGAGGATTGCAGTCTGTAGATGGTGAAAGCCATGACAGTTACTGGTGTCTTATCCCTCATAGGACATATGTTGCCACAAACCCTGTTACAACAGTAAATGTATGAGGTTATCACAGCAACATGTCATTAGTGGCCCTGTGTATGTGCTGTCAGCCACAACTCTGCCAAACTGTGTACATATGTCATGCATGACGTGGATCGTATTTACTGTACACCATAATTAGTGTCATCATATATACACTAACATGCCAGTGAGATATCAGACCGCCCCACATATTATGTACAGTAGGGGTTCTATTTGATGACATAACCTGGACATTCTGTGGATGTTTGTACAGTCTTATGTGTGTGTGGGCATCAGTGTTACAGACAGCAGGTAGCAATAACTTCTACAGGAGAACCGGCACACTCAGGGCAGCTACATATGTGTAGGAGGTTCAGGAACTACAGACAGAGTGTGAGTAGAGCTGCATTATGCTTTGTATAGTACTGTTGTTACAGGGTGTGTGTGTACATACTACTTTACCTTGGAATGCAGTCTACCTGCATAGCCCTCAACTGTGGGCCTATCCTCTTGGTGGCCAGAGGTGTGCCTAACATGTGTTGTCTGTCCACCACACAGGTCCTGTGTCTGATATCCCATTGACAGTGTGTGTGTGGAGTGCTATCAGTACATGACCTACATATCAAACTTTGCACATATGACATGCTGTGGGGGGTGTTTGGGCTGTGAGTATATCACACTGCCATTGCTGCCATCAGTCCATGTCTGTTGTATCCCCCACACATATGGTGGGGCTGGGGCCATATATGTATGGGCATTACCTACACAATACGTGCATGCTCTTATGCATTCCAGAGGCCAGTGTTTGTAACAGTGGTATATGGGCCTGTATTACTGCGTCTGGGGGTGGCACCATAAATGTCCTTGGCTGTTAAATATGTGGGGGTATCAGGGGTGAGCTGCCATAAGGTATCTGGATGTAAAGTGTCGTATACTTCACCAATATGTACATCATACATCACGTACATATTTTTATTTACGGCAGGCCTACTGCCACCCGCCAGATGGACTGTTCTGTTTGTCAGTGTGTATATGATGGTGTCAGTTTTGCCTTGTTATGTCACAGTTACAACCCATGTGGTCACATGATGTCCTTACCTGCCACTGCTGTTGTACAGAGTGTAGTAAGCAGCTGCTGAACTATACACCTGCATTACACACTGTTGATCGTTTGGTATCCTGTGGCCCAGTCAGTCCTCACTACTGTACAACTCTAAGGACTTGGCCTGGACAGTGATGGTTGTGAACCTTACCTGACTACTGCATTAGTATAACTGTTTCAAGGTTGCATTCCTCTGATTATATGGATGTTACTGTCTGAACAGCTATACAGGTTCATAGGTTTAAGTTCATAGATTAGTACTAAGCTAACTGCCCTTGCGAGCCATTTTAAGCCTAGCCAATTCTCCCTTGTAAGACTCAAACCCTGCACCTTGTGTTTATAAGGCAAACACCTTAACCATTAGGCCACCCTCCCACCCTGATATGGCATGTGGAACTGTCATGGTACACAATGAAAGGTATTCCATTTCTGCAAGCCTGTGTGTGGAGTTTTCCCAATGACCTCTCTGTGGGTATATGTTGCAGGCAATGGTCGTCATTTGTATGGGTGGTCCATACACTGTCTAGTTGTTCAGGGGTTAGCTGTAGGCATAGTGGCTGTTCCATATTGTGTGCACCAACTACATATGTATCCTACTGTACATATATCTGCATGTGTATGTGTAGTCACATGTATATTCATATATATGTGTATATATATATATATATATATATATATATATATATATATATATATATATATATATGTGTGTGTGTGTGTGTGTATGTGTACATATGTACATATGTATGTTTGTATGTAGCTGCATATCTGTGTCTGTGTATCTGTATCCTGGGGATACCACAGTTCACATTACCTATTGGAGGCAGACTGTACTGCATGATATGTGAACAATATCAACCTGACATCTTACAGGTGGGATGTTGTACTCTTTAATTCCTGTGCCCATGTCATGTCAGGTCCTGGTTATGGGATCTGCAACACTTGGTAGTGTATTGTGGGGCAGATGTGTTTGGCCGTGGGGAGGGGATTCTTACTTTTGCATGACATATAGTGTATGGGGCCTCTCAACCCCAGTGATGGTGCATGTGGACATATATGTGTCTGTTAATCTGCCATTGCTCTCTACAGATGTATGGCCATATGTACCGATATAGATAAATATATCTGCTGACATATATGTAACTATGTCCGTATATACCTACATAAATGTATGTCTGCATACACATATTTAACTTGCTGTGTATATGTAGACATATAGGTGTAGACACTTATATGTGTTGATGTAGCCATCAGCATGTATATATGTCCATATATAGTGATATGTATGTATATAGTATTAGGAAGCTACACACACACACACACACATATATATATATGTATATATATATATATATATATATATATATATATATATATATATATATATATATATATACATATACAGATATGCTGTAGCAGTGTAGATAGTAATATATTTACACACAGATACATCTAGATGATGGTATGCATTCTCTGTACAGCTGCATGACTGGACTGGTTGATATGTTTCAGTTATTGTCTTGACTTTCTACAGCTGTAGTGGCCTACTGTTAGACCATTGTAGCTGTGTTGCGGATGGTCCTGGGGTCAAGAACTGCATGTGCTGGATATTGCATTGCACAGCATATCTGTTATGGCTGTGGTGGTGGGGAGCATAGCAGTCATCACCAAGTTCCCCTCATGTGAGCCCTCACCATCATCAACCATGCATAAGGTCAGTTATTTTGTGGTGGGGGTTCTGGTTGTTATTCCTATTTGGTGCTGCAATTCACATATCTATCCGTATATCTATATGTATATCTATATTAATATCTAAATATATGTAGACATATGTATCCACCCACCTACATACCATTGATGTGATATGATGTATGTGTGAGTCAGGCATTTATATGTACCTGTGTATCTCTCTACATATACAGATCTATGACTGTCCATATGTCCATGCATGAGTGGCTCACAATATTGGCCTGCCCCACATTCATCTGGCCAATTGATGTGGATGATGTCAGGCATGTGGTCAGTCAGGAATGCTGATACATTACAGTTGCAGACATCATGTTGTTCAGATTATGTGTATTACAACAGATCACTGTTTAACTAGCAATGTTTTACATGCATATAAACAATATGTCACGTGTCCAGATAAGTACCCCACTTTTGTCACACTGTGTCCACAATGTTTGCAATAAGAGGTTGAGTGTCATGCTATTAGTACAATTCCCCTTATGCAGATTGACTGTGCTGCATGATATATCTGGATATACATGGGATGTCTGTATATCCAACATGGTGTAGTGTTAATTCACTATGATTGTGGTATGCAGGGACCTGGGTTTGGGCCGTGCAGTGGCTATCAATTATGTTGCAGGATTGAACAAGGGCGGTGGGATGCAGGGTGATTAAGGCACTTGTAAGCAGTCATGAGCGTATTTGCGTGATGGTATGCGTTACCAACTGCAGGTAACAGCCAGTTACACCAGATTAGCCCCAACATTGCTTACTTTGTGTACGCAGTGCTCACTGTTATGCAAACAGAGACCTCTGGTTACATATGCCTACAGGTAGTTTGCGTCAGATTTGCTGAGCCTGGAAACGTAAACACGCGTGCTAGTGCTGACATATGCTTACAACAGCTTATTGCTGCTTAACCTAACTACTGCTGTATGCATTATGATACCAAAACCTCACATATGCATTTCCTGCAGCACTCCTGTTCATATATATATATATATATATATATATATATATATATATATATATATATATATATATTGTGGCCACAGTACTCCAGTTTATATGCAACATACATATTACCCATAACGTGGTTTGCCATGGAAAATGGTATGTCCCAGTACCTTCCCTGTGTCCCCCCTCCTTTCTCGCTGAAATCCACAGGCCGGTCCCATTATAACGGGTTCATCCAACCATGGCACACCTCGGTCCATAATGTTGTACCCATCATTCCCTCCCCCCTTTCCCCTCCACATCAGTCATCCTTTCTACAGGTTCCAGCCTAATCTAACCACACCACTACACATTGCGCACTCTCCATTTCTTGGGACCCTTCGCATATGTTGTCTCAACCCATGGATCTTCAGGCTTCCCACACATATAGTCCGCGTACATACGTCACCGTCTGTGCTTACTTTTTAGGCATGGTATGTTACCCCAAGGACTCTTTTCAGCAGACGTTTGTGGTCGTCCCACCAGGGACAGACGTGCGTTTGTTTAAGAGTAGACTTAGCAGGGTGAAACTGTGTCTCCCACTGGTAGTATCCTGCCAGTAGTCTGGGAGACAGTGCTGTGCTACACTTAGCAGTGCATATTATTAGATTTGCATGATAATTGCCTTTTGGCATTGATTTCCCCTTCGCCACTTGTTATATATGTGTCATGTATCCTCGACACGTGTACGGACACTGTCTGGGGTCCTGGGAACTTCTACACTTTATTACAGTAACACCTCACATCTGGACTTACTGCTGTACTCCAGTTCACATATGTATGTTCTGTAGTGAGTTATGGCACATATGACTGCATACGGATGTCTTTCACAGGTTCAGTTTGGTTATACTATGGTGGGGACATGTTTACTACTATCCCATTCTTCTGTACGTCTGTCATGGCTTGGTGGATAGCTACTGGGACTACGGTGTGTGGGGTCCTGAGTTCGTGACCTGCATGGCTGTTTATTTTGTTGCCGGGCTAACAAAGGCTCATTGGATACAGAGTGATTAAGGCACTCTAAAGCAGTTGTATGGCCATACACCCACTTACTAGTGCGTACATATGCCTACTATTGCATATTTGTGTTTACACCTACTTACTAGTGCCTTATTCCGTCTGACACAGATACTTCACGTGCATTTTTTGTGGTACTCTAGTTCATATATATCAGCTATTTAGTGGGCTTTGCAAAAAAAATTGGTTATAATGTGCTTTGCCATGTAAAATAGACTGTGTTACAGTGGAACAGGGAATGCCTGCTCATTGGTCGGGTGCTCTACCCACAATACTATTGCTGTTCTGCTTCATTTGCATATTTTGAACATATTGTACTACCCATTTCCTTCCCCCAGCCCCTTAGCTCACCGTGCGCAGCATCAATCCATTCTCCAGTTGCTAGCCCAGCCATGCCACACCTCCACACATTTCCCTCCCTGCACGTGTCGGTACTCCTCCATTATACTGTCTCGACCCAAGCGTCTGCAGGCTCTTCATCCATTTAGTCCACATATGTTTGAGCCTTCCCTTGATCCTTCTTCAATACTGGTGGGAACATCTATGTAACCCACAAGGTTTGGATGTCCCGCCAGGACGGACTTGTTGTTGTGTCATGAGTAGACTTTGCTGGTCTACACTGTTTCTCCCACAGGTAGCATCCTGCCAGGGGTTTGAGAAGCAGCAGTTTGCTCACACACTCGGGATGCTTCATCTCCTGGTTCCGCGGATGATCCAACACCCCAGGTGTGGCATTCTGTGCATGAAGCATGCCCACATGCCCCCACAGCATGCACCATTTTTAATTCCTCTCTTCAGTATTGTGCAAGACTACTGTTATCACAGTATGTGTGGTCAGGCACTGTTCATTGATACACATAGACTGCTCGGAATACTGTGATTGAGCAATGTGCACATGTCTGCTGGTATTGATCTACATACTTACATACATTTCCTGTACTGTTGAATGACTGTGCTGGATGTATTGATCTACATACTTACATACATTTCCTGCTGGTATTGATCTACATACTTACATACATTTCATGTACTGCTGAATGACTGTGCTGGATGATGTGTTTGTGATAACAGCAGCTGAATGTGTATCTGCCATGCCTTTGTGGTAACTCACTTAGACTGTAGTATGCAGGGTGGGGGGGTTGGAACCTGGGAGTGCTGATTATCTTGTTAATGGGCACAACGAGAGCTGTTGGCTACATAGGTTCATAGGTTGGTACTAGGCTATCTGCCCAAGGACATTTATAAGCCTAGCCAGAGTGTGTCAGCTTTTGCCACCCCATTGATTAATTAACTGATCCTCTGTCAAGCAGAGCCAATGAAGTGATCCCAGGGGTGTATTTTCTGTTACCCATCCACTCATCAAGGTTTCTCTTGAAGAGTGCCAAACGGGCCCCTGTGGCTCGAACAGAACAACGTCAGGAAACTCAGCTCAGGAAATCTGCTGAAACACTGTAGTAAATCCAAAAATGCACCAACAGTCAAGCACCAGTCGATGGATGAAAACACAGGTTTAATTCCACAATACACAGGTATCCACAATACATAGGTTTAGCGCTTTCATCTACACCAGGTAGACTTCTTCAGAACCAGATAACACTAATTGCATCAACGTATTTAAAGCAGTTTTGGCGCCAAAAATTCCATATAATACATAATAGATGATACCTCTCCCTAAAAAGCTAAAAATAGCAATTCTAACTTATATATTTAAAACACTAACCATAGAAATATACAATAACTGTTGTATATGGATAAAAATATATAAATATATATATATTTACAATTTACTATGTGCAATAAAAGCAATATAATTAATAATAATATTATAAAAATAGTAGTAATGTATAAAGAAATTACCAAGCACAAAAAAGGGGGTTGTTTGTGTGTATAAAAAATGTTAGCCACGGTCCAATAGTAAAAAAGGTTTAATACTAATACTTTCATTTAGACCTGGCCATGAAGTGGCATCACACAAAATCTGCCATTTTGTTTCTAGGCAGGACAATCCTACCTTCCAATTACCCCCATACTCGCTCACCCCTATTTGATCAATAATTAAAAATGTAAAGCAGTGATGGGAACCTTTTTCACTAATGTGCTTACTTAATGCGCTGTTCGTGTCAACTTTTTTGATTTTATACAAGTGTTCATATATACGGGTTTTCAGCTTTCTTTCTGTCTTCCCAATGTAGTATGCTTGACAGCAAGAACAAATAGCCAAATAAACCACACGCATAGAATTGCAATTTCCTTTCTTACCATAACATATAGTTCTATTTTTGTTACACAATTTAATAGTGTTCCTCTCATTTATGTATTGGCAGTACCTACAACTACCACATTTGTGGGTGTGCTCATGTTTAGATTTACTCAAATCCTTTTTCTTTCCCCCCTCAACGATCCTCTTGATGTTGACTGAAGTTTTAAACACACTGGTGGGGTGGGTTCCCAATACTGAAGCAGTATCCTCAGAACTTAAAAATATGTCACAATGTCTGTTCAAAATCTCCTTAACCAAGTTGGAAAATGGATTGAACATGATAACACACACATTCCTTCTATCACCAATCCCTTGCTTTTGAATGTTCTTCCCTACAAATGTGCCTCCTAACAAAGGAATATACTTATCTCCCCATGATCTGATGACATATTGAGTCACATCTGTCACCATCTCTAAAGGGTATCCTCTGGCCAAAAACATTTTAGAAACAATGCCCATCTGATCCTCCATATCCTGTCTCGTGGAACACATTCTAGCGACCCGAATGCATTGTCCCTTAAGAACATTGCGAAAAATGTGAGGGGGATGACAACTGCCAAATTGTATATAATCATTTGAGAAGGTCGATTTCCTAAACTTTTAGACTGAAAACCATCATTTGTATTACTAATATAGGTGTCTAAATAAGGTATACCAACCTTCTCCACCTTGTGTGTAAATCTTAAAAAATTGGTAGTACTGTTAATGTATGCTATAAAATTGGATATGTCTTCTGTTGGCCCCTTCCAGATGATAAATAAATCATCCAAAAAACGTGTATAAAGAGCGATGTGTTTAAAGAATTCACTAGACTTAACATATACATCCTCCCACTCAAGCATAACAAGATTTGCAAAGATGGGGGCACAAGGCGCCCCATCGCTACTCGAATTTGTTTGAAGTATTCCCCTTGAAACTGGATATAATTATGTTAGAGAACAAGTCCCATCATATCCAATATCAAACAAATTTTATCCCATGTGAGGTCAGAATATTTCCTTAAGCTGTTTTCAAAATATTCAAGACCTGTTGTATAGGGAATACAGGAAAACAAGTCCTGAACATCTATCGTGAGAAATGTTATGTCACGAGACCATATATCACGTTTTAAGGTACTCAAAAAGTCCCAAGAGTCCTTGGTTAAGTGTGGAACTTTGTTGTATATGTGTTTGCACCAGAAATCTATTGCTACCCCTAAATTGAATGTTTTTGACCTTGAACCGGAAATTATAGGTCTAAAGGGGGGGTTTTCAACACTTTTGTGGATTTTAGGTATCCCTATTAATCTAGCCATTACAGGATGTTCAGTTCTAATAAATCCATATTCCTCATTTGTAATACGGTTGTCTAAGAGATATTCCTCTATTGTTAAATCTATTCTATGATAACCAATATTAATCTGATTAAGGGATATCTCTTCATAATTGCCAGAATTAAACAAAATGTCTTGAATAGCTTTACAATATACGTTTGTATCATATACCACCAAACCACCCCCTTTGTCCGGTTTCATAATTCTGATTTCACTATTGGCAACAATCTGGTCCAAACACTCTCTCTCTCCTTTAGTTAGATTGTCACAAAAAAGTGAAAAATAACCAACATCTCTCCGAATGTTTCCATACAAATGGTAAATGTCCTTACAGACCAAACGCTCATAATTACTAATTTGTACATTGGCTATAGGGATATAAGTGCTTTTTCTCACTAGTGTTTTAGGTACACCGTCCCTAGCCGTGTCTTTAAACTGCAGTGCTAATTGAAGCCTGCGGCAATACAACTTAACTTCTTTAATAGTATCAAACAGATTAAACTTAGCAGAAGGAATAAACTTCATTCCCTTACTGAACAAACTAAAAAAATCTTGGGAAATGTACACATCCGTAAAATTGTACACTTTGAAACCCTTAAAAGTGTAAACAAAGACTTTGTTAACATTACCTGCCATGGCATTTAGTGAATACTTGTCACTTGCACACCCTTCACTAACTACAAATTGTTGGGTAACCGGTAAGTCATGTGTGTCCCTACAGTTGGGGAGAATTTCCCCTTGACTCACTATCTCCTTTTGCGAACTATGGGGGCCTGATGGAATCTTCCCCCCTGAAAATTTTCATCTTCCTCTCTTCTTCTATTTCTACCCCTTTCCCACCCGTGGTTGGGCTCAGTAGCTCTCATCCTATTCTGAGTTGAATGTGGCCAAATATATGCCCTATGGGACTTGTAGGCCTTCAGGTCCCTTTCTAGTTTGTCCAACTTCCTATTGTAGATGTCATATGCCTTGGTTTTGGCCACTCTAAACTGCTTATCAAACAATTCTTGCCAAGAATAGGAAGTTGGACAAACTAGAAAGGGACCTGAAGGCCTACAAGTCCCATAGGGCATATATTTGGCCACATTCAACTCAGAATAGGATAAGAGCTACTGAGCCCAACCACGGGTGGGAAAGGGGTAGAAATAGAAGAAGAGAGGAAGATGAAATTTTCATAGGGAAGATTCCTTCAGGCCCCCATAGTTCGCAAAAGGAGATAGTCAAGGGAAATTCTCCCAACTGTAGGGACACACATGACTTACCGTTACCCAACAATTTGTAGTTAGTGAAGGTGTGCAAGTGACAAGTATTCACTAAATGCCATGGCAGGTAATGTTAACAAAGTCTTTGTTTACACTTTTAAGGGTTTCAAAGTGTACAATTGGATGTGTACATTTCAAGATTTTTAGTTTGTTCAGTAAGGGAATGAAGTTTATTCCTTCTGCTAAGTTTAATCTGTTTGATACTATTAAAAGTTAAGTTGATTGCCAAGAGCTTCAATTAGCACTGCAGTTTAAAGACACGCTAGGACGGTGTACCTAAAACACTAGTGAGAAAAAGCACTTATATCCCTATAGCCAATGTACAAATTAGTAATTATGAGCATTTGGTCTGTAAGGACATTTACCATTTGTATGGAAACATTCGGAGAGATGTTGGTTATTTTTCACTTTTTGTGACAATCTAACTAAAGGAGAGAGAGAGTGTTTGGACCAGATTGTTGCCAATAGTGAAATCAGAATTATGAAACCGGACAAAGGGGGTGGTTTGGTGGTATATGATACAAACGTATATTGTAAAGCCATTCAAGACATTTTGTTTAATTCTGGCAATTATGAAGAGATATCCCTTAATCAGATTAATATTGGTTATCATAGAATAGATTTAACAATAGAGGAATATCTCTTAGACAACCGTATTACAAATGAGGAATATGGATTTATTAGAACTGAATATCCTGTAATGGCTAGAATAGTAGGGATACCTAAAATCCACAAAAGTGTTGAAAACCCCCCTTTAGACCTATCATTTCCGGTTCAAGGTCAAAAACATTCAATTTAGGGGTAGCAATAGATTTCTGGTGCAAACACATATACAACAAAGTTCCACACTTAACCAAGGACTCTTGGGACTTTTTGAGTACCTTAAAACGTGATATATGGTCTCGTGACATAACATTTCTCACGATAGATGTTCAGGACTTGTTTTCCTGTATTCCCTATACAACAGGTCTTGAATATTTTGAAAACAGCTTAAGGAAATATTCTGACCTCACATGGGATAAAATTTGTTTGATATTGGATATGATGGGACTTGTTCTCTCACATAATTATATCCAGTTTCAAGGAAATACTTCAAACAAATTAGAGTAGCGATGGGGGCGCTTGTGCCCCATCTTTGCAAATCTTGTTATGCTTGAGTGGGAGGATGTATATGTTAAGTCTAGTGAATTCTTTAAACACATCTTTATACACGTTTTTGGATGATTTATTTATCATCTGGAAGGCCAACAGAAGACATATTCAATTTTATAGCATACATTAACAGTACTACCAATTTTTAAGATTTACACAAGGTGGAGAAGGTTGGTATACCTTATTTAGACACCTATATTAGTAATACAAATGATGGTTTTCAGTCTAAAATTTTAGGAAATCGACCTTCTCAAATGATTATATACAATTTGGCAGTTGTCATCCCCCTCACATTTTTCGCAATGTTCTTAAGGGACAATGCATTTGGGTCGCTAGAATGTGTTCCACGAGACAGGATATGGAGGATCAGATGGGCATTGTTTCTAAAATGTTTTTGGCCAGAGGATACCCTTTAGAGATGGTGACAGATGTGACTCAATATGTCATCAGATCATGGGGAGATAAGTATATTCCTTTGTTAGGAGGCACATTTGTAGGGAAGAACATTCAAAAGCAAGGGATTGGTGATAGAAGGAATGTGCGTTATCATGTTCAATCCATTTTCCAACTTGGTTAAGGAGATTTTGAACAGACATTGGGACATATTTTTAAGTTCTGAGGATACTGCTTCAGTATTGGGAACCCACCCCACCAGTGTGTTCAAAACTTCAGTCAACATCAAGAGGATCGTTGAGGGGGGAAAGAAAAAGGATTTGAGTAAATCTAAACATGAGCACACCCACAAATGTGGTAGTTGTAGGTACTGCCAATACATAAATGAGAGGAACACTATTAAATTGTGTAACAAAAATAGAACTATATGTTATGGTAAGAAAGGAAATTGCAATTCTATGCGTGTTTATTTGGCTATTTGTTCTTGCTGTCAAGCATACTACATTGGGAAGACAGAAAGAAAGCTGAAAACCCAGATATATGAACACTTGTAAAATCAAAAAGTTGACACGAACAACGATTAAGTAAGCACATTAGTGAAAAAGGTTCCCATCACTGCTTTACATTTTAATTATTGATCAAATAGGGGTGAGCGAGTATGGGGGTAATTGGAAGGTAGGATTGTCCTGCCTAGAAACAAAATGGCAGATTTTGTGTGATGCCACTTCATGGCCAGGTCTAAATGAAAGTATTAGTATTAAACCTTTTTTACTATTGGACCGTGGCTAACATTTTTTATACACACAAACAACCCCCTTTTTTGTGCTTGGTAATTTCCTTATACATTACTACTGTTTTTCTAATATTATTATTAATTATATTGCTTTTATTGCACATAGTAAATTGTAAATATATATATATTTATATATTTTTATCCATATACAACAGTTATTGTATATTTTATGGTTAGTGTTTTAAATATATAAGTTAGAATTGCTATTTTTAGCTTTTAGGAGAGGTATCATCTATTATGTATTATATGGAATTTTAGGCGCCAAAACTGCTTTAAATACGTTGATGCAATTAGTGTTATCTGGTTCTGAAGAAGTCTACCTGGTGTAGATGAAAGCGCTAAACCTATGTATTGTGGATACCTGTGTATTGTGGAATTAAACCTGTGTTTTCATCCATCGACTGGTGCTTGACTGTTGGTGCATTTTTGGATTTACTACAGTGTTTCAGCAGATTTCCTGAGCTGAGTTTCCTGACGTTGTTCTGTTCGAGCCACAGGGGCCCGTTTGGCAGTATTGTGTTATTGGCTGGTTCACTATACTTTTTTCTCTTGAAGAGTGTTAGTGAGGGGCTCTGCCTAATGTAGTTTGGAATTTTGTTCCAAAGCATGGGGAGTCTCTGTGACAGGAATCTATCCCTCCAGCATGTTCTATTTATTGTTGTGGCAAGGTTTAGCTCGCTAGAGCGCATGGCTCGCAGTGACTTGGATTTCTTTAGGTGTAGCATGTCCATTAATTCTGAGTTAGACATGCCTTTGTAAGTCAGGCAGAGATCACCTCTGAGTAAGCGATATGCCACTGAGTACAGCTGGAGTTTTTTCAGTCGGGCTGCATAGGACATATGTTTGAGGCCAGTAATCCTCTTGGTGAGGTACTTTTGTGGTCTCTCCAGCTGTTGGAAGTGTCTTGTGAGGTACATCCCAAATGAGACATTGTACTCTATGATGGGTCTGATGAGTGATGAGTAGAGGGGCACTATAACCTCTTTATTTCTAGATGTGAACGCTTTAGTAATTAGATGGGCCACATAGAAGGATTTCCTAACTACTTTGGCAATATGATTGTCAAAGGAGAGATTACTATATACCTGGGTCCCCAGATCTCTTATTACCTCTTCTGTATTAAGGGGGCTGCCACCTATGTTTTAATTCGTGGGTGTTTTGTTTTTCCCAAACAGGATGACTATGCATTTTTTGGCATTTAGCTTGAGGCCATGACGTTGACACCAGGTGTCCGTCTCAGTAAGGCTCTTTTGGCGGATGTCCGTGTCAGCCAGAGAGTCAATTATGGCTCCCAGTTTGCAGTCATCAGTGAATTTGGTTAGCCATAGTCCTCCTGTGTTTGCCTTTACCTCTGAGAAGTATATGCCGAACAGTAGGGGTCCCAGGACTGAGCCTTGTGGGACACCACTTGTGAGTGGTTTAGAGTCGGACCCGGAGCCCTCTATTCTTACCATGTGAGTTCTGTCTGTAAGCCAGTTGGCAACCCATCTTGTGATGTTGGGGTTTATGTTCAGACTGGTGAGTTTTTCTGTAATACTCACGTGGGGAATGAGGTCAAAAGCCTTGGCGAGGTCAAGGTAAGCTGTGTGAACAACCTTTCCCTCATCTATGGCCTAAGTGACTGTCTCAAAGAAGTCAGTCAGGTTTAGTAGGCATGATCTGCCCTTAACAAAGCCAAACTGGGTCGGGTCAAGTGTTTGGAGGTTCCCAATGCCTATGTTAATGAGTTCCATGATGATGCGCTCCATAGCCTTGCAGACCAGGCTAGTCAGGCTTATGGGGCAATAGTTACCAGGGTCAGTTGTGTCCCCTCCTTTGTGGAGTGGAATAACCATTGCTGTGCACCATTCTGTGGCCATGTAGCCTGTGGAGAGGCTGAGGTTGAACAGCATGTTTCGGTGGGGGGTTAGTTCATTCTGTAGTTCGTGTAAGATGCAGCCTGGGACACCATCTGGCCCAATTGACGCTGTGTTTTTTGGCTTTTGAAAGGGCAATTTTCACCTGTGCATCTGTGATTTCCAAGACATTATACTTTTCCAGTATTGTTGTGGGCCCTTTTGGAGGGGGGGGTGAAGTTTGCACTGAATCTATCTGCCAGGATGTTGGCAATATCAGTAGGTTCAGTATATTTTGTGCTATTTTGCACTAGTTCAGTGCATATCTGTGAGTTGCCACTTAGATTCTTAACATAGCTAAAGAAGGCTTTGTGCTTATCTTTTGAATCCTTGGCTATTTTTCTTTCGAAGTTAGCCTTGGATGATTTTATGAGGGACCTTAGTTTCTTACTGATACTGATCAGGGATATCTTTCCTTCTTGGGATTTGCTTTTTTTCTGAACTAGTTTCCTCCTTCTATTGTATAGCCTGTTTATGGCAGGGGTCCACCAGACTGGTTTCCTTCTCTTAGAGGAGTGAGTCTTGGTTTTGCTAGGGATGGCACGATCCATGCATCTTTGTAGGTGCTCATAGATTGCATTTGTAAAGGTTTCTGCATTTTGGGCAGCGTTATCCTTTAGCATGGGGGCTGTGAATCTTACCGCCTCTGTCTTAAGTAAGGTGAAGTTTGCTTTAGAAAAGTTTTTTACTGTGGTTTCCTTAGTTGGGGGTGGTGGTGGGGTGTGGACATCCAGAGTGATTAGTTTGTGGTCTGATCTAACCAGTGACGGGTTGACCACCTATGTGGAACACCTGTTGCCCATGTTTGTGATGACCAGGTCCAATATGTTTTCACCTCTGGTAGGGGAGTTTACCAGCTGATCCAGGGCATTTGAATTGATGAATTCCAGGAAGCGCTAGGCCTTGGAGTTTGTACTCGAGTAGTTTTCCCAGTTAATGGTAGGGTAATTGAAATTGCCCAATATCAGGGTGCTTGGTAGGACCTTCATGTTTTCCAGTGTCTCCAGAAAGGTGGAGTGGTGGTCTTGGGTCATGGAGGGTGATCTGTAGCAGGCCACAATTTGCATTGCAGATTTTCCTGATGTTAGTTGCACATGGATGATCTCAGAGGTATCATGCTGTGCCACTAACCTAGAGATGTAGGAATCTTTGATGAATATGGATACACCCCCTCCTTTTGTGTTTCAGTCCGTGTTCTGTGGCCAAAACATGTGGTATGAGTTGTAGCCCAGTAGTGCTGGAGTGCTCTCTGGAGCCTGGAACCAGGTTTCAGTTACTGCACAGATATCGATGTTCTCCATACTGAGGAGTGGTTTGAGCACATGCATTTTGAGATTTAAACTCCTGGCGTTGAGTAGCATAACCCTGTTTTTTGTTAATTGTGCTGTTTATGGAGTGTATGTGCCTAAGGCACTGTGGAGAAAGTGTAGGTGGGTATGCTGGTGTGTGTGAGGTTCAGCTTTGCTGACCTCCGGTTACGGTGTCTTACACTGAGTTGGCCTCCACATTGCTTAACTGGTGTGGGCATTGCTTACCGTTGCCAAAACAGCAATAACCACGCTTGCTGCCGCATACCCCCATGCTACATCATGTATTTAGTTCACATTTGTTGTCCGGGACAATCCGACTGGATGCTTCCCCATTGTCAGCGGTGGCCCAGAGAGTGGAGCTCCACAGTAAACCCCAGCAACACATCACATGTACAACTCAGGTGTACACATTCATAGAGAATAACAGACTTACCATAGCTACATACAACATTCTTCATACTTAGTTCACATTAACATGTCAGTATTATACATGCTTAGGTCAGGCTTACATGTAGGGTATGACTGTTGGCGAAGGTCAGTTTAAGGTGAGGTGAGATTCCAGTTTAAAAGTTCTGGATAGGATACACTCAGGTATTTGGGTTAGGTTTGGTTATGCCATACCTGGATAGGTTACACTCAGGTATTCGGGTTAGGTTTGGTTATGCCATACCTGTGTGGTAGACTAGAGGAGAATAGTGAGGGAGGAGGTAGGTAGGTAAAGGGGGGACATTGTAACTGTATAGCAGGCCGATGGAATAATTGGTGGGGGAGCAATAGGGAAGGTTTGCAGGATGTTGGGATTTGTATGCGAGGCAGGACAGGAGCTGTTGGTTTCACTAGTTGGTGTAGGGGTATAGAATGTTAGTTGGGGGGGGGGACTTCCCTAGGTGGTGAGCATGTGCTGATCCAAGTGTGCTTGAGGTGTTCCTTCCTGTGTTATTTACATGTGTCGTGTGGGACAGCTGAGGTTATACACGTGGGTAGGGATTCCAGATTCTGCCAATATAGTTGGGTAAGAGGGTGTCACCTACTTGTGACTGTGAACATTAATAGTAATGAAATAGGGGTCGATAAGTATGTGGTGTTAATGGGGCACACAGAGAGGCAGATAGTATGGGAAATGTCCAGGGATGTGCAGGAAGGCTGACGGAAAGGTCCACAGCTGACCATTTCTTCTACAGCAACAGCTGTGTATATACACTGCATTTGGGGGTAGGTCTAGACAATCACACCCTTGGGTGGGGGTGTTGACAACAATAATACCTTGTGATGCCAAGTAGTTCAGCTTACATGCCTACAGTGGGGTGTTGTGACCATGTGTTCTTTGGTGTTATTTAGTGGGATTTGCAACAACACATCTGGTTATACCATACTTTGCCATGTACTGCAGTGGGACTCGTACCGGGCATGGCTGCTCATTAGGCAGTGGCTCTCTCCGATGCACACTATTGCTTACATCCCTGGGGCGGTCCGAATAGAACCGCTCCAGCCAACACCTGCACTCCTAGGCCCATAATTGCATACCCATAGTTCCCTCCCCTGCACCTCCTCTACAACACTCATCCATACTCTGGGTGCAGGTCGGGTCTAAACACACCACTACACACTGCCCACTCTCCAGTTCACGGGACCCATCTCACATGCTGTCTCGACCCATGGGTCATCAGGCTTTCCAACCCTTGTAGTCCGGGTACATACACGCCCCTCCTTGATAAGTCATTGCACAGGCTGCCTCCTATTACAAGACAATTTTTGAGGTGTCCCGCAAGCGACGCTCCAGTCTCTGTTCCAAGATTAGATTTAGCGGGTCCACTATGTTCCCCCCCCCTCTGATTATATCTTACCTGTGATTTGGTGAGCAGTGGATTGTTTACATTGTTTGCGTGTTTCTTTGTATGTTTCCCCTGTCTGGCTGGGGGGAGGTTGAGGCTACGTGTTACACGTTTGTTGATTGGGCCCCTCACTTCCATTGGCACGGTCTGTGGACATATGTAATTCTTAAGTGCTGTATCATATCATAGCTATATATATATATATATATATATATATATATATATATATATAAGTCCAACCAGTACAGCACCGGAATCGACAGGAGTATGCTGTAGAAGATCCAGATAATTAAAACGCCAACAGACAGCACAATAAACACGGCCAGGATCAAGCAACAGCTCAACGTACTGTTCAAACTTTTACTTGTTGCAAAATATGTTGAAAACACAAGCAGTTACACAGCTTTTAACTTTCTAGAGCACAGCTTAGTAGCTCCATGACTCCATATCACTCAGACATGCCATACGCAATATATTTCCTATTGAAGCATATACTCAGGCCAAGTACTAAGTAGTACTAAATAGTCCATATATATATTAAAATAACAATAAAAAGGAAGAACACAGGATAAGCGCTTTCGGGTCACCATCACGACCCTTCTTTTAAAATAATAGGTTTGCACCAATAGGGCAGTCTTTTGCATATTAATGATATTACATCATTTCCTTCTTTTAAAATAGCAGGTTTACACCAATAAGGCAGTCTATTGCATAGTCACACCTACTCAGACAGGTGTGTCATAAGTGCCTCTTCAGTCTCTGCCTTTTCAAGGCGGGTTTCATAGGGAATGATGTATTAAGTCCTGGTTTCTGATGTGCTCTAAGCTTTCCAATCCAAAACATTTCCTCCTGCTCGAGTCTGGTGTTAATATCACCTCCCCTTTTTGAGGCAAATACAATTTTCGAGACTCTAAACATAAAGTTATGTCCCACATTGTCTCTAATATGTTTCGCCAGCGGGTTCTTATAATCCCTTAACCTTATGTCACTAACATGTTTGGACATTCTTTCTTTCATTTGTCTCACAGTTTTTCCAACGTAGAAGTTGCTGCATGCGGAACATGTAGCCAAATATCCAATGTTCTTGGTTGTGCAGTCAGCATAAAAATTGGTAGTATATTTCCTCTTAGTGGTTGGATGAAGCTATGGAACTGACAAATTTTCATGCATATCTAGAAGACAGCATAAGCTTCCTTAGATTTACTATGGCATATAGTAACACGCAAATGGATTTTTTGGATGTGCGTATTTCACAAAATGAAGAAGGCATTATAGAGACCAGCGTTTACAGAAAAGAATGCTGGAAGAACAACATCTTACCAAGAAATAGTATGCATCCAAGGTATACTCATAATAATATAGTTAGAGGACAGTTTCTAAGAACTTCAAGGATACATTCGAATGATGCCACTATTGGCTTGGTTATGAATGATCTGTCTGAACATCTGAAGGTGAGAGGCTATAAAGAGAAGGAGGTGTCTGAAGTGAAACAACAAGCAATTATGGAGAGACATGGCAAAGGGAAACCATTCATAAAAGGAGGCTATGATAACATCTACAATGGTAAGAAGTGATGTTAGTTGCACATGGATGATCTCAGAGGTATCATGCTGTGCCACTAACCCAGAGATGTAGGAATCTTTGATGAATATGGATACACCCCCTCCTTTTGTGTTTCAGTCCGTGTTCTGTGGCCAAAACATGTGGTATGAGTTGTAGCCCAGTAGTGCTGGAGTGCTCTCTGGAGCCTGGAACCAGGTTTCAGTTACTGCACAGATATCGATGTTCTCCATACTGAGGAGTGGTTTGAGCACATGCATTTTGAGATTTAAACTCCTGGCGTTGAGTAGCATAACCCTGTTTTTTGTTAATTGTGCTGTTTATGGAGTGTATGTGCCTAAGGCACTGTGGAGAAAGTGTAGGTGGGTATGCGCTGGTGTGTGTGAGGTTCAGCTTTGCTGACCTCCGGTTACGGTGTCTTACACTGAGTTGGCCTCCACATTGCTTAACTGGTGTGGGCATTGCTTACCGTTGCCAAAACAGCAATAACCACGCTTGCTGCCGCATACCCCCATGCTACATCATGTATTTAGTTCACATTTGTTGTCCGGGACAATCCGACTGGATGCTTCCCCATTGTCAGCGGTGGCCCAGAGAGTGGAGCTCCACAGTAAACCCCAGCAACACATCACATGTACAACTCAGGTGTACACATTCATAGAGAATAACAGACTTACCATAGCTACATACAACATTCTTCATACTTAGTTCACATTAACATGTCAGTATTATACATGCTTAGGTCAGGCTTACATGTAGGGTATGACTGTTGGCGAAGGTCAGTTTAAGGTGAGGTGAGATTCCAGTTTAAAAGTTCTGGATAGGATACACTCAGGTATTTGGGTTAGGTTTGGTTATGCCATACCTGGATAGGTTACACTCAGGTATTCGGGTTAGGTTTGGTTATGCCATACCTGTGTGGTAGACTAGAGGAGAATAGTGAGGGAGGAGGTAGGTAGGTAAAGGGGGGGACATTGTAACTGTATAGCAGGCCGATGGAATAATTGGTGGGGGAGCAATAGGGAAGGTTTGCAGGATGTTGGGATTTGTATGCGAGGCAGGACAGGAGCTGTTGGTTTCACTAGTTGGTGTAGGGGTATAGAATGTTAGTTGGGGGGGGGGACTTCCCTAGGTGGTGAGCATGTGCTGATCCAAGTGTGCTTGAGGTGTTCCTTCCTGTGTTATTTACATGTGTCGTGTGGGACAGCTGAGGTTATACACGTGGGTAGGGATTCCAGATTCTGCCAATATAGTTGGGTAAGAGGGTGTCACCTACTTGTGACTGTGAACATTAATAGTAATGAAATAGGGGTCGATAAGTATGTGGTGTTAATGGGGCACACAGAGAGGCAGATAGTATGGGAAATGTCCAGGGATGTGCAGGAAGGCTGACGGAAAGGTCCACAGCTGACCATTTCTTCTACAGCAACAGCTGTGTATATACACTGCATTTGGGGGTAGGTCTAGACAATCACACCCTTGGGTGGGGGTGTTGACAACAATAATACCTTGTGATGCCAAGTAGTTCAGCTTACATGCCTACAGTGGGGTGTTGTGACCATGTGTTCTTTGGTGTTATTTAGTGGGATTTGCAACAACACATCTGGTTATACCATACTTTGCCATGTACTGCAGTGGGACTCGTACCGGGCATGGCTGCTCATTAGGCAGTGGCTCTCTCCGATGCACACTATTGCTTACATCCCTGGGGCGGTCCGAATAGAACCGCCCAGCCAACACCTGCACTCCTAGGCCCATAATTGCATACCCATAGTTCCCTCCCCTGCACCTCCTCTACAACACTCATCCATACTCTGGGTGCAGGTCGGGTCTAAACACACCACTACACACTGCCCACTCTCCAGTTCACGGGACCCATCTCACATGCTGTCTCGACCCATGGGTCATCAGGCTTTCCAACCCTTGTAGTCCGGGTACATACACGCCCCTCCTTGATAAGTCATTGCACAGGCTGCCTCCTATTACAAGACAATTTTTGAGGTGTCCCGCAAGCGACGCTCCAGTCTCTGTTCCAAGATTAGATTTAGCGGGTCCACTATGTTCCCCCCCCCTCTGATTATATCTTACCTGTGATTTGGTGAGCAGTGGATTGTTTACATTGTTTGCGTGTTTCTTTGTATGTTTCCCCTGTCTGGCTGGGGGGAGGTTGAGGCTACGTGTTACACGTTTGTTGATTGGGCCCCTCACTTCCATTGGCACGGTCTGTGGACATATGTAATTCTTAAGTGCTGTATCATATCATAGCTATATATATATATATATATATATATATATATATATATATATATAAGTCCAACCAGTACAGCACCGGAATACGACAGGAGTATGCTGTAGAAGATCCAGATAATTAAAACGCCAACAGACAGCACAATAAACACGGCCAGGATCAAGCAACAGCTCAACGTACTGTTCAAACTTTTACTTGTTGCAAAATATGTTGAAAACACAAGCAGTTACACAGCTTTTAACTTTCTAGAGCACAGCTTAGTAGCTCCATGACTCCATATCACTCAGACATGCCATACGCAATATATTTCCTATTGAAGCATATACTCAGGCCAAGTACTAAGTAGTACTAAATAGTCCATATATATATTAAAATAACAATAAAAGGAAGAACACAGGATAAGCGCTTTCGGGTCACCATCACGACCCTTCTTTTAAAATAATAGGTTTGCACCAATAGGGCAGTCTTTTGCATATTAATGATATTACATCATTTCCTTCTTTTAAAATAGCAGGTTTACACCAATAAGGCAGTCTATTGCATAGTCACACCTACTCAGACAGGTGTGTCATAAGTGCCTCTTCAGTCTCTGCCTTTTCAAGGCGGGTTTCATAGGGAATGATGTATTAAGTCCTGGTTTCTGATGTGCTCTAAGCTTTCCAATCCAAAACATTTCCTCCTGCTCGAGTCTGGTGTTAATATCACCTCCCCTTTTTGAGGCAAATACAATTTTCGAGACTCTAAACATAAAGTTATGTCCCACATTGTCTCTAATATGTTTCGCCAGTGGGTTCTTATAATCCCTTAACCTTATGTCACTAACATGTTTGGACATTCTTTCTTTCATTTGTCTCACAGTTTTTCCAACGTAGAAGTTGCTGCATGCGGAACATGTAGCCAAATATCCAATGTTCTTGGTTGTGCAGTCAGCATAAAAATTGGTAGTATATTTCCTCTTAGTGGTTGGATGAAGCTATGGAACTGACAAATTTTCATGCATATCTAGAAGACAGCATAAGCTTCCTTAGATTTACTATGGCATATAGTAACACGCAAATGGATTTTTTGGATGTGCGTATTTCACAAAATGAAGAAGGCATTATAGAGACCAGCGTTTACAGAAAAGAATGCTGGAAGAACAACATCTTACCAAGAAATAGTATGCATCCAAGGTATACTCATAATAATATAGTTAGAGGACAGTTTCTAAGAACTTCAAGGATACATTCGAATGATGCCACTATTGGCTTGGTTATGAATGATCTGTCTGAACATCTGAAGGTGAGAGGCTATAAAGAGAAGGAGGTGTCTGAAGTGAAACAACAAGCAATTATGGAGAGACATGGCAAAGGGAAACCATTCATAAAAGGAGGCTATG
>NC_056746.1:1279090369-1279245369 GCF_019279795.1 Protopterus annectens | reverse complement strand
AGTGTAAGAGGGAGCAAGCCCCAAACTGGAAACACTCCTTCCTCAGCTTAAAACAAGCAAATAAGACTCCTTGTGAAGTCCTCCAAAGCTAACTATGAATCCAAATTAGCTTTTTCAACTAAGGACAACCATAAGGCATTCTTTAGTTACATCCATAACCTAAAAGTAATGGCTCAGATTTGTGCCAAACTGGTAGTTAATGATACCACATATACTGAGCCTGCGGACATAGCTAACCTGTTGGCCAACAGATGCTGTGAAAACGTCACTACCCTAGCCAAGCCACACATACCCCATGACATCCCTACCACCTGTCTCCTACCTTGTATCTCTAAAGAGCAGGTCATAAACACCCTCTCTAAAGCTAAAAACACAGCATCTGTGGGACCTGATAACATAATAAGTAAACGAAAAAAACAAACTTCAATGAAAAGAAACAAACCTTGGGTAAACCAGAAATAAAATTTAATGTTAGCACTTTCGGACGCAAAAAATATTCAACCTTCTTCAGACAACATGAATCACAAATTAAGGGATTTAAATAAACCCATAGAATGACATCATAATTCGTGAATTAGTGTTTAAAGCAACAACAACCTAAATGCAAAAAACACTTTAAAAAACAGATAAATAATGTAAATTTATATAAGAAACACCAATATAGGGTGTATGAATGGGTCTACCTGAAAAGACCAAACACTGACAACGCCGACAACGAGATAACTGACACGGGAAGATTGACAATGGAGATGACCAACGAATGAAAATCCCAACGCTGAGAACACCAACACGTCAAGGTAAGTGTGAGATAGTGACGGACGTTAGGGTCAGGGTGCGGGTAAGGTAAGTGCGCGATAGTGACAGACTTTAAGGTTAGGGGCGGGTTAAGTGAGTTAGGGTTAGGGTGCAGTAAGGTAAGTGTGCGATAGTGACAGACTTTAGAGTTAGGGGTGGGTTAAGTGAGTTAGGGTTAGGGCGCGGGTTGGGTGAGTGTGCAATAGTGACGGACCTTAGGGTTTGGGTTAAGGTTAGTGCATAGATAGTTGTGTATGTAAGGTTTAGTGTAGGTTTGTAAGGTTTTTGGTGTGCTTGTGTTGTGTGTGTGTTTTACAGAAAAGGTATTTGTTTTGCTCGAATGGGAATCTGAACACATTTTCAAATCTGAATTTTACAAACATATTGTGTACTACACCAGGTTCCTAGATGATTTATTCATCTTATGGGATGGTCCTTCAGAAGATATTGAAAAATGTATCAGCTACATCAATAACACCACTGAATTTCTGAGATTCACCCATGTCATCAAAGAGGATGGAGTGGCATATTTAGACACATATATAAGCCATGGAGAAACTGGTTTTACATCACGTATTTATAGAAAGGACACATTCTCTAATGATTACTTGGCATATGGCAGCAATCATCCACATCATGTGTTCAGAAACATCTATAAAGGACAATGTATAAGAGCTGCCCGTATGTCCTCAAAAAAAGACATTATGTTGAAAGAAATTGATTTTATCAAAACCATGTTCACTAATAGAGGCTATCCAGCAAATTTATTGAATGACATCAATAAATATATAATAGGTGAATGGGGAAAAAAGTTCAAGCCTTTATTAGGTAATTACAAAAATACATCTTCAAAGCAAGAGGATATTGTGGCATTGGAACATAGCAGAAGGGTATGTGTCTTAACTTATTCCCCTGTGGTTCATTACATAGAGACATTCATAAGGGAATGATGGAATCAGTTTATTGTTAATAAGGAGTCTATGCAAGTATTGGGCATTCAGGCAAATATTGTTTACAAGACAGGTTTTAATATTAAAAAATTATTAGAATCTAACAGTAGGAAAGGCAATAGAGTGAATAACATCACCACAAAATGTGGACAATGTAACCAATGCAAATTTATTAAAATATGCAGAGGGTGCAGGTTAGAAAACATCAACAGAACATATTTATCAAGTAGATATGGGAATTGCAATTCCAAATTTGTGATCTATCTTGCTACCTGCGTTGAATGCAGCGCATTCTACGTAGGTAAGACAGAAAGACAATTTAAACGTCGTATATATGAGCACCAGTATGCCATTAGGGTTAAGGACAATAAAAATGCCTTGTATCGACATATATTAAATACTAATGATAGTCATCATTTTTTGTTCAACATCATAGATATGGTAGAACCTTCACCCTATGGTGGAAATACTAAAGCTATTCTTGCTATGAAAGAAAGTAAGTGGCAGATCTTCACAGATGCCACTAGTTATCCAGGAATTAATGATTTTTATCAGTATCAAACCTTTTTTGATATTAATCAATAGATAGACTATAGACAATTTAAAAATTATCAAGTATGGAAACATTAGACATCAAATTGCATATTTTATCTGTATTTGATTGTTTTAATACATATCATTTATTAGTCATGAGTTATACATTATTAGAGTAACACCACATATGGGCAGGATGTATATTTGACACAATGTATTTATAGGTTATAAGTTTGTGACTGAATGGGGTAGCAAATTTGAGAGCATTTTTTGTCTATGATATTCACTTATATATTCATTTATATGTCATTTAAATGACTCATGTTATTATATATATACATGTTTTGAATTGCTTTTAATCAATCATGTGCATCAATTATTTTTGGCGCCAAAATTGGGTCAACAGTATTATTTAAGGAGTGCTGAAACATAAGATTTACGTTCTGAGGAAGTCTGCTGGTACAGATGAAAGCGCTTAACGTATTTTAGTTCTGTGATTGCCATTTAGCTATCGTTCAGTTTAATAAACAGTTTTTGGTGTCTGAGCCGAGGCATCCATCGTTTTTTCCACCACACCAGAAGCATCATCTTTGTTTCTTATATAAATTTACATTATTTATCTATTTTTTAAAGTGTTTTTTGCATTTAGGTTGTTGCTTTAAACACTAATTCATGAAGTATGATGTCATTCTAAGGGTTTATTTATTTAATTTGAGATTCATGTTGTCTGAAGAAGGTTGCATATTTTTTGTGTCTGAAAGCGCTAACATTAAATTTTATTTCTGGTTTACCCAAGGTATGGACCTGATAACATCCCAAGCTGCATCCTCCATAAGCTCCAAGAAGAATTAGCAACACCACTGTGTACACTTTTCAATCATAGTCTAAGCACCGGTTTCATCCCAGCTGAATAGAAAATGGCCACTGTTATTCCCTTGCACAAAGGTGGTGCCTCCACTGACCCCAGGAACTATAACCCTATTAGCCTGACTAGCCTTATCTGCAAGGCCATGGAGTGAATCATTATGGACCTTATGACATCAAACATTGAAGCCGTTTATTGACATCAAAGATTGAAACCATACTAATTTCATGAACTTTAATCATACTTTGACTTAGGAATGAGGTCCACTCCCATCATGATATTAGAAACCCAAAAGATTTTGAGAAATTAGAAAAAGAAGAGACCTTATCAACAAAGATAAAGGTAATCTCCAAACACTTGACCCTACTCAGTTTGGATTTGTCAAAAGGATATCATGCCTATTAAACCTGGGGAACTTCTTCGAGACAGTCATCAAGGCCCTGGATGAGGGGAAATCTGTGCATACAGTACAGCATACCTAGACTTAGCCAAGGCTTTTGACACTATCCCCCACCCAGGCATTATTGAAAACTCACCCAGCTAGGTATCAACCCTTATATCATTAGATGGGTCACTAACTGGCTTACTGATAGAACACATACAGTCAAAATAGGGGAATCCCCCTCCAACAGCAGACCTGTAACCAGTGGTTTTCCACAGGGATCAGTCCTGGGACCTCTGCTGTTTGGAATCTATTTCTCCAAAGTACAAGCAAAAACTAAAGGTTTGTGGCTGACAAAGTTTGCTGATGACTGCAAACTGGGAGCAGTCATAGAATCTCCAAATGATGTCAAGATCCTACAACAGGGCCTTACACAAACAAATGGTTGGTACCAAAGTCACGGCCTTAAACTCAATGCAAAAAAAAATGTACTATCATCCCTTTTAGTAAGAGCAATGTTCCTACTAACTATAACATCAATAGCAACACCCTACGTACACACTCATTGGTGAGAGACCTGGGCACACAGGTTGACAGCAACCTTACCTTTGATCACCATGACTACACAGTGGTAAGAAGGGCATTCTATATTGCTCATCTCATAAGTAAGGTCATTGCCTCCAGAAAAAAAAAAGTTATAGCCTCCCCATAGCTGGCCTTAGGCATAGGCCAACTAGGCAGCCGCCTAGGGCACCTCTCTAGCAGGGACACTTTTCCAGGATTTATTTGGTGTAGGTAGACTAGGATGGGGGCACCTGGTGGTGCCAGCAGGGTGCCGTGGAGCCCTTTTGCCTAGGGCACCAGTTGACCTAAGGCCACTCCTGAGCCTCCCTGTTCTCTTCCCTCATCAGGCTAATAATTGAGTACAACACCCCTTTTAGTATGTACCTTTCCAAGCACCTGCAGAAATTGTTGAGACCACAAAGGTTCCTCACAAGGAAAATTCAAGGTCTTCAGCATCTGTCCTATGTGGATTGTCTGAAATCACTGTCACTTTATTCTGTTTCATACAGACCACTCAGAGGAGATTTCTGCCTTGCATACAAAGCAATCTCTGACCCTGCTTTATTGGAAATGCTGCATAGCTGTAAGTCAAATGGTACATGGGTTAATCACTCTAAAGACCTTAACCTGGTATGTGACATTAATACAACCTGCTGCATGGACAGATTTGTCTCCCAGAGGTTACCACACCTTTGGAACAGACTTCCACTTCATGTAAAACAGAGCACCTCATTGGCCCACTTCAAACGCAATCTGGATGATTGGATGGGTACTGTAAATTCACCCCAGGGGTTCCACCTGTGTCCCTCTTGGACAAGGGTTTAGGTGCTGACCATGGAAATAAGGATAGAACTTGGCTAGGGTTGTAAGAGCCCTAGGGCCATTAGCCAAGTCATCACTGTACCTGCAGTCCAGATCTTCTCATGATCCAACATGGAAAGGATGGTGTCTGCCAGATGCAGCCTTGGTAGCAGACTTATGTCACAGTATACAATGTTGTAATACCTTGATTCTTATTTTTATCTCCATCCTTCAAATGTAGGGCTCCCATCTAGGCCACTAAAATCACAGCATCTTTCCTAAAGTGGGAAGAGTTGTTCTTATTTTTTTCTGCGGAGAAACTCTGCCCATCTGGGCCCAGTACTGTCTGGAGCTGACCGGAACAGATATATGGAAGGAGAGGATCGCACTGTACATGCCTCTCAACTGTCCAGATTTTCATAGAACGCCCAGATTTTTGCTTCATATTTTTGGTCTGTTCCTCATAAAATTTGTGGTTTTATGGCAAGTTACTGAAGAGTGAAGTAATTAAATAAGGACATACACTTGAGTTTCAGACTTCATATCTTTCAGAAAACGCATACTAACACAAAACTTGTTTTTCTAACAATTTTCTAAGTTAATAAGAGCAATATTTAAAATTTGCCCCTATTTTTAGGCCTTTACCCCCCCCCCCATCATTTTACCCTTTGCCCAAAGTTCTTGCACACAGAGGTTGAGTCATTGTCTAAAGAGTTTCCTTCACAGTTTTCACTTTCTGTTCCCCATGACTGCTACCCTGAAAACTGTAGAGGCTAGGAGTAATATACTGATAGTCTAACTGTCTTGCTGACTCTCAAAATTTTTGTGAATGGAGAGCTATTATCTCTCATGACCTCATCTAGAATTCCAGCACTGGCAAAAGCTATTTTTATTTTCAGGGCAACCTCTGCAAATGTAAGTATTCAAAAATATCTCCAGTAACAGTCAAGTGTAACTAGGTAATTATTTTTATTATGCTCATAAAGGTCCACAGCAGTTTTCTTCTAGGGTTGGCCAGAGAATAGTGTAGAAAATAAAAGTTCATTTTCTTGCAGTTTTCTCGTCTGACATGACTAACGTGACATTACATTGTGCTTTCTTACTGGTGAGATCCTAGCCATCCTGGCGAGATTCGGTCCCTGTTTATGCATTTAGTTATGTCTTGTTGCCTCATTGTGTAATCTCTGGAGTATGTCTGTTTTCAGGGTCTGTGGCAACATGACTGGTCTCCTTTATGACAAAACTATAATATTCTGACATTTTACTTTTCAGGGGAAAAACTGTCTAATTATACATTTCTTTTATTCCCATGGTGTAGCCCAACAGCTCTGATGAGTTAAATGAAAATGTGTAATTGATTGTTGATCGGTATGACAATTCTGATACAGGTGACCCCCTCATGGAACTGCATGTATGTCACTCATGACACATGCTATGTTACACTCAGCTGTTTCACAGTATTTCTCAAAGCTTTGCATGTCAGTGAGTCTGCCACAGCCATGCGTTTGCCTGAAGAGTATATTGTTTTGGCTTATGTTTCATAAGTGCCTTCAGAGGTCTTTGGCAATTCAACATGATATTATCAAAATCCTAAATGTTAATTAAAGAAGCAACACCAGCCCAGAATTATGAAAAAATATGTATGAAAATGGAAGAGAACAGTTAAATGATGCTCATCACTACTCTCCTTTAAAGTTGTTTTTCTGCTGGGGCAAACCTACCTGCACCCCCCCCCCCCAATGGAGAGTGGGGAAACTCCCTGCCACCACCAAATATATATATATATATATATATATATATAGTTCCCCTTTATAATGTCGAAATATTGAAATCTCGAATTTCAGTATCCCGAGACCATAAAGTCGAAACTTCAAAATAGCGAAAGTGCATAAGCACAAATCCGAATATCTCAAATCCGCGTTTATGCATTTACACTACATTACATGAAGTGTTTGGCTGGGATGGTGTCTGGAATTTAAGGTGAGTGAATGTATGTGAGTGTTTCTGTAAGTTGCACATGTGGATTAGTGTAGGGAGGTTGAAGTATGAGTGATGGATGTGTATGTGTGTGTGTGTGTGTGTGTGTGTGTGTGTGTGTGTGTGTGTGTGTGTGTGTGTGTGTGTGTGTGTGTGTGTGAGGGACTGTAGAATGTCTGTGTGTGAGTTTGTTTTTTTTTCTGTTCGTGCGATCTCGGAGTTGGTATATATAAGTAGGGGGTTGTGGGGTGCAGGGAGGCTTGACCCCCTGCATACATGTAGTGTAGGGTTGTATAGTTTGTTTGGTGTGGGTACAATGGTGTGTGTGTCGTGTGGTGTATGAATGTTTGTGATTGTGTGTTTCGTGCTTTTGGGTTTGGGATTGTGAGTCGTCGCCTTTATAGTTTCGGGATACTGAAATTCAAGATTTCAGAATTTTGAGATTATAAAGGGGAACCATATATATATATATATATATATATATATATATATATATGTACATATATATATATATATATATATATATATACATATATATATATATATATATATATATATATATATATATATATATATATATATATATATATATATATATATATTTATACATATTCTGAGATTACCAAAAGGGAATATTCTGAGAAAGGGCAAATTCAGACTTAATAAATGTAAATCTACATTCTTGCGTAGTCTCACTATTCCAGGACTCACACTAAAGAGTCTCAGAATACCAAACAGTTACAAAGAATGCCTTGTGGTGCATTGCCAGCTTGAAACTCTGCCATCCACAAAGGCATTTCCTCATACTTCAGAAGGACCATTCACTCAGCTGACATTCATTTCAAGCTGAACATATTGGGCTTTCTTCTTCCACAAACCATCTCAGCCAATACACAATTGAATTCCACCCATCTCTGCAGGGTTGAAAAGACATTCCTCCATTCCTGTAGCTGACTTCATCAGCATAAGCTGCAGTGGTTGTTTCATATTGTAATGGGTTAGAAATGGTACCATCACAAACAGCTTTTTTATGCCATCTGTTGGATTATAATTTTAGATCCATTCACCTTTATATAGGAGCTCATGCAAAAGATGCTCCTCTGCCTGGAATATTTCCAGTTCCCAAATTTTGCAAATGGGGAAAGCTGTAGGGTTATGTCCACTTTATCTAAGTCCAGATTGACGAATGATGTGGCCAAAGACACAAAGCTGCTTCTGATGAAGAAATCCATTTCCTCATTTAATTCCAGCTCTGAGAGGATGTTTCTGAGGTGGAAGCTATTTGCCTGTATGGTACTCTCATATGCAGGGAAATCATCCATAAACACGGCAGCTCCTTTCATGCCCTGCAAGGTGTCTTTCATTTTCCTCTGGAACATCTTAGGAGCATTTGTAATTCCAGATGACAACCTCATGAAAGAATACCTATCAAGCAAATTTATGGATGCAGTCAGTGTACTGCACTCATGATGCAGTGTGTGATGTCCCCCCTCTGGGCCAGTAATCAAGGAATCCTCACCATTGACACTGGAGAAGGATGTTCAATTGGAACAAAAATAGATACATAATTTCCAGATGCAGCTCTCTGCATCAAGCATAATTTCCTTTAAGAGCACACAGGGAACACAGTCAGTCTGGGGTCTGGATTTCTCTCTCTGTCTCCCTCCAGGTCCCCAGTAAGACTCACCAATGGTACAGCTATAGAGCTGAATCCTCAGCCAAGTGTCCAAGCCAAGTCCTCCAGCACCCTGTCTATGAAACCAGTGCTTCGTGTTCCTGCTCCAACCAGCTGGCACATACACTCTTTGAGATTTGATTTTCATACACACACACACACACACACACACACACACACACACACACACACACACACACACACACACACACACACACACACACATATGTACACACACACACACACACACACACACACACACACACACACACACACACACACACACACACACACACACACACACACACACACACACACACACACACACACACACACACACACACACACACACACACACACATCTGGGAAAGGCTGGCACAGATTTACTAGCTATGCCCCCTTCTGCCCAGACTATAAGGTAGTTACTGCCACCAGACACTCCAAAGCCAGCTATTCTAAGGCTCTTACAAGGGTACCCATTCATACTGAGTGAAATTAATATTAGTACAAATGGTAGTGTTTTGACCACTATAGTAAGGCTTTCAGGAGTGGCTACAGAGTCACCAAATAGATATGAGTACTCTCAAAGATTAAAATATTCTCTAAAGGACCAGCCACAATAAAAAGTTTAAATATATTTAATAATAAATAATAAAACATGAAAATACTAAATATCTATTTACAATAAACACCAGAGTTTCAGTCACAGGAAATATTACAATAACACAGATAAACAGATTCACACAGATACAGAAAACAGCACTTAACTAACCTCACTATATATTCCTGACTGATCTAAAGAATTACAAACAACACTAGGGCTCCAGAAAAATGAGCCAAGGAAATAACGTAAAATAGTTTATTCGATGTTTTCGTCCGATAGACTTCTTCAGATTAAAAATATACTAACTTAGTTATTTCCTTTGTGGAAGATTTCTGCTTGCAGTAATTTTAACTTCTGAGGTATGATGTTTTGCTTACTCATCAAACCCAAAAATAGCATGTCTTTATGATTTTCTGTTGCACATTCTTACTTAGTGATACACTTTATGACATCTGTTTCACATATGCCTAAAAAAGGGGACATGTCTTCCAGGTTTTGTGGTATTGTGGTATTTCTCCATATATTCAACATTTCATTCATTTCCATATGCATCTTTCACAGTTTCATCTTTCAGCTTTCCTCGCCTGTTTTTTTTTTTTTTTTTACATCAAAACCCAGTCAAGTAACTCCTTTTCTTCTTCCTAGGTTTCCTACTAACTCTTTTATTTCCCTGTTGAAGGAAGAGAGACAAACCCATTAGTCATACAGCTGATGTAAAATAGTGAAGGCTCATTTATGTTCTCATCGGGGTGAGAGACCTGTCAGGCCACAGGTTAGTCTTGGAGGGGATAGTGGAGGTGAGGGAGCATAGTATCACGCCTTTGTCATGCAGTCATCTCACCCAATCCCATTCTAAATCTTCTCAGAATGGTGACCAGTTGCTAATGCACATGCTGCTTCTGATGTACAGAAAGGAGGGATGCCTTTGCATGATGACCTCCTGCCTTACAGCAGTGCATAATCAACAAGAGCAAGTTCCAACTGCCTGCAGCACCACAGTTTGTCAGCTGGGGTCACCAATGCAACAGATCTAGCTGCATCCACCCCCCTAAGAAGCTTAACCCATTATCAGCCACTTACACCCACCCTTGGCCTTTCCAGCAGTCTGAGCCACTAATTAATCTCAGATCATATTGGGTGAAGTCAGGAGGCTATCCCTCTCCACCACAAGGCTGGGCAGCTTCCCCATTTTCCCAGTTTTGAATGTACCTCCTGAAATATCCACAAGGATGCATGTAGCCTGCCCTTGCAGATTAACCTGATGTCCATTCTCCACCTACTGAACTGTCTGTGTTGTTATTCCAAAAGTGAGGTTGGCCATTAGGTGCACTATGCTTGCAAACACTTTATCCAAGAAGCCCTTTGTCCACCACAGTGCACACATTGATATTTTAATATCATCCCCTACAAAAATTACAATGTCCTGAAAGCTTATAAAGGACATTGATAAAAGTCTTGACTTTTCTGCCAACCTTTTGTTTAATAAAAACAGGTATATACATATAACTTATGTGGCACTACAGTGAAATCTCATCTTCATTTTGAAACACAAAATATTTGAAAGCTTTAAGGAAAAATATGGTATTTGTGCTGCAATAACATCAACTATTTTATTAAAAATGAATTCCACAGGCTAGCAATCTGACCCAATAAGGCTTTTTTTAGACACATAGGGATGTCTGTAAGTAGTGGCCTAGAAAATAGGAAAGTGAAGGACACAATTTTCTTGAAGAAGTTATTAAGGGAGCCAAGGTAGTAGGAACATGTAACTCAGGTAGGAAAATATTAAAGTGGAAGATAGCAAAGTAGAAGTTTGGACTGCAGGTTAGAGACTGCATTCCCTAACTGTGATTGATAACAGAGAACAGGCAAAGAGAAAGTTCGAAATGAAAGATCAGCTCTGGTATAGTTACTATCAAAAATGGATATTTAGCAGGGCACTTTACATATTGCTTGACAACTTTAAGAATTAATCAAAGAAGGTTAGAAAAATTGAAAAAACAAAATAGAAAGACACTTTACAAAGGCATAAGGGGAAAAATGTGTAAGGCACCAATGTATGCTACAAAAATCTATGTTTAGGACTTTTACTCGGAAGTTTCTGTCTTGGTATTTTTGTTCCCCAAGTAGACTTCAGAGAATTTTTCCTCAGGTGGATGGCAAATGTTGGAGGTGTGATGAGGAAGAAAGAAAGAAAAGCAATTAGGAGCATGTTTTTGGTAATATAATGAGTTGGCTGAAATTGAAGCTTTTTGATTGGCTGTGCTATCTTACTACTAATTTATGTGTGGTTTTCTAAATTAGCCTTTTATTTGGCTGTAATTGAAGCTCACAAATTGGCTTTTTCTTACTATTAATTTGTGTAAGGTTTTCAGATCCTTCCAATTTAGTGGGTCTTTCCTCACCACAATTGTGTTCCTAGCTTCTTTGCTTTACATGTGTCTATATCTAACTTTGTACTTGTTTTTCAAGTGAATACAAAAATAATCCTGTTTTTTCTATCTTAATCCAGTTAAAAAGCTAATATATAATCCAATCACAACAGCTCCTCCTTTGTTGAAATTAGGATAAAGAGCAATGCCTTAGCCTGCATTACTATAATTTTTTCTTGATATGTTGAAGTCTATAAGATGAAAGTGCTACTCCAAATAAAGCTTTTTTAAATGAATATGGACTGAAGGTGACTTATTTTGAAGATTTGAAAGGATTTAATACAAAAAGTTTGGAACTTGCGGATAGAAGCTAAGATTTACTCTCTTTCCTGAACCATAACCTGCTCTTGAGCTAATCCTTTTTGAATCTGTTTGGAAACTGAGACGTGGGAAGAACGAATACTTATTACATATCATTTCATTATATATATCAACAGAAAAGGGTAGAATCCAAGAGAAAGGAAAGAATAGTGAATTCTGTAGGATGTGAAGTTTAGCTATGATGCTCTAACTGATGGTACACATACCACACAGGTTAATGTGTGGACAGTATGTTTTACCTAAAAAAGGACATTTGTGTATTGCATAAATATAAGAGGGAAGAGAATCTGTTTGGGGGAATGACTAATATAAGGCATTACAACCTTTTTAATTAGTGAATTTAGAATGCGTTGTCAGGTTCTCCCATTCGATTCTCAGCTGGAGCACCTTCTTCATGGAGTCTGCATGTCCTCCCCGAGGTCAAGTGGCCTTCGAAAGACATGCATGAATGGGCGTGCCTTCATTGAAGGTTGGGCGTCGAGCTGGCACCTCGGCACTGTAAAAATCTACTGCCAATCATTAGCAGACCGGAGTTCCGCTGTGGCGACCCCTAACCGGGAAAAGCCAAAAGATGAACAACAACAAGAATGTGCAAGAGGTGAGAGTTTGGTGATTTTAATATTGGCAAGAGGCTAAGGAAGTAGTGACTTGCAGTGTGCTGGTGCGGTTTCACATAATTGAGATTCAAGATAACGCTATGATGACATAAGTGAAACAGGAAGTTGAGTAGGTCAAAACCACACATGTTGTTTATAAGGTTGTTATACGGTTGGGAGGGTGGCCTAATGGTTAAGGTGTTTGCCTTACAAACACAAGGTGCAGGGTTTGAGTCTCACAAGGGATAATTGACTAGGCTTAAAATGGCTCGCAAGGGCAGTTAGCTTAGTACTAATCTATGAACCTATAAGCCCAGCTGAAATTAAGTTTTCTCATTATACTGTTTTACTGCCTATGAACCATGCAAGCAAGATATGCCGGGGATGTAATCTGTATGGAATGTGTGCTCTCTATGCATTTTTCTGTGTTTGCTTTGGATTTCTACATTAGCTGTCATAACTTGTTCACTTTAGTATTATTTGACCGCTGTTAATCATTAGTATGTATTTTGTTTTTTGTGCCTGTTTAGACTAGACTGCTCACACACTGTATTAACTATGTTTACTTTGAAACAGCATTGTTCCAAGGCTATGGCTGAAACTTGTCTTTTGATCAACCTACCTCACTTGCAAAAACAGACAAATAAACAAGGATCTTCCCATTATGCACTGCATTCTGATAACTTAATGTCCATCTTAGAGCTCTTTTACAACAACAGGTTCTGTGATTATGTTAAAATAGAGAGGAAATCGAACAGTTAGGGTATCAAAGTACAGTGCAGGAACTCCATAAAATGGTACAAGGAGACAGCCTAGTTATGTAAGGGGATAAAGCCCTGACTTTGACCCAGGCAACCCAAATCCATTTAGTACCTTGGGCATCTGACAGTGCTGCCATTGAGGATGTATGTCTATCCTAGGGGTGAGAACTGTGCCAGGTATCTCTCTAATAAGAGTCTCAGAAGAAGCCACAACTCAGGGAGATGACACTGTGCTGAAATAGATGGTTGGAAAGAGAAGATTTGTGTCCAATCTGACAAGATGTATTCAACATGTACAAGTTCAGACTTACAATGTAAAGGACAAAAACACAGTGAGACACAGTATGACAGTCTCTTCTAGCCTAATCTCATTCCACTTGCCCAGCAGACCTCTAACACAGTTTGGCCTGTGCACAAAGATGGAAAACTCCATGCACAGCTTCTCTCAAAGGACAGAGACTCTCCCAGTGGGAAAATGCCAGAGATGGACCTTGTGAGGATCAAGGCTATAGGACCCAAAGAGGCCTGAAGTCAGGGGCAGTTGCCAAACAATAAAATAGATAGAATTATGTAAACACAGGAAAAGAGATTTTTTTTTTAATTTTATTTTATACTTTGTTGACCGAGTTAATCCCACTAGACCAATAAACTCTTTTCAGGGGATACCTGAGGTGGCAATTCATAATGACAATGTAAAATTTTGTTTGGCATCAGTGAACTTCTCCTGTTCTTTTTGATAAGTGCCACAGGATCTTCTGCACTTGCCTGAACTACCACCAACTCAAACTGATGGGACCTCAGTTTAATATCTTATCCACAGAACCACAGACTCGGGAGTGCAGCACCTTCCTTACACTGTACTGCAGTGTCAGTATTGGAAAATGAATCCAACAATCTGGTGTGGGAATAGAACACATAGCCTTCTGCATTAAAGATGAGTGTGCTACCCATTGAGTTATTGAGATGGCAGAAAAGGACAAAATAATTTTCAGTGGGTACATATCACAGGTGACTATATTCATACAGTTTAGCTAAACTGTGGAACCACATCCCACTACCACTGAAATCCATGCAGAATGTAAACTCATTTAAAACACAACTAAAAACATCATCTATCATATTAATGGATCTGATCCCATACATCTCCAAGATAAATACCACTCTATATCATCATACAATTTCTCTTCTCTCAGAATCCTATACCTTACAACCAGTCTTCACCAATATCTGAATAATTTTCTAGCATCTACCAGTCATATACATAGTTCTGTGACACTGCTCACCACACCAGCTCTATAGTTCTGGCATAAACCTTATGACGGATATATATAAGAGTCTGAGAACTGCTTAATACCCCATTTGTTAACTACAATATTAACATTTTGTGCCTTATCAAGTTCTTCCCCTCACTTCCATTTCTTTGAATTTCTAGTCACTAATCCCAAGATCTATTATTTATTTGGAAAACACATTAACATACCTCTTCAAAAGCTCATTTTCAATATCTACAAAATGTATTAAGTGTATTTTATACCATAATGTTGCTGTTGTTGTTGTTTGTCTTTCAGCTTTTTCCCGGTAAGGGGTCGCCACAGCAGAACTCCGGTCCGCTAATGATTGGCAGTAGATTTTTTACGAAATGCCGAGGTGCCAGCTCGACGCCCAACCTTCAACGAAGGCACGCCCATTTACACACGCATGTCTTTCGAACGCTATCCAACCGCGGGGAGGACATGCAGATTCCACACAGAAGGCACTCCCAAGCCAAGCTGAGAATCGAATGGGAGAACCTCTTGCTGTGAGGTAACAACGCTACCGCCGTACCACTGTGGCGTTTTGTATTTTATACCATAATAGTTTCCTTTATTTTACATGAATGTAATATTATTAGCAAATGTATTTGTAATTGGTAATGTATACTACTTAATGTCTATTCATGTATATTAATGACTGTCTTTTTAAAAAATGTTTGCAATATGTTGGAGTTTTCTCCCCTAGGCCTTTACTGAAAAGGGTTTTTTGACTAAGCCAAGTCAGAAAATCCTGTGTAAACAAAAGCAAAATAAATAACTAAATAAATAAATAAATACAGTCACAAACTCACTACACAACATAGAGGATTATGACTGGGTTTCCTATCATAACCAAGATTCTATGTGTTTGAGATAAGGAATTCATCTTGAGAGCAGATCAAAGAACACATGACTACTTAGCTATGATCGGGGAGACCCAATAATAATTCTTTTTAGTAGGTGGGACATCATCTGCTCTGATGTAGTACTCTTTACAGAAAAAAAAGGAAAAAGCATAAAGTGTTTTACAGATTTGAAAGCCATAAAGCAGTTAGCACTGCCAGATGGACAGCAGCCAGAAGCCATGTGTCCCTTTAATAGATTAACAGCATTAAAGCCATAAAACACTTCAGTCTGACTTTTTTGTATAAAAGGAATTGCTTTACAGCTCTCAAACGCTGTTCTCGATTCTTTCAACTGTTTTTGGTTGCCACCGTTTATACCCTAGCATGACAATTGAGCATAACAGTTCTAAATCTTGTACAATAAAACTTAATGTATCTCTTTGACAGCCAATATTACCTTTTGAAGTTAAGTTAATGTATTCTTGTACTACATTATGTTTGCAAACACTTTGGGAAAGTCAACAAAACTTAATGCACCTTAAATAGTATAAGATAAAATGACATTAAGTAGCAAGGTAGTAATTGCTTTGTAGTCTTGAATGTAGTATACCAGGAAAAAATGTTTTGGAAAAGTAGTGGCACTATGCCCTGCTGCTTTTGAATGGTGACTTGTGTCCCTAACCCTGTGATGTAGGTTCTTACCGGGATACAGAAGGAAGGACTACAACCTCCTTTTGAGCAAAGGTTGAAAGAAAAAACAAATGCATACAATGGGTTTCAATAAAATTATTGTTGCAAGATTTTTTCCAGCACTTTGAAGAGCGAGTACCACAAAATTACTTTTGCAAGATTTTCTCATCTTTTGATGAGCCAGAAAATCTTGCAGAACAGTACATATTTTCTTCAGTTGCTCCACTGAAAGGAATCTGTGAGATCATCTGTTACATCAGTTGAAACTAATCACATAAATTTCTTTGAAACATGTTTAAGCTGTTATATTCCATCTAGCTAACAAAAAATGTTTATCGTAGTTGAAAAAAGCATATGCCCACATTACACATAATTTCCTGGGCTCATATTATTTATACAGTGTTTTTAAAATCCTTTAAGCTACTTTTTTTTTTTTGGCTGAAGCAAAGATCCCTCACACTGGCCTCCATGTTTCTACCAGATGCTGCAGTAAAGACACAATGACTCCACAACAGATGCTCGTGTGTTTTCAATTTGAGAAACTCCTTATGTTTATTTTGTTCACCACAATATTATTGCTTACATTTTTTAAGTTAATATAGCTGGATTCCGCAGTGACTGGGTCAAATATGGGATTGAATATTCCAGAAATCTGCTGACTTCACAGATTTTAATTCTCTGATGCATTTATTGTGTTTGTTAAAACACTTTTTACAGTACAGTTCAACATGTCAAATCTGTTCCCGGTGAAGAAATGAGTCGTTCAGCTCATCTAATTTCAAAATCATACTTGTTATAGCTACATACCTTTTGGTAGGTTCATAGGTAGGTACTAGGCTATCGGCCTTAGGGCCTATACAAGCCCAGTCAAAAAGGTACCCTGGCTTTTGCCACCCAAGAAAATTATTTTCCTGTGCCACTGTCAAGCAGAGCCACAGAAGTGATCCCCGGGGTAAATTTCCTATTTCCCATCCAATCATCAAGATTTTTCTTGAAGAGTACTAATGAGTTTTGTTTGATATAGATAGGTAGTTTATTCCAGAGTATGGGAAGTCTCTGGGACAGGAATGTACCCCTCCGGCATATTCTGTTTATTGTGGAGACAGGGTTTAGGTCCCTAGAGCGTATAGCTCGGAGGGATTGGGACTTCTTTACGTGGAGCATGTCCAACAGCTCTGGGTTTGACATAGCTTTGTATGTTAGGCAGAGATCGCCTCTGAGTAGGCGATATGCAACGGAGTAAAGCTGGAGTTTTTTGAGATGGTCTGCGTAGGGCATCTGTTTGAGGCCGGTAATCTTCTTTGTGAGGTATTTCTGCAGCCTTTCCAGTTGTTGTAGATGTCTTGTGAGGTATATACCAAAAGGGACTTTGTACTCTATAATGGGTCTAATGAGTGATGAGTAGAGGGGAACAATGACCTCTTTTTTTCTGGATGAGAAACCTTTTGTGATGAGGTGTGCCATGTAGAATGATTTCCTGACTACTGTGGCGATGTGATTATCAAAGGAGAGACTACTGTCCACCTGTGTCCCAAGGTCTCTTATCACACTTTCGGTGTTAAGTATACTACCGCCGAACCACCTTACCCTCGTCTACGGCTTTGGTGACTGCTTCAAAGAAGTCTATCAGGTTTAGGAGACATGATCTGCCTTTTACAAACCCAAACTGGGTGGAGTCCACAGTTTGGAGATTACCAATGTCTTTGTTTATAAGTTCCATGATGATACGTGGCCTTGCAGACCAGGCTCGTCAGGCTAATGGGGCAGTAGTTCCCGGGGCCCGTGGTGGCTCCCCCTTTGTGGAGTGGGATAACCGTCTCTGTGCACCATTCAGTGGGTACAAAGCCTGAAGTGAGGCTATGACTGAATATGGTACGTAGGTGGGGGTGCCAGTTCATTCTGTAATTCTTGTAGTACGCAGCCTGGGATGTTGTCTGGTCCCATGGATGCTGTGTTCTTGGCTTTGGAGAGTGTGGTTTTTACCTGTGCAGCCGTGATTACAGGAACTTTGCATTCTTCTGGTATAGAGATGGGCTCTTTAGGGGGTGAGAGTGGGGGGTAAAATTAGCACTGAACCTATCTGCCTGGATGTTGGCAATATCTGTTGGGTCTGTATATTTAGTGCCATTGTGCTGTAACTCAGAGCAGATCTGAGTGTTGCCATTGAGATTCTTGACATAGCTATAGAATATGTTGTGTTTGTCTTTAGAATCAGTGGCAATTTTATTTTTGAAACTAGCTTTGAAGGATTTTATCAGGGACCACAGCTTTTTACTGAGGCTGATCAGGGAGCTCCTCCACTCATGGGATTTTACTCTCTTTTGCAACAGTTTCTTCCTTCTGTTGTACAGTTTGTTTATGGCAGGGGACCACCAGATTGGCTTCCTTTATTTGGAGGATAGTGTCTTGGTTCTGTTTGGGATAGCACGATCCATGCACTCGTGTAAGTGCTTATAAGGTGCAGTTGTGTAGGATTCAGTAGTAGTAACTGTATTGTCCATCTGCATGGGTGTCATGAAGTTCAACACTTCTGTCTTAAGAAGCATGAAGTTGGCTTTGGAGAAATTATTTACCATGGTTTCCTTAATGGGGGGTGGGGGCAGGATGTGGATATCTAGGGTAATTAGCTTATGGTCGGATTGGACCAATGAGGAGTTGACTTCAGGTGTGGAACACCGGTCATTCATGTTGGTAATGACTAGATCTAGGATATTGTTGCTCCTGGTGGGGGTGTGGATAAGTTGATCCAAGGCATTGGAGTTTATGAATTCCAGAAAGCGTTGAGCGAAGGAGTTGGTACCAAAATAAGCACTATGTATGATTTATTGGAGGGAGAGAGAGAGAGAGAGTGCTCACATTTTTATTTATTGTTTGCTTGCTTAATTGTCTATTTATCCAACAAGCTGGGGTGTTCCAATAGGCTGCTTTCAGTCATGACTTCAATCTTGACAGCAAACTAGAGAAGTAACAAAAGGCTAACAAAGAACCCTATAAGTCAATAGCAAAGACAAGTGTAAGTGGCCACACCAAACACAATTAATCCAAAGCAAAAAGATTCAGAAACTAAATATAGGAACTAAATACTGAGCATCCTCTGCCCCATCACTTTTTAATATGCATGTAATGGCCTTAAATAGGGTAGTCAGGACAAGAAGGGAGGAGAAAGAAAGGTCAAGCAGGGAGAAGCCGAAGATGGAAAAGGGAAAGAGGACTAAAGGGTAAAGGTTTTAAATGCCGAGTATCCATACCAAGGGGCAGTTTCCATCATACTATAATTTATATTTTGCTATCTGTTCTTGTTCTTTCATCTCTAGAAGAGAAGAGAAGTTCCTTAGTGAACCCCCATATAAGGGATGGTACTTTTCACTAAATTGTACCAGAAGTACCTTCACCTGTCTGTCTTTGGTCTCAGTTTGTTGTCTTGTCCATTAATTCTCTGCTGTACTCATTTCTGGTTTACAGCTGGGCAGAATTCTCAAGATAACCACATGCTGCCCCAAAATAGGGACAGGTTTTAAATATTGTTCCTATAGAGCTTAGAAAGATACTAGAATAACATGTTGTGTGTTAGCGTACATATTCTGAAGGATCTTCTTCTTCCTTCAGCTGCTCCCGTTAAGGGTCGCCACAGCAGATCAACTGTTTCCATTTCTTGCTATCCTCTGCATCTTGGTCTGTCACATCAACCACCTGCATGTCCTCTGTCACCACATTCATAAACCTTATCTTAGGCCTCCCTATTTTCCTGTTACCTGGCAGTTTCATCCTTAGCATCTTTTTCCCAATATACTCAGCATCCTTCCTCAGCACATGTCCAAACCAACGTAATCTTGCCTCTCTGGCTTTGTCTCCAAACCTTCCAACCTGGGCTGACCCTCTAATATACTTATTCCTAATCCTGTCCACCCTTGTCACACCCAGTGCAAATCTTAACATCTTTAACTCTGCCACGTCCAGCTCTGACTCCTGCCTTTTTGTCAATGCCACCGTCTCCAACCCATATAACATAACTGGTCTCACTATCCTCTTGTAGACCTTCCCTTTCACTCTTACTGCTACTCGTCTGTCACAAATCACTCCTGACACTCTTCTCCACCCACTCCATCCTGCCTGTACTCTCTTCTTCATCTCTCTTCCACACTCACCATTACTCTGAACTGTTGATCCCAAGTATTTAAATTCATCCACCTTCACCACCTCTACTCCCTACATCCTCACCATTCCTCTATCCTCCCTCTCATTCACACACATATATTCTGTCTTAGTCCTGCTGACCTTCATTCCTCTTCTCTCTAAAGCATATCTCCACCTCTCCAGGGTCTCCTCCACCTGTTCCCTACTCTCACTACAGATCACAATGTCATCTGCAAACATCATAGTCCACGGGGCCTCCTGTCTGATCTTGTCTGTCAACCTGTCCATTACCATTACAAATAAGAAAGGGCTTAGAGCTGATCCTTGATGTAATCTCACCTCCACCTTAAACGCATCTGTCACTCCCACCACAGACCTCACCACTGTCACACTACCCTCGTACATATCCTGTACCACTCTTACATACTTCTCTGACACTCCCGACTTCCTCATACAATACCACAACTCCTCTCTAGGCACCCTGCCATATGCTTTCTCTAAGTCCACAAAGACACAATGCAACTCCTTCTGACCTTCTCTGTACTTCTCCATCAACACTCTCAGAGCAAACATCTCATCTGTAGTGCTCTTTTCTGGCATGAAACCATACTGCTGATCACTAACCATCACGTCCCTTCTTAACCTAGCTTCCACTACTCTTTCCCATAACTTCATGCTGTGACTGATCAGTTTAATCCCTCTGTAGTTACTACAGCTCTGCACATCACCCTTATTCTTAAAAATTGGTAACAGAACACTTCTCTCCATTCCTCAGGCATCCTCTCACCTTCCAAGATTTCATTAAACAATCTGGTTAGAAACTCTACTGCCATTTCACCTAAACACCTCCATGCTTCCACAGGTATGTCATCTGGACCAACAGCCTTTCCATTCTTCATCCTCTTCATAGCTATCCTTACTTCCTCCTTGCTAATCCACTGCACTTTATGATTCACTATCCCCACATCATCCAACCTTCTCTCCCTCTCATTCTCTTCATTCATCAACCCCTCAAAGTACTCTTTCCATCTGCTCAACACACTCTCCTCGCTTGTGAGTACATTTCCCTCATTATCCTTTATCACCTTTACCTGCTGCACATCTTTCCTAGCTCGGTACCTCTGTCTAGCTAAACAGGTCCTTTTCTCCCTCCTTAGTGTCCAACCTTTCATACAACTCTTCATACGCCTTATCCTTAGCCTTTCCCATGTTTCTCTTTGCCATGCATCTCATCTCCTTATACTCCTGTCTACTTTCTTCATCTCTCTGACAATCCCACTTCTTCGCCAACCTCTTTCTCTGTATACTCTCCTGTACTTCCTCATTTCACCACCAGGTCTCCTTGTCCTCCTTCCTCTTTCCAGATGTCACACCAAGCACCTTTCCAGCCATCTCCCTTACTAGCTCTGCTGTAGTTACCCAGCTATTCGGTAACTCTTCACTGCTACCCAGTGCCTGTCTTAACTCTTCCCTGAACTGCTCCCCACAAATTACCCTTTTTCAATTTCCACCATTTGATCCTTGGTGCTGCCCTTACACTCCTCCTCCTCTTCTTGATCACCAATGTCATCCTACAAACCACCATTCTATGCTGCCTAACTACACTTTCCCCTGCCACCACTTTACAGTCTCTAGTCTCCTTCAGACTGGCCTTTCTACATAAGATATAATCCACCTGTGTGCATCTTCCTCCACTCTTGTATGTCACCCTATGCTCCTCCCTCTTGTTGAAATATGTATTCACCACAGCCATGTCCATCCTTTTCGCAAAATCCACTACCATCTGACCTTCTGCATTCCTTTGCTTAACACCATACCTACGCATCACTTCCTCATCCCCTCTGTTCCCTTCACCAACATGCCCATTGAAATCTGCTCCAATCACCACTCTCTCACCCTTGGGTACAGTCATCACCACTTCATCCAACTCACTCCAAAATTTTTCTTTCTCATCCATCAAACACCCAACTTGAGGAGCATATGCACTAACAACATTCATCATTACACCATCAATTTCCGGCTTCATAAACATCACTCTATCCAACACTCTTTTCACCTCCAAAACACTCTTAGCAAACTGTTCCTTCAGGATAACCCCTACGCCATTTCTCCTCCCATCCACACCATGATAAAACAATTTGAACCCGCCTCCGATACACCTAGCCTTGCTCCCCTTCCATCTGGTCTCTTGCACACACAATATACCAACCTTCCTTCTGTCCATCATATCAGCTAGCTCTCTCCCTATACCAGTCATACTGCTAACATTCAAAGTTCCAACTCTCACTATCACAGTCCTGGCCTTTACCTGCCTTCGGGCATGCCTTCCCCCTCTTCTCCTCCTTTGGCCAACAGTAGCCCAGTTTCCACCAGCACCCTGTTGGCCAACAGTACTGGTGGCGGTCATTGTTAACCCGGGCCTCGACCTATCTGGTATGTATATATGTACTGTTGTCCGTATGTATGATTTGGCAAAATTTTATGCCGGATGCCCTTCCTGACGCAACCCTCCCCATTTATCCGAGCTTGGGACCAGCACAAAGAAATGCACTGGCTTGTGCATCCCCAATGGCTGGATTCTGAAGGATATGACATCTGAAATTCAAATGTATGTCATTATTTAGTTACTTCGATAGTCAGTGATTTGCCAGAAAGCCACAAATTTTATGAGGAAGACACCAAAATCATGAGTCAAAAATCTGGACAGCTGAGAGGAATTAGTGCAATTGTCACAGCTCAGTGTTATACATGGAGTAGCTTTGAGGTTCACAGTTCTTTCTTTGGCACCCCCCTGCCACTTGAATTTTAGACTGCCATTGGATTTCTTCCTGGGTTGTCCCAACACTTGGGCTTTGATGTTATGTGTCTAAAAACCATCCACCTTTGGGGCCTTTTTATTTATTTTATTTGTTTGACATTTGTTTACCAGGAAAGTCAGATTGGGATAATATCCAATTTTCAGCAGAGGCCTGGCATTGAAAACAATACAACACTTTTTTTTTGCATTATATGTATCATCTGACCAAGCCTAAATCTGTCTATATGTCTAACCAGTGCTTTGTGTTCTCTGCCTACAAAGGCAGCATGAAAGTGGTTAGCTGCAATTTGCTTTAAATGTGTTTTGTTTTTGGTGATCTGTGTTTACAGACAGGTTACTTTGAATATCTCTATGGGATGCATTCTCAGGGTGACTGATTGTTGGCTAGTAATTTGCTTCCCTTCTCCTCTAGACTTATTCCATAGAATGGCACCGGTTGTCCCTGTACCTTTGTAAGGTGTCTGGCTTGTTGTAAATAACTGACTTCTCCAGTGAATTCTCATAAGTTATGCGTCAGTCCGCACATCATCAGAGCAGTATTTTTGACATGACACTATGCTCCATCTGAGTTCCTACAAAGAAATGGTCGTGGTCTTCATAAGGGACTCTATTTATTCTCTTTTATTAAACTGTGTATGTTTTAAACTGTTATCTTCAGGGCTAAGTTATTTTCTCTCATGTTTTAACTGTTTCAGGTCTTTGAAAATAAAGCCTCTACACAATTTTCTCTGTTTTGTTGTGATCTTTATATAACATGATATATAACATAATATAATTCATGCTTCATTAATATGTTGCATATATGCCCTAAATGAAATTTTGGTCTTCACAAATTCATTTGACAAACCTGCATTTTACACAATTTGAGTTTTATCAAATGGGCTTGAATATGCCATTTTTTAAAATGTTGGTATGTATTGTTACTGCACATTATGCCTTTTGGTGCTGCTCATTTAGGCACTCTGTTGAGGTGACACCCCAATTCCATGTGCAAAAATGGGAAAAAAAGGGGGTTATGGATGGATGGATGAAGACAGGTGGCATTAGCAGTAGATCCAAAACAGATTAAAGGAGTATCTAAGCTGAACTTTACTACATTTAGCTTTCAGCTTTTTTTCTATACACCAGGTATAAACTTATTACAGCACTTATTGGAACAGTTTAATATCATTTGATGGGCCCAGATTACAGTCATCCCTAAACTTGTTCAGCCACATTTCTGGGGTACTGGCTTATAGGTCTACAAAATACATGCCAAACAGGAAAGGGTCCAGTAGTGATCCTTGTGGTATCCCACTAGTTACAGTGTTATGTTCTGAGAGGACCCAGTAGTGATCCTTCTAGTACTCCACTACTTACAATGTTACATTATTTTAGAGAGGGCCTAATAGTGATCCTTGTGTTATCCCACTAGTTACAATATTATGGTCAGACAGAGCCAAGTGGTGATCATTGCAGTACCCCACTAGTTACAATGTTATAGTCAGAAAGGATACCAGTAACTTTCACAACTTGGGATCTGTTAAGTAGTCAATTTACAATCCATTGGCAATGTAGGGGCTTACAATATGTTTGTCTATTTGTTCAGTAATACCAGCAAGGATGATAGTGTCAAAAGCCTTGGTCAGTTTGTGATAATCAGTGCACACAGAGTGACCACTGTCCACAGACTCTGTATCCTTTTCAGAGAAGCGTACTGCTCAGCACCTGTCCAAACCAAACTGAATAGTACTTAGTTAAGTTGCCTATATCTGCACAAATGAGTTCTGTTATGATACATCCTGTGGCTTGGCATATAAGGCTGGTGAAGGCGATGCATGTATAATTATCCAAGTCTATAGAGGGGGCTCCCTTGTGTAGGGGAGTCACAGTGGCTGTTCTTGAGGGATCAGGCACAGGCAGAGGTTGAGCGATTTAAGCAGAGGTTCTGATGCGAATGCAGCCTGGTATGTTGTTTGGTCCCATGGAAGTATAAATTTTAGCCTTTGACAGGGATTTTAAGACTTGCTACAAGGTCATTTCAGGGGAAACAAATTATCAGGGATATTGGGGACATCAATGTAGGTAGACAGGGTAAAGTTAGTAACAAATTTGTCAATAATATATTGGCTGTATCTTTGGAACTAGAATATGTCATATCATTATAGGTGAGCTCAGTGCATTATTGAACTATTATTCCTTACTTACCTGACATAACTGAAGAAAGATTTGCAATTTTCTTTGGCATCTGTTGTGACCTTAAGCTTGTACTCTGTTATATTTTTTAATAGTGCTCTTATGTTCCTTGCTGCCTTGTTTCAGTATGGACCTGAGACAGGGGATGAAGGGGTTTTATAGCGTTTAATTATTTTGTTTCATTGTTATATAGTTTATTAATATGGGAGTTCCTCGAGAGAGAATTATTCCTGAAATTCTTTACCACAAAACACAGTCCACTTTCTGTCCAAACTATCTACTTTTACTCCTCCTAGAAACACATATTGCTATCCCTCCAAACAATACCTACCACACCTGTCAGGTGCTCATACTTCATCCACTTTTTCTTAACACTAGTATACAATACTCCATTTTCTTCATTCAAAGGTAACCAGCCCATACATATCCTCCATCTTCCCTCCATTACCATATCCTACAGCACTTACCACTCTAACCGTTTGAAATGTCAAGAGCCACTATAGTGAGGCCTGTAATGCTGAGACTGAATGGCCGATTATCCAGACTTTAACATAGTAAATCCAAGATGGACATTTCTCAAAATATTCTCTTTTTCCCCAAGGTATGGCAATCTTGGAGTTAGTATATATAAATATGGGGATTTGCCCCCTGCAAAAAAAAAAGTTTTCAAAAGAGTGATGTTTGATTTTTGCTCTTCTCCTGAATCCATTTCCCTGATTCAAAAACTACCATATTAACTCCATTCTCCATAAATTTCAACTCACCAACCTCTCCATCACCATCTGCAGAAAGATGACCCCCAAGGATCTACTCTGGAGCCTCTCCTGTTTTTCAGCTGCATTAACAAATGCCCTCTTGACTTACTCCATCTTCCTTTCATGCTTTATGCTGATGTCATGTTACCCCATATTCCTCTCATGCTTTATGCTGATGTCATGTTACCCCATACTCCTCTCATGGTTTATGCTGATGTCATGCTACCCCATGTTCCTCTCATGGTTTATGCTGACGTCATGTTACCCCATATTCCTCTCATGGTTTACGCTGTCATGTTACCCCATATTCCTCTCATGGTTTATGCTGATGTCATGTTACCCCATATTCCTCTCATGGTTTATGCTGATGTCATGTCACCCCATATTCCTCTCATGGTTTATGCTGATGCCATGTTACCCCATATTCCTCTCATGCTTTATGCTGATGTCATGTTACCCCATATTCCTCTCATGGTTTATGCTGTCATGTTACCCCATATTCCTTTCATGTTTTATACTGATGTCATGTTACCCCATATTCCTCTCATGGTTTATGCTCATGTCATGTTACCCCATATTCCTCCCATGCTTTATGCTGATGTCATGTTACCCCATATTCCTCTCATAGTTTATGCTGATGCCATGTTACCCCATGTTCCTCTCATGGTATATGCTGATGTCATGTTACCCCATATTCCTCTCATGCTTTATGCTGATGTCATGTTACCCCATATTCCTCTCATGGTTTATGCTGATGTCATGTTACCCCATGTTCCTCTCATGGTTTATGCTGATGTCATGTTACCCCATATTCCTCTCATGGTTTATGCTGATGTCATGTTACCCCATATTCCTCTTATGGTTTATGCTGATGTCATGTTACCCCATATTCCTCTCATGGTTTATGTTGATGCCATGTTACCCCATATTCCTCTCATGCTTTATGCTGTCATGTTACCCCATATTCCTCTCATGCTTTATGCTGATACCATGTTACCCCATATTCCTCTCATGGTTTACACTGTCATGTTACCCCATATTCCTCTCATGGTTTATGCTGATGTCATGTTACCCCATATTCCTCTCATGGTTTACGCTGATGTCATGTTAGCCCATATTCCTCGCATGCTTTATGCTAATGTCATGTTACCCCATATTCCTCTCATGATTTATGCTGATGTCATGTTACCCCATATTCCTCTCATGCTTTATGCTGATGTCATGTTACCCCATATTCCTCTCATGGTTTACTCGGACAGGTTACCCCATATTCCTCTCATGCTTTATACTGATGTCATGTTACCCCATATTCCTTTCATGCTTTATGCTGATGTCATGTTACCCCATCTTCCTCGCATGGCTTATGCTGAGGTCATGTTTCCCCATATTCCTGTCATGCTTTATGCTGATGTCATGTTACCCAATATTCCACTCATGGTTTATGCTGATGTCATGTTACTCCAAGTTCCTCTCATGGTTTATGCTGATGTCATGTTACCCCATATTCCTCTCATGGTTTATGCTGATGTCATCTTACCCCATATTACTCATGGTTTATGCTATCATGTTACCCCATATTTTTCTCATGGTTTATACTGATGTCATGTTACCTCATATTCCTCTCATGCTTTATACTGATGTCATGTTACCCCATCTTCCTCTCATGGTTTATGCTGAGGTCATGTTACCCCATATTCCTGTCATGCTTTATGCTGATGTCATGTTACCCCATATTCCACTCATGGTTTATGCTGATGTCATGTTACTCCAAGTTCCTCTCATGCTTTATGCTGAGGTCATGTTACCCCATATTCCTGTCATGCTTTATGCTGATGTCATGTTACCCCATATTCCACTCATGGTTTATGCTGATGTCATGTTACTCCAAGTTCCTCTCATGCTTTATGCTGATGTCGTGTTACTCCATATTCCTCTCATGGTTTATACTGATGTCATGTTACCTCATATTTCTCTCATGCTTTATGCTGATGTCATGTTACTCCATCTTCCTCTCATGGTTTATGCTGATGTCATGTTACCCCATATTCCTCTCATGGTTTATGCTGATGTCATGTTACCCCATGTTCCTCTCATGGTTTATGCTGATGTCATGTTACCCAATATTCCTCTCATGGTTTACGCTGATGTCATGTTACCCCATATTCCTTTCATGGTTTATGCTGATGTCATGTTACCCCATATTCCTCTCATGGTTTATGTTGATGCCATGTTACCCCATATTCCTCTCATGGTTTATGCTGATGTCATGTTACCCCATATTCCTCTCATGGTTTATACTGATGTCATGTTACCTCATATTTCTCTCATGCTTTATGCTGTCATGTTACCCCATATTCCTTTCATGTTTTATACTGATGTCATGTTACCCCATATTCCTCTCATGGTTTATGCTCATGTCATGTTACCCCATATTCCTCGCATGCTTTATGCTGATGTCATGTTACCCCATATTCCTCTCATGGTTTATGCTGATGTCATGTTACCCCATCTTCCACTCATTCTTTATGCTGATGTCATGTTACCACATCTTCCTCTCATGGTTTATGCTGATGTCATGTTACCCCATATTCCTCTCATGGTTTATGCTGATGTCATGTTACCCCATATTCCTCTCATGCTTTATGCTGATGTCATGTTACCCCATATTCCTCTCATGATTTATGCTGATGTTATCTTACCCCATATTCCTCTCATGCTTTATGCTGATGTCATGTTACCTCATCTTCCTTTCATGCTTTATGCTGATGTCCTGTTACCCCATCTTCCTCTCATGGCTTATGCTGAGGTCATGTTACCCCATATTCCTGTCATGCTTTATGCTGATGTCATGTTACCCCATATTCCACTCATGGTTTATGCTGATGTCATGTTACTCCAAGTTCCTCTCATGGTTTATGCTGATGTCCTGTTACCCCATCTTCCTCTCATGGCTTATGCTGAGGTCATGTTACCCCATATTCCTGTCATGCTTTATGCTGATGTCATGTTACCCCATATTCCTCTCATGGTTTATGCTGATGTCATCTTACCCCATATTACTCATGGTTTATGCTGTCATGTTACCCCATATTTTTCTCATGGTTTATACTGATGTCATGTTACCTCATATTCCTCTCATGCTTTATGCTGATGTCATGTTACTTCATCTTCCTCTCACGGTTTATGCTGATGTCATGTTACCCCATAATCCTCTCATGCTTTATACTGATGTCATTTTACCCCATATTCCACTCATGGTTTATGCTGATGTCATGTTACGCCAAGTTCCTCTCATGCTTTATGCTGATGTCATGTTACTCCATATTCCTCTCATGGTTTATACTGATGTCATGTTACCTCATATTTCTCTCATGCTTTATGCTGATGTCATGTTACTCCATCTTCCTCAAACGGTTTATGCTGATGTCATGTTACCCCATATTCCTCTCATGGTTTATACTGATGTCATGTTACCCCATATTCCTCTCGTGCTTTATGCTGATGTCATGTTACTCCATCTTCCTCTCATGGTTTATGCTGATGTCATGTTACCCCATCTTCCTCTCATGGTTTATGCTGATGTCATGTTATCCCATATTCCTCTCATGGTTTATGCTGATGTCATGTTACCCCATATTCCTCTCATGCTTTATGCTGATGTCATGTTACCCCATATTCCTCTCATGCTTTATGCTGATGCCATGTTACCCCATATTCCTCTCATGCTTTATGCTGATGTCATGTTGCCCCATATTCTTCTCATGGTTTATACTGATGTCATGTTACCCCATATTCCTCTCATGCTTTATGCTGATGTCATGTTGCCCCATATTCCTCTCATGGTTTATGCTGATGTCATGTTACCCCGTATTCATCTCATGCTTTATACTGATGTCATGTTACCCCGTATTCTTCTCATGGTTTATGCTGTCATGTTACCCCATATTCCTTTCATGGTTTATCCTGAGGTCATGTTACCCCATATTCCTGTCATGCTTTATGCTGATGTCATGTTACCCCATATTCCACTCATGGTTTATGCTGATGTCATGTTACCCCAAGTTCTTCTCATGGTTTATGCTGATGTCATGTTACCCCATATTCCTCTCATGGTTTATGATGATGTCATGTTACCCCATATTTTTCTCATGGTTTATGCTGATGTCATGTTACCCCATATTCCTCTCATGGTTTATGATGATGTCATGTTACCCCATATTCCTCTCATGCTTTATGCTCTCATGTTACCCCATATTCCCCTCATGGTTTATGCTGATGTCATGTTACCCCATATTCCTCTCATGCTTTATGCTGTCATGTTACCCCATATTCCTCTCATGGTTTATGCTGATGTCATGTTACCCCATATTCCTGTCATGGTTTATGCTGATGTCATGTTACCCCATATTCCTCTCATGGTTTATGATGATGTCATCCAACCCCATATTCCTCTCATGGTTTATGCTGTCATGTTACCCCATATTTTTCTCATGCTTTATGCTGATGTCATGTTACCCCATATTCCTTTCATGCTTTATGCTGATGTCATGTTACCCCATATTCCTCTTATGCTTTATACTGATGTCATGTTACCCCATATTCCTGTCATGCTTTATGCTGATGTCATGTTACCCCATATTCCACTCATGGTTTATGCTGATGTCATGTTACCCCAAGTTCCTCTCATGGTTTATGCTGATGTCCTGTTACCCCATATTCCTCTCATCGTTTATGCTGATGCCATGTTACCCCATATTCCTTTCATGCTTTATGCTGATGTCATGTTACCCCATATTCCTCTTATGCTTTATACTGATGTCATGTTACCCCATATTCCTGTCATGCTTTATGCTGATGTCATGTTACCCCATATTCCACTCATGGTTTATGCTGATGTCATGTTACCCCAAGTTCCTCTCATGGTTTATGCTGATGTCATGTTACCCCATATTCCTCTCATCGTTTATGCTGATGTCATCTTACCCCATATTCCTCTCATGGTTTACGCTGTCATATTACCCCATTTTTCTCTCATGCTTTATGCTGATGTCATGTTACCCCATATTCCTCTCATGGTTTATGCTGATGTCATGTTACCCCATATTCCTCTCATGGTTTATGCTGATGTCATGTTACCCCATATTCCTTTCATACTTTATGCTGATGTCATGTTACCCCAAGTTCCTCTCATGCTTTATGCTGATGTCATGTTACCCCATATTCCTCTCATGCTTTATGCTGATGTCATGTTACCCCATATTCCTTTCATACTTTATGCTGATGTCATGTTACCCCAAGTTCCTCTCATGCTTTATGCTGATGTCATGTTACCCCATATTCCTTTCATGCTTTATGCTGATGTCATGTTACCCCTTATTCCTCTCATGGTTTATACTGATGTCTGGTCCTATTCTGCTTCAACCACTCTCCTTCCAGTCTGGAACTCAAACTGCAGGCTGATTTTCATTACCTTATTCAATGTTATGATAATAAGCAATAATTTCTTAACTACCTAAAACGAACATTATGTTTTTTGGCACTAGGCAAAGGCTTACTTCTGTCTTCTGACCTGTACAAATCCTTAATTGTCTGAAAAACACTTTTGAAAATGTCACTACACTTAAATACCTAGGGATTTTACTTGGACCAATTCCTAAATTTCTATCTCTATCTGCACTACACACACACACACACACACACACACACACACACACACACACACACACACACACACACACACACACACACACACAGAAAATCAACTTTTTCCTATTATGGGCTAATAACATCTCCCATTTTCTTTCCAGACCCTGTTAGGAATGCCATTTGTAAAGATGTCTTACTGGCTCAGCTAGAATATCGTCTCAAATTGTTGCAACCTCAAAAAGAAATCCATTCACCATTGAAAACATCTCAGACACCATATGCAGATTCATCAGTCCCTCCACAAGAATTGACCACCACTGCAAAACCATTGCAAAAACTAACTGGCTACCTCTGAAACACTGTACTGTCTGTCTCCTCACCTCTTAGCTGCTTAAACTAATCTGGAATGAGACTTCCTCTCCACTAGCCACCAGACATTTCACCAACGTAAACCTTTGAAGCCTTCATGATTCCAGTCTTCTCCTCCAGTCCCACCAAACAAGACTTCAGTACACAAACCACGCTTTCTCAGTCCTTGGCTCCTTGCTATGGGACTCTCTCCATTTTTTTCTTAAAGATCATTCCTCTTACTCCATTTTCCAATTGGAGCTAAAGCATATTACAAGACTCAATAAAAAATGTAACTGTTGTGACTCTGGTCATATAACTTAACCTCTTTTACCTTACTTCCCTCTACAAACATTGATCTGACTCTACCTTTCATTGAGATTCTTTCATGACACCTCTGACATTCACGTTTTGTATAATGCCTGTATATAGTGCATTTTGTCATTTACTCTGTGCTAAAGTCATGCATCTATTGTGTTTCCTCCAGACTGAGACTGAAATAGGTCCAATGAGATCAGTGCTTTACACTGGTTACAAATTCAAAATAAGTAACAATCAAAGTACCATTATATTTATCTCCAGTTCCCATCTGATTATCTTTCAGCTATCTAACTTCTACAGTTTCATTTTGAGTGGTCTACTTAGTTTTTTTTTGTATTTAATATATTTGCAGATTATTGCCTCATGTCTAGTAAATTATATTCTTTATCTTGGTTCAGAGTTATATCCCAAAGAGTGATAATTTGTTTTTAAAATGGCTTATCTTTCAAGCAAATTTAACTCTTACGTCTGACTCACTGTTTACCATGAATGTTGTTAATCCTTTCTCATAATACTTAGTTTTCTAACTTCTAGATGCTATATGCTATAATTTATGGGATCTAATGTTGGACTATTCGATTGCATTTGGTGTTTCATTTGCGAGTGCAAGGCAGGACAGCTGCTTATTTATCGTACAGTGTACGTTATTCCAGTTAATCTATGTACAGCTCTCAAGGGAATGGTGGTCTGAAGAAATAAAATTCCACCTCTATCTTGTGATACTCTAAATCTTCAGGATACCAATCACCACTTACTCGATTACAATAAAGGTAGAGAAAGAAAGGTTGGGAGCACTAGACCACAAAAAGAAATTACTTTAAGAAATCACAGAGAATATATGATGACAGTTTTGGTGCATAGGATAACTGCTGCACTAACATGAGTCATTCATTTTTATTAATGCGGCCTAATGCACATTGGGCACTGGTCTCTATGGCCACAAGTATTACATTGCACTAGGATATCTCAGTCTCCTCTGAGGCAATGGAAGAGTTTTGGATAAGGCCTTGAGGGGATCGAGTGATTTCTGAAACACGACTGGCAGTCAATGGTCTGCTACATTGGAACTAGCACAATTAAAAAAAAGAAAAAAAAAGACCAGGAATAAGAGATAAGATGTCAGGATGGGATACAGACCACTGTGCTATCAAGGCTTTTTAATGTTATTTAAGTTAAGAAGACAGGTGAGATAAGATGTCAGGATGGGATACAGACCACTATGCTATCAAGGCTTTTTAATGTTATTTAAGTTACGTAGACAGGTGAGATAAGATGTCAGGATGGGATACAGACCACTGTGCTATCAAGGCTTTTTAATGTTATTTAAGTTACGTAGACAGGTGAGATGGGAGCAGCGAAGAAAGTATCTGGCAAGGGTTAGATGTTGTTTTCAATGCCTAACCTCACTCACAGGTACTGCAGATACTGTTGCTGGCTGGAAATGTCCATCTTGAATACTCATTTTTCATTGAAGTCCAAGATAGAACAAGATCTCCAAACAGAAAAAAATCCTAAAAAATAAAACATATGTATTATCAATATAAAAACATTGCCAGGCTAATAAATGGTTATGATAAGAGTGGACACCTAGTTATACAATAATACAATAATATGGAAGATGCTGCTATACTTATAAAATACATTTTCTACCTAATTACAAGACTTACAGTAGAAAGAACATAATATTCAAAATGCCAGGACATTTTGTGGTAAGAGCCGAGAACATAATTTATTGAAATAAGACAGACAACTGCAGCATTTAAATATGGTGCAGTTAATAACTGAATAGCGTACACTGACCACAAATATGAGGGACTGGATGGAACTGATTAAATGCATGAACTGAATTTGAAGTACAAGTGGTTTAGATGTTCAGTGAAAATCAAAGTTAAGATAAATGTGGTCATCTGAAATTGAGGTGACAAAGTAGCAACATATTTGCATTGCCAGGTAAGCTGCAGCTGGTTTTCTTTTTGACTTCATTTTGAATCATTTCCAAACCAAAGGATAAAAAGGTCATACAGACAAAACATTCAGTAAAAAATCTGAGAAAGACACAGCAATAGTAGTCTTCACTGTGTATACCCTTAAACTCTGGTGATGGAAGCTCATGGGATATATGCAAATGACCACCTTAAAGACATGGGAGGATTTCAGCTACATGACTTCTGCATGCCCATGACTTTTTCTATTTTACTTTTTAAATCTTTATGGGTACATAAAGAATAGCCATACAATCCACTAATCCGGTATTGACAAGGTCAGTGAAAGGCCAAAACATGGCATGTCTATAGTTAGTGGGTTTTGCTTTATTGGCCTGAATGTACCCATACTGAGTGGTAGATATTAAGCTTGTATTAACAAGATGTTAACAAGATGTTGAAAAAGTTGATGATGTACTCATTTCTCCAGAATTTGGGAGAATAGAATAATAAGTTGAAAATGATTAAAGGCAATGCAGAATTTCCCTTTGTGTAAGGCCACGATCAGGGCCTGCTTTCAGATGGTAGGGGTATAAATCGTTTTGACTGGGTCAATAATTAAGATGGAAATAGGAAAGGTGATAGATGTTGCCTCACATTTTAAGGAATTCTACTAGGAAGCTACTTTGGATGTTTATAGATTGTGTACAGTGACCATGTGTATGGTGTAGTGTGGACAGTCATTTTAAGGGTAGGACATTCAGCATTAGATTATAATTTAGAAATGTTGTGGATGGCATTGTTAAAATGGTAATCCATTTCATTGCCTTAAAGATGAGGAAGAAAGGTGCTGTCATGACCTGGATGTAAAATGTGGTAAAAAGTATGCCAGACCTTTTAGGGTTAGAGGCCTGTGCTTTTGGTTGGTTAAGGTAGTCCGCCTTCTTGGGTGAGTTGCTTGTATATTTTACCTTATTCCAGGCCTGATTGAATTTGATGTGATCACAGACTTGCTTTCTTCTGTGGTTAAGAGTCTACTATTGATTTCTCGGAAGTCAGAAGAGTTTTCAGTCTAAAGGTGATCCAGATAATGTTTGTACTCTGATGCATCTTTTATACTGGGGAGCCACACTGTTTAAGACAGAGAGGAATGCTGTCCAAAAATGACTGACCACATCATACAGTGGAAGTTTTAATATAACACTGACCAGTCAGTTGTTTTCAGCTTATCCATAACGGAAGAACATTGGAACATTTTCGTTTTTGAAATAGCAAAATGTGCAGTGTGCTGATTCTGGTGCAATTCCAAAGCAAAAATGTCAGGAGGTGGTCAGTCACTGAATTTGACATCACATCATAGGAAAATTATGTGTGACATTAACAAGTATCTAGTCTAAGGTACTTTCATATCCTGAGTTTTTATCAAACTACTCCTAAGTGCTATTATTTGGCTTAGGCCAAAGAGCTATATAGATGGGTGTGTGCATTAATCACTGGCTAATGATATATGGTAGGTGAAGAATATATGCTGTGGTGTCTCGCTATGCTCTCAGGGCTGAATACAACATTGTATTCAGAAATTTCCCCTATATTTTGTCAATACTCGACTAACTGAAACTTAATTTAGACAAACTAAAGAGGCTAAAGCTTAAAAATCAATAAAAAAAAAAAATAAAAAGATTTTTTTGTGTAGAGGGTAAGCCTGCTTGTATGCGACTTGTGCATGAATTCACCCCTACTCCCTTACCATATATACTTGCTTAACCATGGATGACAAAACCTCAACAGTTTGAGACATGGTCAATGTGAAAACTGAAATTACATTAGCAGGATTTCCCATAAAAATGAGACAGAGGAGTTCCAAACTGGGAATTTTTTAAAAAATGTATTTGAACTTTGTTGACCAGATTAATCCCCTTAGGCCAACAATCTGTTTTCATGGGAGACCCAAGGTGATACTCTAAAAAAACTGAAAGGTTGAAACTCATCCAGTTTACACTTGACCAATGATCATGTGTAAGAAAGCCCAGCCATGACATCAGCATGGACATCTGAATGGCTTGCATGGTAGTCTGTCTAGGTGCGTAGTTTTTCATTGATAAAATACTTTGTGAATTGGGATGCACCTTCATGTAGATCATTAATTCAGCTGCAGTAGCCAATTGTAAGCCATGGCAGCCATGATATACAAATTACGTTTTGAAGGAACAACATTCTGCCCAGCATGAGGACACCAGATGGCCTACCTTCAAACATAAATGGAATTACAACTGTGCAAGAATGTCCGTAATGAAAATAAAATATTATTAGCTGTGCAATTAAAAGTTTGTGATGTAATAATTTTAGAACACTTGCCTTTTCTTTAATACTACATTTCTACATTAATAGAAAGACAACAATAATGGGAAGATGGGAATGTTCATAGATTGTGTACAATTCTGTAGCAAGCACAGGAGTGAAGGGGAAAAATCTGAAATGCCTAGCTATTCCTTGGGGAAAAGAAGAAATAGACTCAAGGTTAGTGTGCAACTCCAGAAATCCTAGATACGCTTTTGCCACTTAAGGCAAAGTGTGCAAGTATAGGTACAGGCTGAGACATTTTAAAGAGCTGTGAGCTCAGCAAAAACAGATTCTGCAGCAGAACAAAACAATGGGTGTGTCCAAGCTTACCCTAGACCTAACTTCACCTAACTTCCTCATTGTCAGAATCAGCAATGCAGCATGCATGCACTTCAGGAATGAAAATAATTCTTACATGTCACACCAGGAATTAGTTTGTATCTGCTTGCTTATGCCAGAAGAAAAGGTTTGTGGCACTGTGACTGCTCAAATACATTACCAATGTTATTATTAATGCACTTTTGTCCTTTAGAAATTATCATCTCCACTAGACAGTGACTAATGCTTACAGATGTCATGGTCAAAACCTCCTAACACAATATCTACTGTTTCCTCTAATGTCACCATACCCAGAACTATTTTGGTTTGCCCCTATGACAAATTTCAATCTTCAGGAAATTTATTGTGCGAATCCTTCAGTATCTAACCCTTACGATATTCTTGGGAGGATAATTTGGAGCATAAATCTTGAATTCTTTGACATCTAGGAATCTGGAATCAGTAAGGGCAAGCTGTCATCCTTGTCATAGATTCACAGGTTCATGTAAGTACTAGGCAATAAGTCAGCAGACCATTTCAAACCTAGCCAAAAAAAAACTGTTCAAAGGTGCCCTCTAACTTTACTGAGCACAAGACAAGATTGACTGGAGAGACTCTGAGGCTCTTCATCCAATGTCTAGGTTTGCCTTGAAAGTGGAGAGGGTGCTACTCTGCTTGACATGTAGTGTGGGATATGTTGGGAGATGAATCTATCATGCCGTGTCTTATTTATCTGTTGGTGAAGGTTTATTTTCTTTAACTCAGTATTTGAGGTACTATTAGTTCTGCAAAGGAATAGGAGGTCAAATGGTGTTTAATCTTCCATGGCTTAAAAGGCTCAACACAGATCTCCACAGAGGAGTCTGTGAGAGAATGAGTAAACAGAAAGGACTGCCGTTCTCTCTCAATAGCTAAGATTTCTGAGATCACTAATCCTTTTAGTTATAAATTCCTGAGGCCTCTCAAGCTGAACTGATCCTATAGTTATAAATCCCTGAGGTCTCTCAAGCTGGGTGACGTGTTTAAACAAATACATGCCAACAGGTGCATTATATTCAATAATAGGTCTGATAAGATATGACTAAATAGGAATTAAGACTTCTCTGGATCTAGTACAGATATCTTTGGAAATTAGGTTGGACAAATAAAAGGTTTTCCAAACTACTGTGAAGACATGATGGTCAAATTAGATTCCTTCACCATTTGTGATTGGAGGTGTACATCTCCTTTATGGTAAGTTAAAACATTTTGTTTACCAAAATGAACTATGCTACATTTTTTTTACATTTAATTTGAGACCATTGTCCTTAAACCAATTGTTAACATAGTCTAAGGTGTGTTGGAGCAATTGTGAGTAAGTTGAAGATCTAATAATAGCAGCTAGTTTACAGTCTTCTGCAGACTTGGTTAACCATAGACCTGGAGTGCTGCCCTGAAGATCTGACAAATATATGCCAAATATGATAGGGCACAAAACTGATCCCTATGGTACACCACTGGTAGCTTTTTTGCTTTCAGATGTGACACCAGCAATTCTAATCACATGGATTCTGTCAGGCAACCAGTTAGCTATCCACAGCACAACATAAGGATTTATATTCACATTTGCAAATCTATCAATAATTCTTGCACGGGATCTAGTGTCAAAGGCCTTGCTCAGGTCTAGACATGTTGTATGTACTGCATAACCACTATTCACTGTTTCAGTAATTTTTTCAAAGAATGTAATGAGCTTATAGAGGCAGGACCTTCTTTTGACAAAGCCAAAATTATGAGAGTCCAGGTTTTAGAGATTTTCAATGGCTGGATTAATGAAGTCTGAGATAATGTGCTCCATCACTTCACATATGAGGCTAGTGAGACTAATGGGTCTGTAGTTACCAGGGTCTGTGGTTGGGCCACCCTTATCTAATAGCATTACAATGGCTGTTTTTCAGGCTTCATGATTGTAACCAGTGAATAGGCTTAGACAAAAGAGGTAAAGTTGGGGTTGAGAAAGGCCATATTTGGCACTGATAGGTAGGTTATCTGGGCCTATGGATGAAGTATTCTTAGCTTTTGAGAGGGTGGACAGAACTTGTTCCATAGTAATTAAAGGGGATGGCTGAAATATGGAATCTATGGAGTAGGTATAACTGTGGGTGGAGTAAAATCTGCACTAATATGATAGCTAAGATACTAGCTATTTCCTTTGGTTCAGAGAGTGTAGTATTATTGTGGACTATCACTGAATATTGGTGTGTGTGAGTTCTTAACTTCCTGAGACAGACAAAGAAAGAGTCACAGTTATTTTTTGTTTTAGGGGCAAATTAAGTTTATTTTCAGTTTTGAGCTTCCTAATAGTTCCCTTAAGATCTTTGTTAGTTTGGTTAAGTGTGCTTTTAAAGTAGGCAGAATGAGACCTCTTACAATAATATGGTGAGTAAGCAGACACAGCATCGGGGTCTGCTACTGGTGTAATTTATACCTCATCAACAAAGTGGTTGTTAATATAATAAAATATTAGCCTTTATATCCATCAGAAAAAAATCTATCTTGCCTCAGGACTGCAATCTCCATTTGGATTAGTGCAGCAGAAAATCTCACAGTGAAGTATGCAACTTACATGCATCTCTTACAAAACTAGATTGTGGCCACACCAGGCCCAGCCATCTTACTTCACCTCAAGTCACACTTTTCCCAGTGTAGGTTACCACAAATACTTCTCAGAGGCCCTCTCCACCAAAAGTACACTTTCCTTTTGAATAACCATTAGTTTCTTAGCAAAATGCCCAAAAGTTTTAGTTTCAGGTATCATATGCACATCATTCTGTCATAACTATGAATCAGCACAGCTACTTGAGTTGGCAAGAACAGAATGAACCTATACTGCCAAACAGCCAGAATGCAGTCCAGCTCTGGAATAACTACTGACCACTTTATTCCTGTTATGAAACAAACTTTGTTGCAGATAAATACAAGAAATGAGCATTGGATGTCATCCTGGCTAACCACTGATGCTAAAAAGGCTATCAGAGTCAAGAGAAATGCACTGATATTGCCTTCAAAATACTGAATTCTCAATCCAGGTGGTTGGCCTTTTGTACTATCAGGAGCCTTTGTTAAAAAAATGTACTAAAAGTATTTGACAAATCAAACTGTTAGGAAATTATATGATGTTCTAACATGAAAAAAGCAACTTCCTAAAAAAACAAAATCAGCCCATGACTTTACAATTTTGCAAATGAGCATAATGGGCATATATTTCCTCCATACCAAAATCAACATCACCAACATCACAAATTTATTCACAAAGCAATTCAGAGAGTATCTCCTACCCTATCATTCCTCCAAACCTAGTCAATCAGAACCCTACATAAAAGGCTGAACTACTCCCTTCCAGTTTAAACAAGTAATCACCCGACAGTCAGTAAGTGTCCTAAAAATGCCAAATTATGGTTATCTGACTTATGTTGTAGCCTCTGCTTAAAATTCCTTACAATGTGCGACACGTCAGCAGTTCTTACTCTTCAATATATCCTGAATTAGTTTTTGTTATCTGTCTCTTTTCCTGAATTGTAGAAATTCTCAACAGTTTTACCTCTGTCAAAAACAAGGAGCCCCACAGCTCCTCACTTCATACTGTCATATCTCTCTTTTGTCACTCTTAGAGGTGACAGATTCTACACAGCTGCTCACCTGACTAAACTCATATGGCTTCCACAGCAAACAGTAATACAACCTCAAAATGGGACACCAAACTCTAACTGCATTTTTCTCTCACCAATAACATTCCACAGAATGTGGATTAATAAAAACTTATTTAGCTCATCTTTACCAAATTTACAAAAAACATTCCATTTAATTCCTCAGACTAGTAATGGCTAACGGGACCTACCCAGCTACAACTACTACTTTCTTAAACTGAAAGCAGAACTCTCTCTCAAACAGAGCATACCATGTAAAAATATTAACACTTTTTCACAGTTTGAAAAAGTAGCCACTGGTGTCTCACAAGTCTAAGTCTTGGGATCACAGATTTTCATCATTGTAAATTCCTCCGCAATTAGCTTTGCTCTACTCTCAAAGTGAATTTCTTGAAATCCATACCTAAAACATATAATAGCTTGGTTATAATCAGAAAACCTATCACAATCCTCTAGACTGTATGTTACTCATCTCTACTATAGACACGAGAGCATACTGTCAAACTGACCACTTGTGAGAGACAGAGCCGGAACTAGAGCCAGGTGAATGGGGTGGCTGTCCCAGGTGCACGCTGTTAGAGGATGCAGTCGGCACATGCCAGTAGTCTGGCAGTGCAGCACTGGCATTAATTTATGAACTTGAACTGAATATGAAAATGGGGGGGGGGGGGCAGGAATATATAGCAAGTTTGATGTCATGGCACCGTGTGTTATTACTTTGATGTACACTGCTGTTTGATTTTGTATATATAAGTTGCAGGGGTTCCCTATACTTTGAGGTACACTGTTGTTGGATTTTTTATATATAAGTTGCAGGGGTTCCCTATACTTTGAGGTACACTGCTGTTGGGTTTTGTATATATAAGTTGCTGGGGTCCCTATACTTTGAGGTACACTGCTGTTGGATTTTGTATTTATAAGTTGCAGGGGTCCCCTATACTTTGAGGTACACTGCTGTTGGATTTTGTATATATAAGTTGCAGGGGTCCCCTATACTTTGAGGTACACTGCTGTTGGATTTTGTATATATAAGTTGCAGGAGTTCCCTATACTTTGAGGTACACTGCTGTTGGGTTTTGTATATACAAGTTGCAGGGGTCCCCTATACTTTGAGATACACTGCTGTTGGATTTTGTATGTATAAGTTGCAGGGGTCCCCAATACTTTGAGGTACACTGCTGTTGGATTTTGTATATATAAGTTGCAGGGGTCCCCTATACTTTGAGGTACACTGCTGTTGGATTTTGTATATGTAAGTTGCAGGGGTCCCCTATACTTTGAGGTACACTGCTGTTGGATTTTGTATATGTAAGTTGCAGGGGTCCCCTATACTTTGAGGTACACTGCTGTTGGAGTTTGTATATACAAGTTGCAGGGGTCCCCTATACCTTACGGTACAGTGCTGTTGGATTTTGTATATGTAAGTTGCAGGGGTCCCCTATACTTTGAGGTACACTGCTGTTGGATTTTGTATATGTAAGTTGCAGGGGTCCCCTATACTTTGAGGTATACTGCTGTTGGATTTTGTATATATAAGTTGCAGGGGTCCCCTATACTTTGAGGTACACTGCTGTTGGATTTTGTATATATAAGTTGCAGGGGTCCCCTATACTTTGAGGTACACTGCTGTTGGATTTTGTATATGTAAGTTGCAGGGGTCCCCTATACTTTGAGGTATACTGCTGTTGGAGTTTGTATATACAAGTTGCAGGGGTCCCCTATACCTTAAGGTACAGTGCTGTTGGAGTTTGTATATACAAGTTGCAGGGGTCCCCTATACTTTGAGGTATACTGCTGTTGGATTTTGTATATATAAGTTGCAGGGGTCCCCTATACTTTGAAGTATACTGCTGTTGGATTTTGTATATACAAGTTGCAGGGGTCCCCTATACTTTGAGGTACACTGCTGTTGGAGTTTGTATATACAAGTTGCAGGGGTCCCCTATACCTTAAGGTACAGTGCTGTTGGAGTTTGTATATGTAAGTTGCAGGGGTCCCCTATACTTTGAGGTACACTGCTGTTGGATTTTGTATATATAAGTTGCAGGGGTCCCCTATACTTTGAGGTATACTGCTGTTGGATTTTGTATATACAAGTTGCAGGGGTCCCCTATACTTTGAGGTATACTGCTGTTGGATTTTGTATATACAAGTTGCAGGGGTCCCCTATACTTTGAGGTACACTGCTGTTGGAGTTTGTATATACAAGTTGCAGGGGTCCCCTATACCTTAAGGTACAGTGCTGTGGGAGTTTGTATATGTAAGTTGCAGGGGTCCCCTATACTTTGAGGTACACTGCTGTTGGGTTTTGTATATACAAGTTGCAGGGGTCCCCTATACTTTGAGATACACTGCTGTTGGATTTTGTATATATAAGTTGCAGGGGTCCCCTATACTTTGAGGTACACTGCTGTTGGATTTTGTATATATAAGTTGCAGGGTCCCCTATCCTTTGAGGTACACTGCTGTTGGAGTTTGTATATACAAGTTGCAATGTTGTAGGTGTAAACTTGCATAGTGTGATAATGAGTTTCGTAACTCAATGTTATTTTATTGGATCATGGTTAAGTTTTTAGGAAATTCAAGATTCAGTTTTGACTGAGTCTGACATTTATTATAAGAAAATTAATATAAGTATGATACACTGAAGAAGAATGAACAAAGTATGATTAACAAGACAGTGGTTTTGTCACTCAGATGAAACATAAATAGGTCATCAGGTATTCTGAACAGTTGCCCAAACTGGCATCTCCCCAAACTCAAAGAATAATGGGGCTTCTCAAAGTTGAGAACCAAAACAAAAATATAACAAAGCTTTTATGCACCCTATGCAGTCTTTTAAGTGCAAGCTGCTTGCTATGCAAACTATCACAGACTGAGTAATTCAGTGCTTTATCCATGATTGCAAATGCAGAACTGGCATTCATGCATTCTGAGAATCATAATTAACAATCCTCATAATTGTATGTGCATTATTATCGCACTATTATGGTAACAGAACATCTTATAAATGTATCTACTGCAAGGCAGAGGTTTATCTGGTACCAAGATGACCACTTCTTTTTCTTTCCTGCAACTGTAACAAGCTGCTTGCTGAAACTGTAACAAGCAGCTTGCTCTAGTTACTACCATACACTTACCTTAAGGCTTACATTAAGTGCTTCATGTCACATACTAAATGAGTGTTGGCATGCCACCACACCTCTCAACCTCTTAGAGCATGAAATCTGGACAAAGCCGTTAATAAAAGTGGGACACAGGCCCAAAATAGGGACAATTTTTAAATATTGCTCTTACAAACTTAGAAAGTTGCCAGAATAACAGGTTTTGCATTGGCATGAATTTTCTGAAGAATATGAAGTTTGAAACCTAAATGTTTGTCATTATTTTCTAACATCAGTCTTTAATGATTCACCACTAATTTGCCAGAAAAACACAATTTTAGGTAAAACAGACCAAAAATATGAGGCAAAAGTCTGGACATTCTGCAAAAATCTGTAGTTGAGAGGTATGCATGCCACTACTGCACTTTTGCACCATCAGCACCAGATGATAATGCCGTCAACTGCTTGAACCTGGGCAGCTGCCCCCTTTGCCCCACCTCGGTTATGCCTCTAAAATACGACATTTGATGTAGTTTAATTCTGTAACAATGCCATTGCTGTAAAGCACCTGTGGGTCTGCTTATCTAAAAATATATATATATATATATTCACCACCCTAGACTATTAATTTCAACTGATAAACTGTCCTGTTTTGGATATGAAATGGTTAACTTACATGGAAACTAAACTAACTTCAAGATGAATGCATATATTCAGTTTAGCTTAGCTACTCTGCAATCCTGAGTCCAGGCAAAGTTTCTCACTTGCTGAATTATACTACTGCTGCTGTTTCCACTGAAGCTTGCATTTCTAATTAAGGTTATTAAATCCTTTTAAGGAGTAAGACATTTGTTTCTGCCCTTCCTACTCAACAGTAAGTATTTCTATTGCACTAGTCTCAAGGATCTTCTTCCTTCCTTCTCCTACTGGGTGGCTGATCTACCACCCTTTCTCTAACCTTTTTTTTTCTTTCCTGAAGTCTATGATGCCAAGAATTGTGTTTATTACTTTGATTTAAAATAAAAATGCTTTTGATGACTGTAACAGGGCATCCATAGCAGGTTTGCAAACTTCCTACATTCCCTGCAACCGTTTTACAGGTATTGCCACATATGTTGCTCATTTCAGGAATAGGTCAACTGTACAAACCTGTCAAAAAACAATTTAAAGAAACAAAAATGCTGTAAGTACCACTTGGGGGTTGGGTGTGGAGTGATGATAAATGGGATTTGATAGAGCATCTATCTTAAATGAGCTGCTTCTAGACAATCCATACTGCCTGGACTCTGTGCCACATGCAAGGCCTGCTGTCTGAATCACCTTTTGGAGAATGTGCCTGTACTAACAGCCATGTGTTTTTTTTTCCCACTAGCATCATTTGATTTAATCTAACCCATTCTGCCCTCCATGTCTAGGGGCTTTCTATTTCATCATTGCATTTACCATATAGACCAAGTTAGTTGATTTATTTGCATTAACATCATGTTTTACTTTTATATTTTCAGAATGTGCTATGCTTCCATGTACATCCCTTTTGTTTTCAGGATTTGTTTTTATCACTAATTCCCATTGAGAATGGTACAGTCCTGTTAAAGTTCTTCTGTTCCTATCTAATGCTGCTCAACCCATTCTGTCTTTTTATTTTACTTTTCTTTGGAGCACAAACTTCTGTGCCTTGTACTAATTTCATATATAGAAGTGAATGACAAAGACAAAAGAGCTAAAGAAGTGAGAAAAAGTATGACTGCTAATGCTTACACAGGGTGGCAGCATATCGCATCATCAGAAGCAGACCTAATGCTTACACAGGATGGTAGCTTATCATAGGCAGCCATGCCAGAAAGGCTGAAGATGTGGAAATTGCCCTGGTTGAGTGAGCCTTGACTTTATGATTTAATGTCATCTACGAAGACTTATATGTGAAAGAAATACAATCTGACAACCATTTTGATAAAGTGTTTTTTACCACCGGAGTACCCTTCTTTGAATCTGAAAAGGAGACAAAAAGTTGATCCGATTTTCTGAAATCCTTAGTCCTGTCTAAATAGAATTGACGTTGCCTATGCACGTCGAGTTTGTGCAACATGTGTTCCATTTTGTTTGCATATTTGGGAAAAAATGCATGTAATTCTATAGTCTTTTTGAGATTTGTTTCAGAACAAACCTTAGTTAGGAATGAAGGATTTTTTTCTCAGTGTCACTCTATCATTATGAAAAATCAAGTATGGGGCTTTGATGGACAATGCATGTAGTTCCGAAATCCTTCGAGCGTAAGTAATAGCTAGTAGGAAAATGGTATTCCATGATAGGTATTTCAAATCACAAGATGATGCAGGTTAAAAAGGCGGGGGGGGGGGGTAAAATGATCCATGAACAGCACAAAATTGAGATTCCATGGAGCAGATGGGGTTCTAATAGGCGGTCTCAAGTGAATAGTACCCTTATGAAATGCTTTATAAGGTCTATGTGACATAATGGGAGTCTGTTGTTCACCAATATGAAAATTAGAGATTGCTTCCAATTGAACTCGGAGGGTTGCTGCAGCCGCACCTTCAAGAAACAGTTTAGTCAGAAACTCTAGAATGGAAGAAATCAAAGCCATATATGGATTAACATTATTACTTGATGGCCATATGGAAAATCTTTTCCACTTGCTAAGGTATAGTTTCCTAGTAGAAGATTTATGAGAAGAAATTAGAATGTTCTATGCTGCAGGTGATAAATTGTGGAACCTGGCTATTTGTAGAACTGGAGCAGCCAAGCTGTCAATTTTAGGGTATGAATTGCAGGATGAAGAACCCCTAATAAATGTATCAGAAGATCTGTAACTGGGCCCAGAATCCATGGTTCTTCCAGTAGATGCGGAACCAAATTTGAAGAGGCCAGTAAGGGGCTATTAAAATAATGGTCCTTCCCAGAGTGCTGGCTTTCTCTAAGAATTTGGGTATCAGAGGAAACGGAAAAAGCATAAAGAAGTCCCGGGGCCAACTGTATACAACTGCATCCCTTGGTGCATCTCCTGAGTTGGGGATCAGGGCAAAGTAGTTGCTGCATTTGCTGTTGGTGGGGGTTGCAAAGAGGTTGCAGCAAGGCTGGCCCCATTTGCAGAAAATCCTTTCCACTCCTTCTCCTTTCAGGGAGCACTTGTGAGGAGACAGTATTGGTCTGCTCAGTTTGTCCATTTTACACATTGGACCTCCCCAGAATGTGCATTGCTATCAGAAAGCTCTGGGTGGATATTGCCCACTGCCATACTCTCAAGGCCTCTTCACATAAGGTGTATGATCTGGTTCCTCCCTGTTTATGTACCAGACCACTGACATGTTGTCCATCTGTATTGCAATAGTCCTTAGAGGTAGAAAGTTTTGAAAGGACTGCAACGCTAGAAGTACCGCTCTCATCTCTAGGACATTGATATGCAGATGAGCCTTGTGATTCTCCCATGTGCATTGGGCTGTCCTTCCCTGATAATGCCGCCCCCCAATCAGGGAGGTGTCCATGGTCACAGTGGCAACCGGAGTTGGAACAACAAAGGGACGTCCTATTGTCACTTGAGGAAAGGTCAGCCACCAAAGAAGGTCACTCTTGCAGGACTTTGTTATTATAATGTGGTGAGACAATGGAAGTTCCTGACAAGACCATTGTGTGAAAACCAGCCATTGTAGTATTCACATTTGCATTTGGCCTAATGGAATGGCAATGATGGCTGCAGCCAGGGTCCCTAGTAATTTGAGCACTACTGAAACTGGGGCTCTCTGTTTGGGGATGAGATCCAGAACTTGTTGTCTAAGGCACACCACTCTTTCCATTGGAAGTTTTATGGTCATGGAAACTGTATCGAGATCTGCTCCTATAAAGACAGTACATCTGGATGGCTGTAAAGCAGATTTGTCCCAGTTTACAGTAATCCCCAATCAACTGAAAAGATCTAAGGTTGTCTCCTTTGTGTGTATGAGTTGATGCTTGGTGGTGGCGGTGAGGAGCCAGTCATCTAAATATAGAAACACCTGGAATCCTAACTGTCTCAGGTGAGCCGTGACTACTGCCATGCATTTGGTGAACACTCTGGGGGCTGTAGTGAGACCAAAGGGCAGAGCTTGAAACTGAAAGTGATTCACTCCCAGCCGAAAGCGCAGATGATCCCTGGATGGTCTGGCCATCTTTATATGGTAATACGCATCCTGGAGATCTATTGAGCACATCCAATCATCTTTTCCTAGAAAAGGAAGTATAGACTGTAGCGTGACCATCCAAAACTTTGTTTTTTGACAGATTTGTTAAACCTGCTGAGATCCAAAATTGGTCTCCAGTCCCCTGTTTTCTTTGGAACTAAAAAGAACCTTGAGTAAGTTCTGGATCCTCTGATCTGCTGGGACTGGTTGGATGACTCTTTTTTCTAGCAACCTTGTAATCTCTATGGTTGCCTGTTCCCTGTGATTGGGTAGAACATCTGGTATTTTTTCCACAGGGGGTGGAGGGGTAGTAAAGGGAATGGTGTATCCTCTGGATATTATGCTTTGTACCCAACGATCTTTTGTGATTTTTAGCCAGGTGTCTGGGTACAAAGATAAGTGTCCCCTGACTGCCTCCAGAGACAGACAGATGGACCTCCTTTCAGGAGCGCTGGTAGGACTTTCCAAAGAACTGGTCCCTGTCACCCTGATTTTGCGGCCCCCTCTGCCGCGTGGACGGCGTCTCCCATTATTGCCCCCTCCTCTGCCTCTAGAGGGGGTTTCACCACGTGTGTCAAGGAAAGCTCCTTGGGCTTTGCCAAACCACATTTTCCCACTCTTCTGACCTTTAGGATAAGGTCTGGTAGGGAAAGCCTTGTCCTGAGGTTACGTAATAAATTTATTTGGCCTGCGAGGGACTGGTTCTATGGTATCCGGGGACACCCACACCTTTCGAGACAGAAGGTCCATCAACTCATCAAAGGGTGGAGTCACCCAAGAGGTGGAGGGTTGAAACCAGAAAGCCTTAAGGAGTACTGACTCATCATCAGTAGGGTTAAGGGGATTCCAGCCACCCCTCTGTTTTAGGATTTCTAAGATATCACCAAAAGAGATATCTTCAGAGGGGGACCCTTCTGACTAATCTAAGTCAGTATCTGATGTGATGGACTCCTGTGGGGAATCCAGATGCTTCCTCTTGCAAATTCTCTTCCTGGAAACCTCCTCAGAGAGAGCTTCTGGGGACGTCCCGGAAAAACACGGCTCACCCGATGGGGGGAACTGAGACTTTGGATCTCTATGTTTTTGAGGGATCAGTGAAGCAGAGACAGACACAGGAACCTTAGGGGAGGAGATTGCTGGTACAGATGACATGGGAGCCTGAGAGGACAACACTCTTCTCATAGCATTGAAAGCCCCATGGCTCCGGTCCGAAGAGATGGCTGGATCCATAGAAACAGGCAGTCTCTGCGGCGCCAAAACCGTGGGCTCCGAGCCCGTGGCAGGTGTCGAGCTCACCAGATCCAAGGCCCCAAGAGGCAGAGTTGGCACCAAACGATCAGTATGACTGTCCTCTCTGGACCTGATGAGTGAGTGTCGGCTCGTAGACTCTAAGGTAGGTACTGAAGAGGTCAGAGTAGTCAGAACCAAAAGCCCAATGGGTGTCCACTCCAGCGGCTCCACAATCATTGGTTCCAAATACTCTGGCTCCAAAATTTTGGGTCGAATCGGAGGAGGAACTGAAGAAATGGGTTGAGTCCGAGTCGGTTCCAAAGCCCTAAGGGTCGAACCTGACAAAATCTTTGCTAGCTAGCGCCTGTGACTGCAGAAGTCTCTGTACCACTCGATCCACATCTTATCTGATAGTCTTGAGGACCAGGAAGCAATAGATGAGGTCTCTGACTGCAAAATCAGAGATTTCAAAGTGGGAGATACTGGCTCCAATGCTGGGGACCGGCTCCTACTGACAACAATTACCTCCAGCTCCATAGGCTTAGGAGCCGAGGTGGCAGTCTTGCTATGTTTAGATGTCGAAGTCGATGAACCCTTTTTCTGCTCTGACTCTGATGACGAGCTGGTAGATAATGTTTTGGAAGACTTAGTGGACTTGTCCTTCTCTAAAGCTTCTTGAAAGGAAGATTTTAAGAGACCTCTTGCCATTAGTTTACACTTGCATTCATGAAGAATGCAAGAGCTAAAAGAATGACAGATGGCACAATTTTCCTGAAGGTGAAGCTCACTTAAACAATAAACACAATTTGTCTGCCCATCTGTGACCGACATTTTCTGTCCACATTTCGGATATTTCTTAAACCCAGATTTAGCTTTTTCAGACATCATTCTTATCAACAGTAAAATTTCCAAAGAAGAACTTTAGCTCTATAAACAAATATAAATGTATAACACACAGCACACAGTGTATAATAACAACAGTAATATATATATATATATATATATATATATATATATATATATATATATATATATATATATATATATATATATATATATCAAAACATAACCCCAATAAAACAGGGTCTAATAATTATACAACCCTAATAAAAACCACGGGGCTGAATAAAATATAAATTCAACTAGCAGTCAGAGATAGAATTATTAATGCCCTAATAAAAAACAGGCTACTGATTAAAGCAGAAAGGATAGGGAGCAAAATTATTTTGATCAGCTATTCTCAATATCTAATAATAGGCCTTGAAATAAACGGCCTTAAGAAAAAGGAGAAAAAGCACTCTAAACTAATTATCACTATCAAAAGAGACAAGTGTCTCAAGTATCTAAGTGTAATCTAATAACTAACAACTATGAAAAAAATTTTTATATAGAAAATATTTAATTTTTCCCAATACTGGCCAGAGCTGTTCGAAGAACACCCGATCTGTTGCAGTGGCAAACGAGATCTGGGGAAGCACTACTGCATCATAGGATAGTAGGCCATGAGCTGTTTGAAGACCTCGACCTTTAGAATCTGGCTGAGTTGGAGCCGAGGATCAGCTCCAAACCCATCAGTGAGAATGAAGGGGGGGACAGAACAACTTCACATCATCAATTTGGGACAGGAATGTGATATAAAAGAACTTGATCAGGAGGGAGTATATAAATATTTGGGAACTGATAAAGGATCAACAATACAACATGAACAAATGCAAATAAAACTTAGTAAGGAATACTTTGGAAAACTTAAATTAACCCTGAAAACAGCATTGACATCTAGGAACAAAATCCAATTTGCTCTTCCTGTCCTAACTTACAGTTTTGGAGTGATTGACTGGCCCCAAAACATGTTGGAGAGCTTAGACAAGAAAACAAAAAGGATGCTTCATGCTCACCATATGATTTATAAAAATCAGTGCATACCAAGATTATATATTCCCTGTTCTGAAGGAGGTATGGGCCTCCTTGAAAATGATTACATGTATAGATCTGCAATAGTGGGAATGCACACATATCTGTTGATCTCACAAGACCCAAATGTACTGAACATTTTGAAACATGAGGAGAGTAACTCTAAGATAACTTCCCTGCTTAGTCTAGCAGAAGCATATCAGCGTCAAGCAAGAATGAAACTCAAACCAGAAGTAGATAAAAATCAGGCAGCAACTGAAGGTGCCAAAAAAACAAAAGAAAGAATACAAGGCGAAGGACCAGATGAGAAGGCAAGAAATGTGGAAAATGTATAAATATAGTTGCAAGTATAGAAAACTGGAAGAACCCCATGTTGATCAGGATTGAGCGCAGGCATGGTTAACGGCAGGCAAATTTAAACCATGAGACGAAAGGTTAATATTGGCGGCCCAAGATAGTGGGATACATACACGTTGTTTTACAAAGTCCATTGAACATGTGGGAGAAACAGACAAATGTAGGTTTTGTAAAATAGAATTGGAAACAGTCACACATCTTGTTGCTGGTTGTGATATACTAATGGCAGAAGAACTGTATACTGAAAGGCATAATAATGTGGCAAGACTATTGCACTGGAGATTGTGCAAACATTATGGTGCTGAAGTGGCTGAAACACACTGGAAACATGAGTCACAAACCATCATAGAAAATTAGGAAGTCTACATTACATGGGATCATCCATTACCAACAAACAGTTCAAAAGATAAATGCTAGAAAACTGGATATAGTAGTCCGTGAAAAGAAGACAAAAGTTGCACTGACCATTGAAATCATCACACCCAGTAACTAGAGTGTCTTGCATACAGAGAGACAATAAGTCATAAAATATCAGGATTTGCAGGCAGAAATGAGAGCAATGTGGAAGAAAGATACCCAGACATTTCCAATAGTAGTAGGAGCAATGGGTCTTATAAAAAAAAAATCTACAGTCGTATTTAAATATGTTACCAATATATGTAACTTCATACGAATTGCAGAAGGAGTCATTACTGGGCACATTGCGGGTGCTGCAAAGAGCACTTCTGGCTGACATCAAAGACTGAAACAATACTAATTTCATGAACTTTAATTGTACTTTGACTTAGGAATGGGGTCCATTCCCATCATGGTATTAGAAACCCAAAAGACTTGGAGGAGTTAAAAAAAATGGAGATTAACCTGTGTATTGTCAGGTCGGTTGCAAACTGGCTCATCGACAGAATGCACACATTCAAAATAGGTGACTCTTCCTTCACCAGCAGACCCATAACCAGTGTTTTTTCACAGGGATCGGTGCTAGGGTTGCCACCTTTTCAAATGGCCAAAGTGGGACATTTTTGGGATAAACATCAGATTTTACAGGCCGACACATACCCACGGTCAGTACAAAGGATAGAACTTAACTTTTTTGCCTAAATAATAGCTTATTCTTGTAGCATTTTAGTTGCTTATTCTGTTTCATATAACATTTAGGTATTTTAGATACAGAATAACTGTTTCATGCAACTATTACATACAATATAGGACATAATTATGTCTTGCAATCTCAGGACATTTGCCATTTTTAATATTTTTTTGTCAGGACACATCTGCCCAAAGAGGGACTGTCCCTCTCAAAGTGGGACAGGTGGTAACCCTAATCGGTGCTGGGGCCCCTATTGCTTGGAATCTACTTCTCAAATGTACAGGCTAAAACAAAAGGCCTATGGCTGACAAAGTTCACTAATAATTGCAAACTGGGTGCAGTCATTGAGTCTCCAAACAATGTCAACACCTTAGAAGAGGGACTTACACAGACAAACAACTGGTGCCAAAATCATGGGCCAAACCTCAGTGCACAAAAATGCATTATTATCCCTTTCAGCAAGGGCGACATCCCTGTAGATTACCACATTAATAACAACACCCTAAACATGCAATCAGTGGTAAGAGGTTTGGGCAGACAGGTTGATAGCAACCTTTCCTTTGACCACCACGTCTCCACAGTGGTAAGAATGGCTTTCTATGTCATCCACCTCATAAGTGAGGGCACTCATCAGGCCAATAATAGAGTATGGGTCTATATTACTACTTCGAAACTTCAGTTCTCCCAATACCAAAACGTCGACACGTAAACAGCGAAAGATGAATGGCCATTCCGTGAATTTTTTCACAGGGAAAAAAATTGCTTGGCCGTTATTGGGAATTTGCCCTTTTCTCCCATGTAGAGAGATCTCGGAGTTGATATATTTATTTGGGGGGGGGGCACAGCCCCCCACTTGATTAGGGTTTGAAAGTTTGTTTTGCTGTTGATCGGCCAAGTGAATTATTTCCCTGTGAAAAAAAATTCACGGAAGTGGCCATTCGTACTTGTCATATTTCACTGTTTCAGTGTTGACTTTTTGGTATTTGGAGAACTGAAGTTTCAATGTGGTAATATAGACCCATAGAGTACAATGCTACCTTTGGTATGTACTTTACTAGGCACCTGCAGCATCTGGAAAGACCTCAACGGTTTCTTAAAAAGAAAATTCAGGGTCTTCAGCATATGTCATACATTGACAGACTGAAATAACTGTCACTTTACTCTGTGTCTTACAGATTACTCAGACGTGACCTCTGTCTTGCATATAAAGCAATGTCAGATCCTGCTTTAATGGAAATGCTGCACATTCATAAATCAAATGGTATAAGATGCACTCGCTCTAGTGAACTCAACCTAGTACATGACATCAACAGGACTTGCTGGAGAGATAGATAAGTCTCACAGAGGCTACCTCTCCTCTGGATCAAACTTACAATTCAGGTGAAGCAGAGCCCCTTGCTGACCCTGTTTAAGAGTAATTTGGATGACTGGATGGGAAATCACAAATTCACCCAAGGAGTTTCACCTGTGCCCCTCTTGGACAGGGGCAGTAGTTGTTGACTTAGTTCTGCTTAATACCTTGATATTCTTGGGAATAAGGGCTGTACTTGGCTAGGCTTGTAAGGGCCCTAGGGTCATTAGCCTAGTAACCTCCTATGATCATATGATAAAATTTCCAAAATATCTCTAATACCGTTACAGGATCTCTGGTTATTTTTCTTAGCATAGGCTCCCTAAGTTTGGCTAAGTCATTGTGCTAAAGGTGTTTGCAGTCTGGAGGAGTTATAAAACAAAATAGTTGCTTAACAGCAAGCATTCGTGCATATTAACTAAATACTTTCATTTTTGCCTTGGCACTCTGTAACTGCTCCTCTTCTTGTTGTGTAAGATTTCCCTTCTGCAATATGTTAACTTTTGTCAACCCCTCTATATGTTCCTATTACTTCTTTTCCATCTTTCTCTCTTGTTTCTACATTGTTTTTAAACTCCATTTTTACTTCATCTCACTAACTAGCACTAACAGATATTGAATAATATGGGGAAATAAAGAAGTTTTATCTGGTAGATGAGAAAACTGAAAAGGAGGTAGGGACTTCCACTGCCATCTGCATCCCTGATGGATAACTCTTAAAACCCATTTGTCAGAGTTTATATGTTGCCAAAGAGAGAACTGGAGACCCATCTTTTAGGTAAGAATTAAAGGGCTGCCATAGTAGAGTGGGGGAGGGGCATTACATTATATAAATAGTCTTTTGATGTATTGTCTGTTTTTATTTTTGGGAGGCTATTCCTTCTTTTTAGAGTCTCCCAGCCATTGATTTTTGACCGTCTGCTTGCTGAAGTTTGCTGATTCTGTTTACTTTGCTTTTTATAAAAGAAACCTGAATTAGGGATGAAACATTTAACAAACTTGGAGAAGGAAGGATGAAAAAAATATTAGTCACCCCCCCGAATCAATTCTCATCTTTCATTATACTTTTCAGGACCTCAGCAGCAGATGATCCAAATACAACAGAGTTGTCATGGGGAGAATTCAAATTTGTAGCTTTTACATCTTCAGACACATTTTGAAAACATAACCATACAAATCTTCGCAAAGCAGACTCAGTAGCGGCTGTTCTGCAAGAGGCATCAGCTGAGTCATAAGACCACCACAGAGAATGTTTGGGTGATTGAGAAAGAGATCAATAAGACAATTTAAAGAAGACTTACCCTCAGGTGAAGGAAAACGGCAGTAATATATATATAAAATGATTGAATATAATTCCCCCTTTGGCATGTCTGTCCTGACACAGGCAGCAACTGGAATGGTCATAGATATACCTTACTGAAAGGATACAAGGCCTAAACAGCATGGACCAACTCAAAGTCCTATTACTATACTCTGTATCCTACAAACTGCTAAAATGTGACCCGTATCTGGCATAAAAGGCATCCTCCGACCCATTACTGATGGATTTACTGCACACTGGCAAGTCAAATAGCATCAGAAATTATTGGTCTAGGTATATAAACCTCTTCTGCAACATCAACAGAATGGTTTGGAGGGACAGGTATATTTGCAGAAGATAGAGACTTCCCATCCATATAAAACAAAGTTCATCTCTGTTGATTTTCAAGTGCAACTTAGTTCTATGGATGAGAAACAGAAAATTTACTCCAGAACTGCCCACTGCACTATTAACAGATAGATGCAGCTCCTAAATGCTTTATCCCATGCATGGGTCCCCCTCAAATTATCTATTGTATGATCCCAGTTATTCTCATTAGGGGTAATATATAATTATTGACCATGTGATGGGTAAGGCCAATCTGTAACCAAATGGGTTAGGTTATTTTTGAGCACAAAAAGGAAAACTGGCTAGGCTTAAAATGGCCTGCAAGGGCAGCTAGCCTGCTACTTACCCATGAACTTGTGAGCCTATATTTTCAAAAGGAGTAAGCAAAAACTTCAACATATGAGCTTGGCTGTTAAGATTTCTAAAAATAAGAGTGGCAAAAGAATACGCTGTTTTCCCCAAATTACAGAGGGAGAAGGATTAGCATTTGCATAAATGTTTAGTTGTAGAAGGACTTGACATGGAAATAGCTAGTGGGTAAGATTGAGGATTAGAAAGAAGTACTTGTAAGACTGGAGAACTTTGTGCAGTCTACCTGCGTTCTTATGGGCTGCAGGCTGGCTGTCAGTTACATTTCAAGCTATAATAAAAACAACCTCCAAAGTTGGAAGAACATGAGGAATAGCAGTAGGCCGAGGAAATTCCATTTAATAAATCATATTATTTAAAGAAACTGGTTATTTTGTTCCCATTGAAAATACTGATTCATTCTAGGCATCGTTTTAGAAAAGGTAAATTCTTTAAGGGAAATCAGAAAAAATATTCTCAGAATCAGAATCTGTTGCCTGAGGAGAAATAACTGAAGTTTTTTGCTTGAAGTCAATTCCCTGTTCATCACACTTTGAATCTTCAGAAACATGAGAATTTATTTTTTCTCTGACTAGCAGAACCTGGATGTAAAGGGTAAAGGGTAAAGAGCCTGCAGTAAGCTTAGAGCTATGCCCAATAAATCTTCCCTATCTAGGGTAACAGAGACAGGGGAAGACAAATGTTTAATGTTCTATTTATTTTTAACAGGAATATTCATATAAACAGATAAGACTCAAGTTAGGGACATCACCCTGAGGAACAGGCGTCTTAGTCCTGCCAGGCAGCAAAGCACTCCCAGCTCCTTCTACCAAGACCAACAAGAGTGGTTCTTCCATGCCCACAGAGAACACTTCAACAGCCACAGAGGATGCATCTAGCCTCCAGTGCATGGTGGCTGAATGGTCTACACCAGAGAAACCCTAGAAAGAAAATGAATGGTTGGAGGAATGAGAAATGGCCATTGCAGAGTCACCCATCTGTGGCTTTGGCAAGGAAGCAGCCTGCTGAACTGGCAAAGGCTATCTTGAAATGTTTTTTTTCTTCTGATAGGAGGAAGAAGGAACCAAAGAACTTGTAAGCTGCTCCATAACAGTAAGAAGCCTGAAATATGGCAAGCAATGTCAGGAATAGTCAGTAAACTAATGTATTTATAAAAACTACAGTGATAAGAATAAAACACACTTGTTCCATTCCCGAAAAAAAAAAATTAATATTGTTATCAGTACAAAGTAGAGTATACTTCATGAAAACAAAAGTTTTTACTAAAAGCAATAAAAAACCACATAGAAATCTGACAGAAATATTGCACGACAGTCCCAAAAACATTAAAACCTAGCAAAACAAACAGTTATTTGAGAAAAGGCACTGTTTTAGTCATAAAAATAAACGTGGAAGTATTTTTTCCCCTGAAAGGAACTTATCTGACCAATAATGGAGAAATGCTAGCTGACCATCAATCCTTGAAAGCCTGTAAGAAGAGCACTCTGGCAGCACAAAAGTTCTGAAGGGCTTGCTGCCCACTCTGTTATTTTTCTGCCTGCTTTGCTTGAGTTTCCAATGGTCTGGGTGTGTGGAAGGTGCCCTTAACCTTTGTAAACTGTCTGGCTGTTATAGCCAGGGCATGGTATAACATATATCTTAGGCTACTGCAGTGATCTAATTATGAACATCTTAAGATTCTCTAGCCAAACCCTTCTACTGGTTTAGCAGCTGTTTTTATAAGCAGCTTAAAACTGATTAATGGGTAGATGGTCTCATCTGCAGTGCACAACAATATTTAGGCTCCATAAGATTTTGTCCTTTGTATTCATATTCGGTTCTTCTTAGTTTATGGTTATAAGCTGTTTTCCTGCAAGTGACAAAATGCAGACATTGTGTTGCAGCAGCAGAAACCTTCATAAGTGGGAATTAATGAATTCTGCCCTGGTTCCCTTCAAGGAACGCAGCCTCTATAAAATAAGGATTATGGGCATTCATGTCAATCCAATTATTAAGACTTTTCCTTAAAAAACACGAGATTCTCAGAGCTATGAATATATACAAAGGTAGTTTGTTCCAATAAATTAGAATGTGTTCTGTAATGAACAATGTCAGCCTGGTCTTAATAAAGTTTATACAGAACTTTAGATTATGCCACAGGTTTTAGCATTAGTGTGTAACGTTAATAATTTTCTTAGAATTCCATCATGTATGAGTTTAAATCCTAATATTAACTTCTTCCGTAAGCAGCGATAATGCACACTGTCTTCATAACCTAAGTTAGTAATAGTATTCTTTTAGTGAATTTTCTCTGCAGTGATTCTAAACTTTTTAACTGACTTAAAGAATATGCACAGAAGGGACTGTGATATTCTAAATGGATCTGATGTAGGTTTTGTGAAAATTTAACATAGCAGACTATATGTAGTGGTTATATTTCTCATTAATATTCATTCCCACTTGCTGCATACCATCGCTGATAATAAGATTAATACGATTTCAAAATTTAAAAGAATAGTAATAGTTACTCTCAGATTCTTAAATTCACATACTTCTCTTTATATTGTATTTTCAAGTTTCAGTATTTTTTTGATGCATTCTTTACCAAAGAACTTGACCTTATGTTTTTCTGTGCTAAAGTGTAACTTAGAACTTAAAAGGCGTGTAAGAAACCAATGAAAACAAACGGAGCCGGCAACTGTAGAAAAAACAATTTACTTAGCGCTTTCGGTAAAACCAATGCTTCACCTTCTTCAGATAAAAAATAAATCAATTAAGACTGTTTAAATAGTCTTCCACGTGGTAATTAAAAAATTACAAAGCATCTAATTAACCAGTTAAGCTACTAACAATCATGAAAATTAAAGATACAATCCACATACACACAATATTACGATCTTGGTAACAAAGACCTTTTCAAAAGGTTTTAACTCACAGCTTCAAAAAACCTTTTATAATCACAAATATAATTGTGGCTAAAAGACAGAACGTGCATAGTCAAAATAAAAATAGAATCATATATAATCAAATATAACTCTAAGAAAGATGATATATATGCATCTAATAAAAAATAAATAAATATCTAAACCTTTCAGCATCTCAAAGATAACCATTTGAGTACACATTTAATGGATATCTGTTCGTTAAGACCAGGGGATAAGTAGGCAGTTGTCCTAAAATGTAACTTATAATCTGATGCCCATCTCACTATATTACATGGATAATTATTGATCTCTGAAAAATCCTTACTGCTGAAGATTGTACGGTCAATCTTGCAATCAACATGTTTGTTAACAAACATGATTTGAGTAGAGAAAATGCTGAGATCCTGTATTAAATAACAGATCTAATCCAAAGTCCTGAGGGACTTCTAAGTGCATCACTAATGTACCAGAAACGTGTTCTTTAATAGTAACTGATTAAGTTCTACCAATAAGCCATGATATTATCTATTTATTATATAGGGGTTGCATCCTGCAGTCATTATGGATCTGTATATAGATTTATAGCGCAGGCTGCCAAATACCTTGGCTAAGTCTAAAAACACAACACTACAAGTTAGACCCATGTGAATTGCAAGTGTAATATGGTCATAAAACGTTATCAAATTAGTAAGTGCGGATCAGCCATTGACAAAGCCATGCCAGTGAGATCAAAAAGTTCCATTTTGGTATTGGATTTTTGTATTAAATCCATTACACATCTATTGCAACATTTTCCCAAGATGGCCATCAAGTTAATGGGTCTTTAGCTGCTAATCTGTGCTAACCCCCCCTTTTTTTAATAAATAGGTGTTATAGAAGAAGGTTTACATATTACAGGAACCATACCAGTCTGCCGTAACCTATTAAAATTATATGCAATAATGGCTAGCATTCAGATGTAAGATTGCACAGTAATATTGCTGGTATTTTGTCTGGGCCGATTGATTTTTTTTTTCATTTCTGTAAAGATTCAGTAACAGTTTCAATACTAATAACCAGAACTTCTGCACCATTTGGTATAATATTATTCAAAATAGCATTTGTGTTTCTAGAACATGATTTACATGATTTGGTAATACTTGTACAATATTCACTGAATTCACTGGTGATTGCTCTTGGAGCAAATAGAAGCTGATCTCCAAGTATAACTGATATAATAGAGTTATTAACTGTTTTATAAGAGTTAATATAATTGTAAGTCAAAAGGAATATCAGGCTAGTGCTCGTGGAACCTGGTGGCAATGGCAAACCTCCCGATCCTGGTCAACCCCAGCCCACCCCCATTTGAAAGGCTATCAATGCTCAGGACTGCTGCAGTAAAAGGCTACCTTGTTGCAAAAGAACAGTGTGAAACATAAAAGAAGCTCCACGGTGTACTGTGCTTAAAACTGGAAACAAGGCAAACCTCCCAATCTCGGTCAACACCAGCCCATCCCCATCTGAAAGGCTCTCAACATTCAGGACTGCTGCAGTAAAAGGATACCTTGTTGCAAAAGAACAGTGTGAAACATAAAAGAAACTCCACAGTGTATTGTGCTTAAAACTGGAAACAAGGTCATTAGCTACATATTTCTGTTTAATGTACTGTAAGGGTTGGAAATAGTTTTTACAGCTACCTCGGGACCCTGCAGCACTAGCAGGAACTGTGTTACTATCCCCAGACACTATTGCTTAGAAAGCTGATTAAGTCAGGACTGCATCTCTGTTATTTCTTTTCTAGCTAACAAGTAGGACTTACTCCTAAAAACTGTATGGCTGTTCTATCAGTAATCAACTCAATCTGATTGGCTCTGTAGTGCAGTCAGGGTGGGACCCGCTCCATTCGCCTCGCTTCACTCAGCTCACTCTGCTTCCCTACCCTACCCACAATTCCCATCCACCCCCACTACTCCCAACCTTATACCTAGCCATATTCCCTACCACACCTTCTCTACCAATCATCTGTCACAGCCTCACTTCAGTACCTCCCACGTACATCCCCACCCCACACCTACTTATTAGAATCTTTCAAACCACCCCCCACCCCCACCTCACTATACAAATACTACATTAATCTTTTCCTAGTTACACTACAATGCAATTCCTTCTACCCTTGCTCCTACTAGCCCTCACTTCCCTATCCTACATTACATCCATACAAACAATCCCCCTAGAAAGCTCCTCCTACACACGATATATACTATAAGACACACAAATACCCTCATATATTTCAAAGTCTGTCCAAAATTATTTAACAGTAGCATTACTTTACATGCACACAAGTCCCATCTATCTTCCACTATCAATACGAAAGCAGTCTATATATCACTCTCAAACTTAACCTATGCTATCAAACACATTTTACATCTTGGGAAATCACTACTTATCATCTCGAGAAATCACTACTTATTGCTGGTGACATATACCCAAACCCAGGCCCATCCTTCACTGCCCTTCCCAATAAAGCTCATTCAGATCTACTAATCATCAATATCAACACAAGAAGTATTTCCAATAAACTCCCTGACCTACATGCATTACTATTACCAAATCCTGGCTAAAACCGTACATCCCTAGTGATGAAATACTACCACCAGGTTATAATATCTTAAGGTTAGATAGAACAAGTAGGAAAGGTGGTGGGGTAGCAATCCTATTCAAAGACACAATAAGCCTCCACTCATTTCATACCCCTTTACCAGCATTTCAAAATGCAGAAATCATAGGCTCTATCCTACCTCTAAATAATGAGAAAAAGATCAACATCCTTTGCTGCTATATACCTCCTGGAAATAATTCTCCAACCATTGAAGAAATCATTCAGTGGCTCAATCATAATTTCCCTCAAGAAACAATTATATTAGGTGACCTAAATACTGACTGGCTAGCTTGCAACTCCAGCACCCTCATTAACCATATCAACCTCTACGGATTCACTCAACTAATTCAAAGGCCCACCAGAACAGACAAAAAACCCCCCAAAAATAAACCATCATTGATTGTACACTAGTGAATAGCCCCAGGCATCACTATCTCACTGGATGCTTACCTGATGGACTCAGTGACCATTTCCCCACTTTCCTCCTAAGGAAACTAACCAATATCCCAAAGCGAATAATCTACAAACAAATAAGGGATGATCACAATATAAACCCAGAGGACCTAAACAACATTCTAAAGCAATGTAACTAGGAGCCTCTAAGAACCTTACACTTAGATCAGGCAGTGAAATATTTCAACAATATGTTCCTCTCAGTTCTAAATTCAATAGTTCCAATCAGGAAGATAAAAGCCAAAGCAAACTATGCTCCATGGTTAAGTAGGGACACAAGAGCCCTACTAAAGTCAAGGGACAAGTTTGGCATAGCATCAACTCCCTACTAAAACCTGGTAAAATTACTACCCCTATCTCTCCCTATAACAACAACAGCAACGATATAGCCTCCCAGCTTAACTACCATTTCATTAACTCAGTACAAACTCTGTCCACCCAACTATCTGACAGTGATAACCCACCAACCACAAAAACAGATAGTCCTCCAAATAACTCTGCCAACAGACCATCCTTCTCTCTCTCACCTGTTCCCACATCTAAAATTAAAAAAACTCTTCCTCGCCCTAAAACCAACTACACTAGTAGCAGATGGCATACCTGCTAACTTCCTGAAAATAGCAGCAGACTCCTTATCATATCCGCTCTCAGTCCTAATAAACAGGCCCATTCAGGAAGCTTATGTACCACAACTATGGAAAATATCGTACATTATACAATTCTTCCTCTAAAACGTGCACGCTGATTGGCCAGCCCAACCAGCGTGCCCGTTGTAAATCCCTCAATATACTAATGGAAAAAGGTCTGGTCGCCCGGACTTTTTCCGTTAGTATAAAACACTGTCTCGCTATGTTAAAAGAGTTTAACATAGCGACACAGGTTTAAAAAAAAGCAACGCAGATCTCCGTTACTTTATTTAAAGCTGTCTCGCTAATGTTAAACTCCTTTAACATAGCGACACAGTGCGTAAAAAGCAACGGAGATCTTGCGATCTCCGTTGCTTTTTTTTTTAAACCTGTCTCGCTATGTTAAATGGGTTTAACATAGCGAGACAGCTTTAAAATAAGTAACGGAGATCTCCGTTGCTTATTTTAAAGCTGTCTCGCTATGTTAAACCCATTTAACATAGCGAAACAGTAAAAAGCAACGGAGATCTTGTGTTCTCCGTTGCTTTTGCCCACAGCTCTGATGTACTGCGTAGGCATGCGCAGTACATCAGAACTGCCACGGAATACCAGACAGCTGCGGAAGGGCAGCAAAGAGGCATTATACAATGCCATTATTTAAGAAAAGTAATTATTTCTTTTCTTAAATAATGTCATTGTATAATAGCAATAACCCACTTCTGGGTGTGGGTAATGCGGGATTTAACCACGGTTGTCTTTGTTTGGTCCACGCCAACCGTGGTTAAATCCCGCATTACCCACACCCAGGCGTGGGTTATTGCTATATTATACCTCTTCATAAAGGTGGTAAATCTTATGATTTTTCCAACTACTGGCCCATAGCTATTCTTTCTCCCCTATCAAAGCTCCTAGAGAAATGCATTCACTTGCAAGTAATGCAATTCCTGAACTCACACAATCTTCTCTCCCCCACTCAACATGGTTTCCGCCCTCACCATAGCACAACTACTGCCCTTCTCTCCTTCACCAATCAGGTCAATCATCACAGAAATAACAATAACTTTGTATCTGCTATCTTTTTAGACCTCTCAAAAGCATTTGACATGGTCTCGCACCCCAAACTACTAGATACTCTTAACTCTCTATCCTTTGCACCCCACATTATCTTCTGGTTTAAAAGCTACTTATCAGCTAGACAACAAGCTGTACAATGGCAAAATGAACTATCCCAGCCTCTTCCTAATGCTATAGGAGTACCACAAGGCTCAATACTGGGCCCACTACTTTTCTCTATTTTTACAATCTACACAGCTCCTCCAGACAAGCCACTATAATTCAGAATGCATATGATTCTACACTCATCTGTGCAGCCCCATCTATTACCATCCTACAAGATCTAGCCCAAGAGTCATTCTCTGCTATTGAATGTTGGATCACTGATATCCAACTCATTCTTAACTGCAATAAAACCAAGTTACTCTTGTTTACCCCCAATAAAACAAATTATACCCCCTAAACTTTCTCTATCTCATCCAGAAATGGCACAATCATTTCTCCATCCACCCATACAAAACTCCTAGGGATAGAAATAGACAATAACCTATCTTTTGACATTCACATAGCACAAACCATCCAGAAAGTTCATAAAAAAAATGGGAACCCTCTATAGACACAAAAACTTCCTCACAGATAGAGCAAGAATTACCTTAGCTCAAACTCACCTCTTATCAACACTCACATATGCAGTGCCAATCCTAACCCATATTACAAAAACTGATTTGGACAAGTTAGAGACATGTTATAACAAAATAGCCAAATTTGCCAACAACTCACCCATTAGAGCCCATCACTGTCAAGTATTACAAGAAGTTCAATGGCTAGAATTTCCTCACTTACTAACCAACAACTCACTTGTGCCTTTAACATTACTAACTACCCAGAGAAAACTCCAGCCCTAAAGCAGCTACTAACCTCCTACTCTTCCAGTCGCCCTCTCCGCTCATCCAATAAACCTCTCTCCAGTATTACAACTGCAAACAACATTGCAGGTAAAGCCCTATACTCCCATATCATAGCCAAAAAATGGAACAATCTCCCTACTACTATAACTTCTACAACTACTAACACACAATTCAGACAACTACTCAAAGCACATCTCAGGGAAGCCTGGATCTGCCCCTGTATTACATGACAATTGCCCTCCACATTCTTCTTGTTTCAACTTGTTGCACTACTCACATTAGCAGCAAGTGTAAACTGTTCATACTGTATGTACTGCTATGCAAATATAGCATTTATAGTCATATTAGTTCCAGCTGATTTTGTAACTGTCTAATTATATCTCAGTTCTGCAATGCCACTTAACTGTAAACTGCCAACTTCCTTTTGAATGTCTGTGATTGTAAAAATAATTGTTATATATTACTCTATGTATTTCTCTTTGTAGCAACTACTTACTATGTGTTAATTTGTGGAGCTTTTCTCCCCGGGTATCCACTGAAAATGGACCTTGTCTATTTAGATTTTCCCGGTTAAAAAATATAAAATAAATAAATAATAAAATGCTTTTTTCTTTCTTCTTTTTTTGAGAATGTTATTCTCCCCTGCTTCACTTTGACAGCCGTTTTGAGTGCCCTATGTCCATTGCCATGTCTACCAGTCGCTCCATTTTCACTCCAGACTTAACACCAAATTACAACCAGCACAGACATGAAACCTGAGGGTATCAGTGTATGTGCTAACATCTGCCAGGGGGATTTTCTATTTAAGACCATCCCCTGATTTCCTCACTCTTTCTATGGTTGTTTAATTACATCATGAGAGATGGGCATGAAACAGAAACAAACAACATCTCACCCCACCTATGTGGAAGATCAGCCATGTTCCCACCCTAATCCCTCCCTTAGACTATATTGCCCTTTGTACAATCCTCAGCCTCCACCAGTGGCATCATGGGAAATGCCCACACAACCATCCTTCCACCCCAGGATAACAACACCCCCAGCCTTTTCTGCTGCTCTCAGTATCAAGGAAAATGCCCACAAAACCATCTTTTCTCCCCAGGATGACAACACCCCCACCTTCACTGCTGCTCCAGCAGTTGCCCATGCCATTAATCAAATCTGACTCAGCTGAGTTGTAATCAGGGCTTTATCCCTCCACACCACCTGGAGCAGCTTGCTTTCTTAATTTCAGTTCAACGTGCCTTTTTCACATTTTATTATATTTAATTTTCATTCCATGTTAAGTTTATTATTATTATTAGTGGTACCAGGATATGCTTTATATAGAAATATATATATTTTTTTTACTATGCAGCTTTAGTAATTTCCATCATTTAGGGAGATTTTGACTGTGACAAAAATAATTTTCCTTCACCAACTAATTGCACAAAAATCCATTAGTATATTTTCTAGCATTAAATGACAATGATAACCATCATAATGGTTAATGTTTTCTCACTGTACATTTGATAGATTATTTTAGATTTTATCATAATTCAGATTTTCATAATTACACATTTTGTTTGTGTTATTTACTTTAAGGGTAATAGAATTATGATCTGAGTTGTGTAATGGAGTCTGACAGTTGAATTTACAGTGTTCTCAGTATTTGCTATAACAAGATCCAGCAAGCTACTATACTACTTCAAGATGTTTCTTCAATTGGCTGATGAAAGCCATGGTAAGATACCATACTGATGGATTCTTTTGCATATGATAAAGCAACACTAAAACTGTCCCAGCTGATTGATGGGCAATTAAAGTCACCATGTAAAATATTATGATGTTCAAGGAATTTGTCCGAAGTCATGATGTGTTACACAGTTACAGCATCTGTATTTGGAGTAAGATAACTAATTATTACTTGCATGGCATTTTTACCATTCAGAAATGTCAAAAATTAGTTTCTTTAGCTATGTCATAGACTGTATAGACTTGTGCTAAAACATTATCCCACCACTTCTAGCCTTATTTCTATTTAATGTACCCAGGAAACTTAATATCACTGGAATTCCAAACCTCATCTATAGCAAAAAGCTTTGTACTTTTTGTGACCAAGTATGTAGTAACACTCCTTGCATTAAATAATAATAATAATTAATGATATATCTTCTTGGTCTGTCTTGGTTATACCTTCTTTAAAACAGGATTTGGTTATACCTTCTTTAAAACAGGATTTTAAGTAATCTGATAACCTCATGACTTAAATGATCATCAGGGAACATTCTCTGTCATAAACAGTTTTCCCAATATGTTAGAATCTTAATAGTATAAACTGTTCTAACTTGCCTTAACCAAATGTTAGAGAGATGAGCTTTAGGAAACAAGCAGTCATTCCATGAGAAACATGGTTTGATTCCAAATATTCAATTATTTGTAAAATAGATTTTTGCATGTATTTGATAGGTAGTTCTTTAAAATTGCTCATACCTGATATACATTTATATGGTGGTAACTGTTATACAGCAAGTTTTGAATTTCTACCTAGTCCAAGCCAGACAGAAATGAAACCAATTCTTTCTTACTAATTTTGCTAAATTGTATGGGTAACTGTATAGTGGAGTCACCAAATATTAATATGCCTGTTTCAGAATCAGTAATCAAACTAGAATCCCCTACCATCAAATCTTTATTTTCAAATGTAAGATATCTAAAGTGTTAACTAACTGCTGTCACAAGAGTTTCACTTGCAATGCCCAGTGCTTTTCCTTTAAGTTTTCTGTTTAAAGGGTTGCCTTCATCATGTAAACTGTCATTACTGTTCTCTCTCATTTCTTACAGTTTTGGATTGATGAAAAGGGCTTGTAAATACTTCTGTTACATTAAATATCCTTAACATACCTCTCAACCTCAGAGCAAAAATCTGGACAAAGCTATAAATAATGTGGGGACAAAGGCCCAAAATTAGGAACACTTTTTTCTTACAAACTTAAAAGTAGACAGAACAAGAGGTTTTGCATTAGCATGAATTTTCTGAAGGGTATGAAATCTGAAACTCAAATGACTGTCATTGTTTTCTGATTTCAACCCTCAGTGATTTGCCAGAAAACCACAACTTTATGAGAAAAAGACCAAAAATATGAGGCGAAAATCTGTACAGTTGAGAGCTATGATCCTTAACTGTGCATTCCTAGTCTAAGTTAGATGTATTCAGATCTTGGGGTTTATATCAAATCAAATAAATTATCCTGTGAAGAGGACAGTTTGTCACTAATTTCTATTGTGATGGGAGCATTCGTTACTTCAATAATCAAGAAACCACAAACTGATAAACCAATGCAAGCCAGTAAGCAAGAGACAATGTCAATAGTCCACGAACAGTTTATTCCATAGACACTTGAAGTTAAGCATTTTCGTTCATTAAATCAGAACAATTTTACTCCTCCCAGCCTTACTCAAAAACATGTACAAATAAAAATAAAATTAATTAGAAGCACCCCGAAAATTGATGCATAACTAAACATCATAATGCCTCAATTTTAAAATGGGTGCTAAGGTACTGTTGCATTCAGTTAATATGCCATAACACCTCTTTGAGGTTTAAGTGTGTTTCAGTTACTTTCCCTTGCAAATCAAACTTAATACAATCTAAAACAAAAAACTTGAAATCACGGTCCTGGTATAGATGAATATGCCTATAGAGTATGTACGAACATTATTTGGACATTAAAAACAAAAAAATCCACCAATGCCCTCTATAGGCATATTCATCTATATTTTAAAATTAAGACATTATGATGTTTAGTTGTACATCAACTTTCAGGGTGCTTATTAATTTTGTTTTTATTTGTACATGTTTTTATTATTGTGGATAATATTGAGTGTGACTTTAAAATGGAATTTATGCTTTTAATTGTTTAAATTGGTCAGGTGGCTTGTATAAAGAGTAAGGCTGGGAGGGGTAAAATTGTTCTGATGAAGTTCTGATTTAATGAACAAAAGTGCTTAACTTCAAGTTTGTATGGAATAAACTGTTCATAGACTATTGACATTGTCTCTTGCTTACTGGCTTGCATTTGTTACTTCCCCATTATTAGTCAGTGGTGAATTCTATGCTATACTTTCTTTTTATTCCACACCATGCATTAATAGTTAAATAAACCTGAATCACTTGATCCAAGACAAAGTATGCGCTACATCTAGGATGGCCACTGACTGAGAGGATGTTAACTGGAGCTGCCCAGGCAGGAGCCAATAATTGCTCAAGACAAGTAATAAAATAAGTCAGCTTGGTTTAAATAGAGTTCCTAGCTGAAGATCATTCTGTCTGGATATCATCACAGAAAATATCTGGGAGAAATACAGTGAAGGAAAAAGGAGAGGAGAGCATTGTGCTGGACAGGGGAAGTAGACCATTGCATGGTGCAGTAGCAAGTTATGGTTGCAATTAACTTTGCAGAGGACATTTCTTAAGATACACTTAGAGGTTGTTAAAATATATGGGACCATAGAGTAGTACAAGAAATGAAACGAGGAGGGATTTAACAAACAGAAGAACTGAATAATTACTCTAATGAATTAGTCAAGCTGCAAAACTCAGAAATGGAAATTAAGGAGAGTGACAGAAAACAGTAGTCATGGACTTACCATAATGCTGGACCCTTTCATCCATGTTTATCTGATATGACTGACTGGTCTCTGGGCCTCTTGTTAGATCTGAGCCAGCAGAACTAGTGCTACTGTCTCAAGCTCCTTTAATTTTTTTCCTTTCCATAATGCACCCGTGGTAGAACTACCTCAGATCAAGTTTGATGTCAAAAAGTAGAGAGGCATTTTGATAAACATACTGGAGAGCAGTATCAATAGTCCTTTAGAAACTGCAATTTAGAAGTGATATGGCAGGAGGGATGTCATATCAGATGGACATGGATGAAAGGATCCAGCATTAAGGCAAGTACATATCTACCATGCCCTATTTAACCCATCCATTCAATCCAATTAATAGGTCAGAGTCCCCATCTTCAAAATACTTGGATGGTAACATGACATGACAGCCTTGAGGATAGTGGCTCCAAATGAAACTGCAGACCTTGAAATAATGTCCAATTTGTAATGCTTGTCAAAAGTATGCAATGTAGGGTTACAGCAGTGCAGATTTCATTAATTGATGAATTTCTAAAGAAGGCCACAGAAGTGCCAACAGATCTCATACAATCAGCTAAATGAGATTTATTTGGTCTGCATGGTAAAGGATGGTTGTATGTTGAACAGACAAAGGAAACTCAATCAGAAAGTCACTTACACAGAGTAGCTTTCAAAACCTTGGAACCAAGTCCGATTTTAGAAAGGACATAAACAGTTGACAGTCCTTCCTATAGGATTTATTTCTGTGTAGGTAAAATCTCAGCTGCCAATGTACATCCAATGTGTTGAAGAATGTATTCCTCTTTGAATAGCTGGGAAAAATTTGATAAACATACTGGTGAGCAGTACCAATAGTCCTTTAGAGTAGAGACAGGCTGGTTCAAATTTGCTTTGAATGCTACCTTGGGGATAAAGGATGGATTTATGCAAATGATCCACTTACTGACTAAGTAAAAAGTGGAAGACAGTGCCTGCAATTCCAATACCCTTATAGCAAAAGTTATTGCTACAATAAATAGTCTTCTAGGAGAGAAACTTGTGGAGTGGAAGATGCTGGCTCAAAAGTAGATTTTGTTAGAGCTTCTAGGAAAAAATAAAGGTTCCACAGGGATACCAGTTCTCTGGGGGACATAAAAGAAAGGCAACTTGATGAGGAAGGCTCTGTATAAATCTATGGGAAACCAAATAACAGGAGCCATATCCATTATGAAAATTGGAGATTGCAGCTAGCTGCACCTTAATTATAGAAAAGTTTGAGTCTGAGTCAAACATGTGTGCATGGAAAATAATTTCAGAAATGGAAGTAGTAGTATCTGTCTTCTACTCTGCTGCCTAAACAGAGAAATACTTCCATTTGCTGTGGTAAAGTTTGCAAGTAGACTCCTTTTGGGATGCTGACAGGATAACTCCTTGTGAAAAGGATCAATGGTCATCATACAAATTGGAGAAACCAGGTGGTTAACTTGAGGTTGTGTAGGTCCATGTGAGGTAATCTGGATGGGTGTAGATCATTTTCTAGGGTCCAAGAGCCAGGGAGGTGCCTCCCTGATTTGAGGCTTTTGCAAAAGAGACTGCCTGGGTCAGTACACAGCAATAAGGATTAATGTGGCTTTCTGCAGAAATCTAGGTACTGGAGAAGAGGTGAATGTGTAAAAAGATCCTGGAAGGCCACTGTGCAACTACAGCATCTATTGGGGACTGTTCCTTCAGCGGGATCCAGGCAGACAAGTTGCTGCACTAGGTGTTGGCTGGTAAGGCACCTAAATCACAGCACTGAAAATCCCAGTGGATGAATATCTGTTGTGCTACCACTGGCTTAAGAGACCACTGATGAGGCACTGGGATATGCCTGTTAAGCTCATTGGCAAGAGAACTTGTTCTTCCAGGAATGTGCATTGCTATTAGGAAACAATGCAAGGCAATTTCCCATTACCATACTCCCATGGCTTCTTGGCATAAGTGATAGGGCCTAACCTAGTTCCTTCCCTGCTTACTGATGTACCAAACCAATTTCTTGTTGGTTTTGATCAAAGTCTCACACAGAGATAAGTCATGAAGCTCCTGTAACACAAGGACTGCTTTCATCTCCAAGACATAGTTGGCCTCTTGTTGATTTCAATTACCTTGAACTGCCTTCCATGACAATGCCTCTCATCCCAAGAAGGGGGCATCCGTCATGACAACTGCTAAGGGGTGGCATAACAAAAGGTATCCCTAAGTTGATGAGTAGTGAAGTCAGCCACCAATGTAAGTGAACTCTTCAAAGGATGATGATGAATACTGTGATGATAGGAGGTACTGCCAGCCATGCCAGGGATGTATTTGTGAGCTTTGCTTGTGTTGTGTTGAATGTAGCAGCAGTGCACCCTGCTGAAGTGAAGAGAAATGTGCATGTATTATTGTATCTGAATTAAATGTATATGTTTTAATAGAGGACACTGGCACAGCAAAGGTTAATCAACTGGCTTATTTTAAGAAAAATAAGGGGAAATGTAAACAAACTGTTAAATCACTAAAAAGGCACCCTGCAGTGATGAGTAGGACTGGAGACGCTGGGTCTGAGACAGAGCCTTTGTTCATTAGCTCGGTGAAAAGAGGGAGGCCTCCAGGCACTGCCATAAACATTTTGAATGTGTATTGCAGCTGTCCATGCTCAATTCTTGTCTCTAACTTCAAAAGGAGATATTGTGGGAACCTAGAGTCAGGTGACCAGATGAGGTCATTCTGCAAGTCATCTTGGATATATTTTACAGGCAGCAGTCTCAGAATATAGAGTATTCTGTTTGGGATCCCGACAAGAAAGACTGCTCACCAGACCTCTCAACCAACTGGGGACAAATTTCAACAGAATCACAGACAAGTCAAGAAAAAATCAGGAACAATCAGGGACACTTTTAAAATATTAGTGCTATTAACTTGAAACATTGACAGAATCAGAGCATATGAATTAATATACATTTTCTGAAGTAAAAGAAGTTTATAACTCTTAATTATTGTCATTAATTGTGTAATTCACCACCTTTCCTCCAAAAGTCACTAGTTTTAGGAGGGATTAAGACAGAGTTAAAATCTGAGTCAAAATCAGGGACAGTTGAGAGGTATGCTGCTCACGTATATTGCCTTGCCCAAGTAAGTTATTAGGGACAGTAAATTCTCTTACATTCAGTCAGGAATATAAAAAGCTTAGTTGAGTGTGTTTTTTTTCTTTATTTGTATCAGTCTGTCCATTAATGTTGTTTTCAATATTTTCTGTGATTTGAGCTCTGTGGTTTACTGTGAATATATATTCAGTATTTTCATGTACTTTTATTATTTATTATTAAATATATTTAAAACTTTTATTGTGGCTGATTCTTGTAGAGAGTACTTAATTTTTTTTTTATGTTATTTTACATTTGTTGACCGAGAGTGTCCGGTTGAGCTAATGCCCTTTTTCAGTGGAAGCCTGGGGAGAAAAGCTCCAAAGATATACAATGCAATAAAAATAGCAATACAAATACATTTCAATAAAAATAGCAATTGAGAATTTTGGTACTTAAATATGTAAGCTACATACATGTATATTGTTGACAGATAAAACAGTACTATAAACAAAAAGGAGAATGTTAAAAAAGTAGAATGAGTTGTATGCTTTGGTTTAAAGAGAGCTGAGTAAATATAAGGTTTTGTATGCAGAGTAGCAGAAACTTAAAAGGTTAAATAAGAATTTCAGGGAGCACAGTACAGAAGCAGCTTTGGAGGTTGCATAGGATGAAGTAGCTAATGCTAAGTTTTAGTAAGTTAGTTTGATTGTACTATAAAAGGTAGGTAATAATCAGGGAGGGTGCGTACAATGGCAGGACCAGTGTTTTTTAAAGTGGTCTTTGGTTGCTAGCTTAAATTGTTTGGGGTGAGTCAGGGACATTATTTCTAGTGGGAGTTTGTTCCATGAATAGAGGTTTGGTATCTATATAAGTTGCACCCTGTGTTGGATTTGGGTTTGTAGATTTTTTAGTAGTTCTTGGCTTGAGCTTCGAAGAAGTCTGGTAGGGCAGTAGTGAGAGATGAGAGAAGATAGACTTGGGCAGAAATCAGGCTCATATAAGATGGAGTGTATGATTTGGAGTTGAGATTGTAGGAACAGGTGAGGTAGTTCGGGCCAATTCAGGTATTTTAGGGAGAGGCAGTGGTGAGATTTATGTCTGTTGAGCTGCAAATCTAGCTATTTTGTGGTAGGTCAATTCTAATTTGGTAAGTAGGGAGAGGTTCAGGTTTGTGAGCATTTGGGAACAATAGGTTAAGCGTGGTAGAAGGTAGGCATGGGTAAGAGAAATCCTAGCTTCAGTAGTTAGGAATTTGTTGTTCCTCTACAGTAGTCCTAGCTTTTGGTGGTTTTTTTTTTATACAATTGTTAAAGTGAAGATCAAATTTTAGCTGGTCGTCAATGGTAATGCCAAGGAGTTTTGTGTTAGTTTCGACTTCTACAGGGGTATTGTTTAGGGACCTTATGGAGAAGGAAAGTTTAATGTGGTTTGCAGATTTAGGTAGAAAGAGTAGTAATTTTGTTTTCTTAGGGTTTAGGATGAGCTAATTATTAGTGAGCCATGTCTCTACTGAGTTGAAAGATGTCTCGGTATTTGTTAGGAGTTCTAAGGGGGGATTAGTAATAGTTATGACTGTAGAATCATCTGTGTATTGGACAATGTTAGATAGAGGACAAGAGGAGTGGAGTGAGTTGGTGAAGATATTAGATTAGTGGTCCAAGAATGGAACCTTAGGGAACACCTGTTTTTACTGAGAGAGGGGTAGATAGTGTTAAAAACCATCGTGCTGACTGCAGCCTATCAGAGAAATAGCTAGAGAACCAGCAACTGTATCAGGGAAGAAGTTTAGGTCTACAAGTTTATTAAGTAGCAGAGTGTGTGAGATAGTGTCAAAAGCCACAGAAAGGTCAAGGAATAGACAGGATATGAGTTTATCATATTTAGCCAGGGCTAAGGTATTGAGAAATGATAGTCAAGCTGTGGTTGTACTATGCTTGGGATAGAAGCCATGCTGTGTTGGAGTGAGAAGTTTTTCTTGTAAGAGATAATGCAGAACTTGTTTGTGTATACATTTCTCAAGGATTTTGGAGAGGGGGGAAGAGGATAGCGATAGGTCTGAAATTAGATATTTCTGTGGAGTTATCTCCTTTATGAATAGGAAGAGTGTAAAACTGTTTCCAGATAGAAGGAACTTTAGACTCAGAGATGGAGCGATTGATTAGTATAGATACAGACATAGCAAGGGAGTGTGTAGCAATCTGGAGAAAGTAAGATGGGATATTGTCTGCTGATACAGAGCATGGTTTGAGCTTTGAGAGTAGCGTTCTGATGTAGTCAGTGGAGACAGGTTTGAGAGAGAAAGAGTTTACTGAGCTAGTGGCAGAGGGGTGTACAGGGAGGTTTGAAGTGTTGTTGTTTGACAGGTTGGGGTTAAACAGTTTGGAAATGGATTTGATAAAGTAGGCGTTGAAGGATTTGGCAGTTTCTTCAGGTGACTTGTCAGGACATAGGTTTGGTGAAGTTGGGTTACCTGGATGTAGTATTTGGTTTACAGCATTCCAGAATTTTTTTTGGATCAGATTTTAATGTTTTTGGGGGATTATAAAAGTCTTTTTTGTCTTTGTTAATAAGTTTGGTTTGTACCCATGTTTTACACGCACTATCTCTGGATTTCATACGAGTATGGGTGGTTTTAGTTAGCCAGGGTGAAATGTTTGCCTTTAATTGAACTTTTCTCAATGGGGCTAGAGAATTTAAAATATTTAGGAAAGTTGAGTTGAAGGTATTTACTGCTTCACTGAGTGGGAGCTGAGTAAGGAAATTTCAGTAAATTCTAGAGAGGAGGGTTTTAAAAGTGTTTGAGTTAAAGGTTGAAAGTTTGTGGCAGGTGACAAGCCAGTGTGGTTTGGGGAAGGGGGGTGATGTATCATAGCACTTTTATAGATGAGTGGTCACTCAGGGCATCAGGTAGAGTTTAAGGTTTATGGTATGTGCTGGGGTTAGAAACAAGTATCCAATCTATCAATGAGTTTGAAGAATGAGAGTTATTAGTATGGGTAGGTTTGGAGATTAGTTGTGTAAATCCATGGAGGTTTATGTGTTGCGGATGGTTTACATTATTAAGGTTATGCCAATTAATGTTTACATCCCCAAGGAGGATAGTTTCATTAGGGAAATTTAGGGAGAGATATGACAGTATATTTTCCATTAAGGGGATGTTGTCCCCCGGTGGAATATATATGGCTACTACTGTGATGGTAGTAAAGTCATTGAGTTTGAGGTTTGCTATTAGTATTTCAGAAGGTGTAAAGGAGGGAATTGGTTCTTTAGGAAGGGAGAGAGTGAGGTAGTTAGAGTAAACTAAAGCAACATCTCCACCTTTTTTTCTTTAAGCGATCTTGGCAAAGTATATTATAACCTGGAGGAAGACTGTTTTTTATCTTGGTTTTGAGGTTTAAGCCAAGTTTCTGTGACAGAGATAATGTCTGGGGTATGAAGAGATACTCACGCATAAAATGGCTTAGTTTGTTGAGCATACTTAGAGTATTGATAGAATAGAAGATTATTTTCTTTTTGGTATGGATGGTCGATTAGAATTGGGGGTGATAGTTGTGGGGTGTTAGGAATAGTGGTAGGACTAGGGTTTGGGTGTATATCACCTGACAAGAGCAGAGTCCTTGGGAAGTCATAAGCTTTCATTTTTTGTGGGTAGTTGTGAAAGTATTTTGTTTTATACTTAGATGTACTATGGTTGAAAGGAGGAGTTGGGTTGCTGAGGGTAAGAAAAGCAGCTTTGGTGAAGGTAGGTGGGGGCTTTATGTATTGGGGTTAAGAGTGTATGAGGTGATGTTATGTTGTGTAGGAGGAGCAGTGCAGGTAGAACTATGACAGGAATGATTAAGTCTGGCATGTTTGAAGAAGACGAGAGGGCTTTAATAGGGCAAGTTGGTAGAGAGTTTGGGGAGGAGTTGTAAGGTAGGGAAAGAGTTTGCAGTAGGTGTTAGTTTGTGTAACAGGAAGGGGAGGAGTTTGATGGTTGGAAGGGACCTGTGGTTAGGTATAAACGAAATGATATGGGGGGGTAGGTGGGAATGGGGGTGGGAAGAGAGCGAAGTGAGCCCAAGCACAGCAAGGGCGAATGGAGCAGTGCTACACCTGGGACAAAGTACAAAAAAAAAACTCAGCCAGTACAATCCAGTGTCTGGGGAGATAAACAGCTAGATTTAAGGGCAATTAGACAAGCTAGATTCTAAAGAAAAAAAGTTCCTTTCTTTTCTGTTTTTACTTTTTTTTAAAAAACGGGGAGCTGCAGTTCACATAATATAGTTATGCCAAGAGTTTTAGAAAGGGACATGCAGTAAATTAGGCATCAAAAGAGTACTATTTAAAAAAGGAATGGAATATGGTATATGTGAGTACACTACTGGGGATACCTATGACGCAAGGGCAGAAAAGCTAAGTCAAAAGATGGTGCCTTTCTACATCAGGTGTTTTGATTCCTCTGTAAATAAGCAGGAGTGGGAGGGAGATAGACACAAAGTAATACAAGGTTGTGAGCCAGAAAAACTGGACTAGGCCAGCTGCTAAGAAAACAATCAGGGAAACCATGCTCAGTCAATTCCATGTCAGGGCAGTGCACTATCTTCCTAATAACTACAAATCTTGTGCTACTAATCTAGTACAGTGTGGTGAAAAGGACCACCACTTCTATAGGGAAAAACAATTGAAGTATGGGCTGCAGGTACATAGGTAAACCTTTTCCAAGAAAAATAAAGTAGTTTTAAGTAATTGACCTAGGAGCACAATAGGAAAAGAACCTTCCTAGGAATAGGAAGGAACCTTTGGGAGTGCTTATATTTATTTGGTGATACTGTGTGGGCCACTCAAGAAGGCCTAGCCATCTTGGTGAACTACTATCATTTGTATTAGTATTAATATTACACAGTATAATTGGACACCCTTTATTAAGGGCCTTAGAGTAGCTGATCCTGGAGTGTCTGTAGCAGTGGTAACTAGCTTATAGTCTGGGCAGAGGGAAGCATAGCTAGTAGACCTGTGCCAGCCTTTACCAGGTGTGTGTGTGTGAAGCACTGGATTTACAGAGAGGGTGCTGTAGGATGTGGTTCAGACAATTGGCTGAGGACCTAACCCTACAACTGTACCAGTGGGGAGTTTTACTGGTGATTTGGAGTAAGACAGATATAGAGACATCCAGACCCCAGGCTGTGTGCGCTCCCTGTGTGCTCTTAAGGGAAACTGCACTTGATGCAGAGAGGTCTGCATCTGGAAATACTGAGTGCATCCATTTGTATTCCAAGTGCACATCCCTCTCCAGTGTCATTTGTGAGGACTCAGGCTCCTTGATTACTGCCCCAGTGTTGGGACATCACACATTGGCAGCAGTGGTTGGTGTCACAAATATCACAGCAGAAAGGCAGTCCCACAGCTGAGACCATTGATTTCTGAGAAGCCACTGAAGTATCCACATGACATAGTGAGTGAACTGCTCCATGATGACAGAAGAAGCAATTAGTCATAAAACCCAAGGACTAGCACTGCTTATCTGTCCATAAGCAAAGTAACTACAGATGTTTTTATGCTCAGGAGGCATCCTATGTATTCATGGTTTGAGTTGGTACCAGGTTTGGTTGTTCATAGTTTATTGATATGCCCAAGGGCAGACAAAGCTGAAGCAATATGTTTTTGCTACTGATCAATGGCTCTGCTGTCATAGCAGCAAGAAACCAGTCACCCAGATATTTACTTTATTTACTTATTTATTTGCTGTCTACCAGGAAAGTCCAACTGGGAACAAGTCCCATTTTCAGTACAGGCTCAGGGAGAAAAGCTCCACATAAAATACATATTTACAATGAGCAAAAAAAATCAAACATTTTAAGCATTGCTTTGCAGGTAGCATTGACACAAATAGTAAAGACATTTATCATATACTTAGTAATTATATTATTTTGCATAAGACAAAGACAAAGACATGTTGACATACAAGAGCAATGATAATGCACAATGGTTCAGTATATGTATAATGACATTAATGAGGTAGGATGTACTAGAGGAGGAACAGAAAATAGAGGAGGAGAAAGGGTATAAGTAGAAAAAGTTCTGATAGTGAGAGGTTGAGATAATATCAGATACGTAAGATGATGAAATGGGTAAGGGGGGGTATTAGTAGAAGCTTAAGGATATAGGTTAGTTGGAAGAGCATTAACAAGGATGAAAAAGAGCTGGAGAGACAGGAATAAGAAAGGTGAAATAGTCAGGGTAACTGATAGAGAGATTGGCAATGAAAGAAAAAACAAAAAGTGGATTTAGTCATGCTAAGAGTATTAGCATAGCCATGAGGAAGTTCGGTGTTGTTTTAGGTTAGTGTTTTGAAATGTGTGCTAGCTAATGTTGTCTTGTTTTTGGGTGGGGGGAATGCCTATGCTTAGCAACATAGGCTGAGTAAAGTGAGTCACCTACATGGTTATAAGACTTGGTCCTGATCAGGAAATATTTGTTCTGAGATCGGAGATTCCTAAGAGGAAATTAGTGTTTGAGGATGTTTTGTAGTGATGGGCATGTGTCTAGTTTGTGAATTGGGTATGGAATAAGAAACTATCTTGCAGTCAAAGATGGGTTGAGACTACTGCCATGCACTTGGTAAACACTCGGGAGACTGTACTGAGACTAAAGGCAGAGCTCTGAAATGAAAATAATCTGCTCCCAGATGGAAGTGTAAGAATCTCCTACAAGCTATGGCTATTCTGATGAGAAGATAAGCATCCTGGAGATCTACACAGCACATCTAATCATTTGTGTGCAAGCAAGGCAAGATTGTTTGCACTGCCACCATCCTGAATGGAGTCTTTTTTATGTGAGGTGTAAAACTGGCCTGTGATCCTTGTTTTTCTTCAGAACCAAAAGGAATCTTGAATAATACCCTGACCCTGCCTAATCCAATGGAATCTCCTAGATGGCTGTTATGTGTAGAAGAGAATAATTTTTCTTATGGCTGTTTTTTGTGGTTTACTATCAAAATGCAGAATGAAGGTTTGGCAAAGAGGGGAATGACACACGTCAGGTGGCTGATTCCCATATTGCTAATCTTCAATTCTGCGAGTGTCCTCTAAAGCTAATGCCACTGTGCATTTGCTTATATGTGGTCGATGAATAGAGATTGGGGTACAGTGTGGACTGGGAAATTTATCCTTTTCCTCACTTTAGTGTGATTTCAGAGTTGGAATATATAGTTTACAGGAGGTGTGGAAGGGCTCAGCCCCCCACAGGGGGCAGTGGAGGGGGACATGTCCCCCTGCAAAAACATGAATTCCATCTTTGTGCAGTACTGAAATGCAGCCATTCATATAGCTGGAAAGCACGGTAAGTGAGTTATGGCTGACATCGAAACTGCCAAATTTGAAATCTTCTGTATTTTGATTCAACAATGTCAGCTAATTAATATGCAGGAATTTGACGTGTTTGGTTGGCATTTTGAGCAGATTAGGTTATGACGTTCATGATTTTGATAGTAAAACATTTTTTGTTAATGCAGTGGTATGTCTAAAGGGGGACAATCTGATCTGGGTATTAGACAAGAAAAGGGAATCAAGAAGCATCTAGATATTATCCTTCATACACAAGAATCCTGTGTGATGGCCATTCATGTAGAAATGTAGGGGGATAAACCCCCCAACTGCCTCAAGAGGGGAGCAGTCATGCAGTCCTTCATGGATGGTAGGCTATCAGAGAAAGGTCCATAGTATCCCTGACTTTGCAGAATACTACCACCACCTCCTTACAGAAGTGGAGTCAGAGAGTTGTCACTGGGATTGCCTAAATCATAGAGATTTGACCCTTTATAGTTCCTACTATGAGGTCTCAAACACATCTGCTACAACAGACAGCATCTTCTCATTATGCTTACACAGTTGCATTTTTCACTGACATAAGTTCCAAACAAACAGTATGATCTGCTGTATGGGACATTTGTAAACAATACTTTAAAGTTGTTCACAAAGGCATATCCAAGGATGATGCCTCATCATAATGTCCACACTGGTGCTCGTACTGCTGCATTTAGCATCAGCCACATGAAGAGATTAGACATTTTAAACATAGTCTCCAACTGCTTTCTGGATTTTGGGGTGGGTGGTTTCTTCAAACAGGCTAACCTTTGCTCCACTAGGTCTCATTGAAAGTAGTTTATGTAAGTGGTGTAGATCAAGACCCCAAGTGCAAGAGTCTGAAGCATATTCTCACTTCCCCATTCTGTCCAATGTGCTAGACTCCTTACTGGGCAGGTGGACAGAAGCTGAATTGTCATGCTGCCATTACCATGACAATGAAGTTCATCAAAGGAGCTTTGGTCCAAAATTGTCTATCCTTGGGATGGGGGGGGGTGAGGCCTATGCATTCTGTCAGGCTTCCATGGTATGGACTCAGAGGAATCCAGCTGTTGCTATGCCCTTCTGGTGGAAAAGTCAACTAGGTGGCCTGCAGAAGGTACCTCCCAAGAAGTATAGGGCCCCAAGTAATAATCCTCTAAAAGGAACTCCTAATCCTGAGAGGGTGGAACTGTTGGCTGGTTTTCCATATTTCACATTAACTTTAAGGTGTCACTGAAGTTGGTGTCCCCTAGAGGGAACTGTGGGGAATCCAAATGATCATCCAACTCAGTGCCTGAAGTGACACACTCTGTAGGTGCAGATCAGAGTGTAAAGTGTGTGTGCATGTATATAACCTGCACACGTGTACAAGAACCTTAGTGCCATTTTGTAAGAGCAGCTAGGGAGTAAGCATGCATGATCTTAGTCATTAATTGTATACAAGTTACTTAAGTTAGAGTCAACAGTAGTAATGTGTTTATATGTAATAAAGCTGCTTGAACAGAACCCATGAAGATTAGTTTATTCATGTCCTAACACAAAAGCGACATGGTGTCATAACCGGGACGGAGAAGAATATTCGCAGCCATGAGATGTAAAGATGACAGTGAAGGTAAAATCGAGAGAAAAGTGCACAAACAGCCAAAAAAGAATCAAAGGTAATGAGAAATAACATGAACTGTTTACTTGATGCGAAAGACAATAAAAGGTCATCACAAGGGCATAGACCGCATAATTGGGCAAGTGAAAGGTACGAAAAGTTTAACTAAAGAAAATGTTTAAGATAAAAGTATTCAATAAAATGAGCATGTATAAAGCAAGTATGTTTAAAGCAGCAAATGGATGTGTTTAAAGCAAAAACAAGTGTATTTAAAGCAAAGTTGGGCATGTTTAGAGTAAAACGACACAAGAAAGTGTGTTGGGCGTAAAAAGGGCTTAAACGAGCAAAATGATTACAATAGGAAAATAAAGGGCAGATTATGTGAAAATAAGGCAAGGTGACTGCATGTATTTGGGCTTAACTACTTCATACTGTATAAGGGCATAATTAAAGTTATTTGAAGTATCTCAGGGTGTGTAAAAGTGCTTACAGTGTGTGTTTATTACTGTGAATGTATTTTAGAGTCTGTTGTGTGCAAAGTGCAACTACTTTGTGTAATCCAGTCAAAGTACAGCTATTTTGGAAAAAAGCTTCTTGTGCTGGGTGTGTCTATTCACAAAGTACCACCATTACAGAGTGCTTCTTGTACTGTAAAGAGTTGCCTAGTAAGGTACCTCCATTTTGGGGACATTTCAGTGTGCTGTATGTAGTTATTCGCAAAGTGAAAGTACTTCAAAAAGTTGTTGGGTTTAAGGCAACAGATGATTGATTTGTTTGCATTGTGAAGTTATTTGGCATGTTTCTTACATTGATAAGAGGTGTTTACTTACAAAAGACGACATTACAAGAGTATTACAGTGCTCATGAATTATTCAGTCACATTGTAAAGTTCTCAAATATTTCTTAAAGTGACGACTTTAATAAGTGATGATAAATGACTGTAGCATTTCTGCTTACATAAATAAAATTCCGAAAGTACAGCAAATGATGCTAAATTACTTTAGCATTTCTGTATTTACTGATAATATCCTGAAATATCGAAAAGCCCGAGAAGTTTACTTCACAAAAGTCCAGTTATTCGAAAGTACTATAAGTTTGTTTATTCACATAAATCTGAAAAGCCCAACAAAGGTACAAGTTCAGAGTACAAAGACATTGAACAATTATTGGCATTAACTCCAGTATATGTGTGTATATTTATGCTTATTTGCAAACCCCTTTGATGGTATGTATTAATATGACAGACTCTGGCGTGTGTGTATATTTATGCTTATTTGCAAACCCCTTTGATGGTATGTATTAATATGACAGACGGATTTTGAAACTCCCTACCACTTGTATTTGATCAGAATATTGCAGGGAACTGGTTGAAATGGTTATCTGTATACTGCGTGTACCACGTGGAGTTGTTGTAAGCTATCCCACTTGTGTGAGAAGGAGCTGTATTAATCTTTAATTGTACTCCTTTAGCTTAGAGTGTTATTTCCAATTAGTTTTGTGACTCATACACTGCTGGACGCAGTTTTGTACAGAACCACCCTGTAAACCTTGTAGTTGTGGTAACAGTCACTATATGACCTTGGGGAATCCGAGCATTTTATCTACCTCTACCAACTACAGGTTGTGTGCGTTTTCTGCTAGCAATCTTCCACTACACTAGATAATTGTTTTAACCTGGGAGACTCTAAGGCACTAGCTGCGTGTCTTAACTGAATCGCCCTAAAGATTCCAACTCCTTGTGCACCAAGGAACTCCCCTCAAATGTAATGTCAAGTTACTACACACCTCCTTTGGGAGCTTTATGTTGAGTAAAAGCTTTACGGAACTCTAGTCCTTTAAATATTTCACTACTCCTGGCACTATTAAGGTCACCCATAACAATAGGTTTAGTGTTCAAAATACCTCCCCTGTCTACATTTGTGTTAAATACTTGCTTGTTAACACTGGTGCATCGACAGGGGTGGAATAGCACTGTTACACATTATACATAGTTAGTGGGCACACCAACCCATAGCCTCCTTTTCTTTAATTAAACAACAGTGCGACACATATATTATGGCTTTAGAGCTTACCGTGTCCTGGCGATGATGTTAGCATAGATCTGTGTTTGGTGGAAACAGCTGTAACCTCCCTGTTGATAATCTTAATTCCTCTGAGGCATATATTGAAATGGAGAAAGGCTTGCAACACCTCAGACTTGTGTGGGCAGTAATACGGGTAGCCGTCTCTAACTACTTGACATTAACCTTTTGACTCTATATGTCTGAATAATCGGACTATCTTATATGCTATGTTAATTATGCTTTAATGGACCTGCAATGCTATTGCCTATTCCTGTTCTTTTATGGTTACTAATGATGAACTAGCTTGAATGTAATACCTCAAAGTTCTCATGTTGCAAACAGCCTCAGTGTCCCTATAGCTCATCATTTATACTATTTAATAACCTAGTAGAACAAAGTTGTACTTTGTAAAAGCACTCCTAGCTAGACTGTTAAGCTACTTAGAATTCTACCTTACGTTTTGATTAAACTGTGCCTTGTGACTGTGTAATGGTGCTTCTAGACTTGGATATCGTAGTCTGTGTTGCTATATGTCTGAAATTTCAGTAATGAATGCTTATAAGCGTGTTTGAACTGAAATGCTGTGTTAGAACCTAAGTCTATGCAAACGACTGTTTCTTACCCTTCATTTCTTTTTTTCTTCATTTCCCCACCATTCCTAGGTTTCAATTAATCTATCTTGCACTAAGGTTTTGATACTCTACCTACCTGGTGAAAAGGACCCCTGCAAAATTTTCTAAGCATGTCTTCATATAGAAAGAAACTTGCCGCCCTGTTTAGGAACCCCGCTACCAAGGAGGCAAGAAAGTACGTGTTATCTTAACCTAGCTGTAAAGCTGAACACTGGCTTAAGAACTTGTGTATCCATTGAGGCGCGCTACCTAGCCAGGATACCCAGCAGCCATACCCCGTCTCTACCCCTTAATATATATACTTTCTCCTCTCCTTTGTGCTATCTCCCGTAATTGTTCACGGAACCTTTAATACTTTTACCTTCCATCTCTGTACTCTAGTTTTGGTTGCTATACAATTTGTGGCCACTAGGTGGCACCCTGAACTAGGCTATTTCTTAATGCATTTACCTTTTCTCCACAGAATTGAACCTAATTAAAGATCAGACCCTAATCTAACAAAGAAAGAACTTTTTTCCTGCCCTTTCTTTACCACTCTAGCTGCTACTTTCCACTGCAATTGCACTCAGCTACCCTTCACCATCACAACCACTGTATCCTTCCCTCCTTACTTACCTGTACCAACTGAAAGTACCTCAGTAGTCAGTGCTTACAGATTGTTTTTGCTGACATTTCTTCAGTTACTTGTCCTAACCCGCTCACTTCGCTCCCCTATCCTACCCCCATTTCCCACCCACCCCAGGGCAGCTAACTTTATACTTCTGTTACCACACCCCCTCCCCTCATCAACGTATCACTTACCGCTGCCAAGTAACTACCCATCCCCACCTACTACCACTCCCTTAAACAACTTTACACATTTATATCCTCTCCCTACCCTTTGCACTCTAATAATCCATTTTAATAACTTTGTACAACTTTCTCTCCTACAGCCACCTCTATTTTATCTTATAGTATACTCTTCCCTCAATCTTTACTCTACCTGTAATCCTATTCTTCCTAATGGCCTCAATACTGAAGACTACATATTCAAACCTACTACTCAACTTCTATCCTAGCTTCTCTAACTATACCCTATCATCTTCTTCTTTTGGCTATTTCCCGGTCAGGGGTCGCCACAGCGGATCATCTGTCCGCTCATGATTGGCAGTGGAGTTTTACGGTGTTGAGCTGCCAGCCCGGAGCCCAACCTTCCACAGAAGGCACACACACGCACACACTCATACCTAGGGCCAATTTAGAGTGTCCAATTCACCTACTGCATGTCTTTGGGATGTGGGAGGAAACCGGAGCACCCGGAGGAAAGCCACGTGACCACAGGGAGGACATGCAGACTCCACACAGAAGGCACCCCAGCCGAGAATCGAACCAGAGAACCTCTTGCTGTGAGGTGGCAACGCTAACCGCTGCACCACAGTGGCCACCCTCTCTAACTATACCCTATACTCTTAACCATTTATGAACATTATTCACTTACTGAACATTACCACCCCCACCAACAAACTCAATCTGCTTCTCACATAAACACCCTCAATCACATAAATATAACCTCCACTTCTATCTATATACTACCAAAATATCATAGATCCAGCCATGTTAGTTACTTCCAAAATAAGAAAACTTTAACTATTACAAAATATTAAAGATTATACAAGCACCTCAACAACACCCCCTATTGGATGGCGACATTCATCCAAACCCTGGCCCAAATAATAAAATTACCAGTGACCCACTTAATCTAACTTCTCATACTCTCTCCTGATAGCCCACCTCAACATTCATAGCATTAACAATAAAATTTTCCAACTTCAAGCACTCCTAGAAGTGCACTCATTTGATATCCTCTGTACTACAGAAACTTGGCTAAAGCCCTCAACTCATGACCATGAAATTACCACTCCTGGAAATACATCCTGAGATGTGACTGTAAAGCCAAAAGGGGTGGGGGTGTAGCCACACTCTATAAAACAGAACTTCAGGTTACATCCTTCAATGTGTTCCTACCCTCAAGATACCAATGCTGAAACCCTTACTGCCAAACTTCAAATTAACAACTGTAAATCTATTTACTTAATTTGCTCCTATCTCCCCCTGGAAATAATATCACTGTTCTTGAAAACATCCTTAGTTGCCTCTCTACTCACCTACCTCAGGAAACCATAGTGCTAGGTGACTAACATAGACTGGGCCACGTGTAGCTCCTCTAATTCTATCACCCACATAAATCTATATGGCTTTTCCCAAATAATAACCACCCCTACTAGAATTCACAAACCAGGCAGTAAGGAAACCATCCTAGATTGGATCCTCATCAGCAGCAGCCATCCTGACAAATATAAACCAGGTACCCTTCCAGATGACATTAGTGACCACACTCTAACCTACATAATTAAACAAAAAACCCATAGCCCGAACTCAAATAACTTCAAAACCTCACGCTCTAAAAAATACTTTTATCCAGACAGCTTCCAGAATGAACTTAAGGCATGTGACTGGTCACCACTACATCATCTTCACTCGATGAAGTGGTGCCCTACTTTAATACAAAATTCCTACAAATCCTGGAATACCATGCCCCCTCTCGCTCTACCCATATAAGAACCAAAATTGCACCTTGGCTCACTAAAGAAACCAGGCAAAATATCCTCCTACGTAATAAAATCTGGGCCAAATGGAGATCCTCCAAAAACCCATCAGACCACCTTTACTTTAAACAGTTAAGAAATGCCACCAAAAAAGAAATTTTGCTCGACAAAAAAAAAAAAAAAATATTACCTTCTCCTCCAACAAACCCACCAGCAAAAACCACAAAAGTTCTGGTCAGGCATTAACAAACTACTTCAGTCAGGGCACTCAAACTCCTGCCCCATCAGGTATCTCCCATAATAACCCTAAGCAAATTGATGATGCCTTTAACAACTACTTCAATGAAACCATTAAAACTCTAGCTAAAACATTACCACCTGTTAGCACTAACCCATTAATCCCCACAAATAGCCTAGTTCCCTCTTTTCATATGCAACCCGTACCTACATCCCTTGTTTGCACCCTCCTTCAAAAACTCAAACCATGCACCTCTTCGGCCGACTGTCTACCAGCCGAATACCTGCAAATAGCAGCTAAAGCCATTGCCTATCCCATTTCCATCCTTATAAACAGAACAATTACAGAAAGCACAATCCCTTGCATCTGGAAAGTCTCCCATATCATCCCTCTACATAAGGTTGGTACTTGTACTGAGATTTCTAACATTCGACCAACTGCCTTACTCTCTCCAATAGCTAAAATAATGGAAAAATGCATCCATCAACAACTACTTGACCACCTCCTCCACAATGATTTACTTGCCAACTGTCAGCATGGTTTCAGGCCATTTCATAGTACTACCACTGCCCTATCTTTTTCTGACTGTATAAACAAACATCGTAACAATAACTCTCTTTCTTCTGCTCTATTTATTGACCCTTCAACATGGTTAACCATCACCTACTTATGGATATATTAAAAGCCCCATCTCTTGACTCTCAGGCATTACTTTGTTTTAAATCCTATCTAGAAAACAGACAGCAAGCAGTACTCTGGGATAATAATCTATCTATGCACCTCCCTGTTAGTATTGGAGTACCTCAAGGCTCTATTTTAGGCCCTCTTCTCTTTTCAGTTTTTATTAATGATTTAAATGCCAAAATTCCACAAGCCACCTGTATACAATATGCAGATGATTCTACTTTAATATGTTCAGCTAAGTCCCTAACCTCTCTCCAGACCCTCACCCAAACAGTATTTAATATTGTTGAAAACTGGTTCATGCAACATTGCCTCCTTCTTAACCCCCAAAAAACAAAAATATTGCTTTTTGCTCCTACACAAAAGTCACAATTTAACCTCACAGTAACCTCTAACAATGGAACTAGCATAGCTCCAGACACTACAACCCGACTCCTAGGAATTACAATAGACCACAACCTTAGCTATGATGATCATATTAATACTACTATAAAATCTGTCAACAGAAAACTAGGCTCCCTTTAAAAAATCAAACCCTTCCTTACACCAGTAACTAGAACTACTATTGCCCAGACCCACCTTATCTCTACCCTGTTCTATGCTTCTGCCATTTATACCAATCTATCTAAAAGCAACCTTAGCAAACTTGCAACCAGCTATAACAACATTTCCAGATTTGCCACTGGTACCCCTTTCAAAACCCACCACTGTCACAACCTCAAACAACTAGGATGGTTAGAACTGCAGAACCACCTACTTTATCAACAACTCACCATCACCCAAAAGATCCTTTACCACCCCAAGAATACCCCAATCCTCACTAATCTGTTTACCCTGTATAAAAATCTGACAACACTACACTTAGCTAATAAGCTTCTAGTTTCCACTATTAAATCAAACAACCAGGCACAGGATTCGCTATTCACGAACACAGTTTGAAAAACCTGGAACCTGCTCCCAAGGGAACTCACATCTCTTCCTTCCACACTGCTTTTCAAAAAATACCTTAAAGAATACCTTAATATACACTGGCTATGTTCCTGCTCAAACCCTAATATCTCAATCCCCATCTTACTCTCCCTAGACTTCTCTGCTCTTTTGTTCTATTGCATTTACCTGGGTTAACCAGTAAGCTAACCTCTAACTAGTATTTAACAGGATTTCCTTCTTAGTACTCTAAGAGTATTCTTACTCTAAATGTGCTATCCTCCACTGTACTAGATATAAACATAATGTCTGTACATATGTAATTTGTTTTTTACTTTATATGCTGTTTATTTGCAAGCAATATATGATATGTCACTGCATATGCTTGGAGCTTTTCTCCCCGGGCCTCTTTTGAAAATGGACATATATCCAGTTAGATTAGCCCAGTCAACAAATGTAAAATAAATAAAAAAAAAAAAAAACTGGAGAATATTTGAGAAAGAGTATGATATTTTCATACAAGCAGCTTATGCAGATAGAGATGCATGCACAAGGGCATTCATTTTGCTAAACCTAGCTGGGTCAGAGGCCATAGAAAGACAACTTTCATTTGTGTATGCACCAGCAGTGTATGAAGGAGAAGGTGCAGACCACCGTATTGTTGTACAAGCTGAATCAAGGGAAGACCCCGAGTAAGTGCAAATTCAGAGAAATGTGCAACCCCCCAGATGAATATTACATTACAGAGGCATTTGTTTTACACAAGAGATTAGAAGCCAGTGGGAAAATTTGTAGCTTATATAACTGACTTGAGAAACACAGCTAAAACATGTCGGTTTGGTGATCTAAAAGATGAGCTGATACAGGACAGACTTGTATGTGGTATGGACAGTGCTGCTGTGAGAAAGATTTTACTTCATGACAATGACTTAACATTGAGCAAGGCCATAAAAATTTGTCAAATCCATGAGGTGACAGAGAAACACACAAGTATGCTTGTGAGTGGCAAGATCATGATTTCAGTTGGTTCCAGAGCACATGCAGATCGTATGCAACACATGGCAAACAAGAACAGACCTAAGCAAGTGACAACTACAGGATTTCTAAAGAAGCCACGAGGTTTTCCAGAAAGTTCCAAGAAGGTGTAAGCTCCAACACCAGTTCAGTGCAACACAAGCGTGAATCAGCAAAACCCAAATCTAGCTTTATTGTTAACTGTCACATTTGTGGTGCGAATTGAGTCTAAGAGAGAGAAGTGCTTAGCATATTGTCAGCAATGTTACAAGTGTAAAAAAATGGAATAATTTCCAAAAGTTTTACAGATCAAGTAAGCCTCTCTCAGTCGAGCAAAAAAAGCAAGTTGACCAAGTAGTCTCGAAGCAGTCAGCTTTCTATGTGGATGGTGTCAGTGCTTGGTGAAAGAGATGATGCAGTGACTTTATTAACAAGAAGTGAAGTATTTTGTACAGTCTAGATTAATGGAAAATCTACAGAGCTCAAAGTAGGCACTGGTTCAAAGTGTAATGCTATATCAGCAGACACATTTACAATAGTGAGAACTAACGAACAACTAAATGTAACCAGTACTGCAAGACTTGTTGCTTATGGAGATGAAGAAATTCAAACCGAAGGTTCTGTGAACTTTCATGTTATTTGGCTAAGAACTATTACGTGTTATTTTACATAGTCCAAAGATCAGTGCACTCGTTACTGGGTCTCAAAGATACTGTAAGAATGAATCAGCTTTCTTTTGCTAAAGAAGATCATCATGTAAGTGTAGTTCTGAGGTCCAATTTTTCAGAAGCCATTTTCTCAGAGTATGCTGATGTTAAGTTAGGCAAACTTCCAGTTATGTATTCCATGAAGTTAGACTCCAAGATCACTCCAGTAGTCAGACCAGCAAGATGAGTTCCAATCGCAATGAAAGATAAAATGGTGCAGTAAGGTGTGACTTGTCCAGTCACAGAACCAATGGAATGGGTGTCATCTATGGTTGCCACGCACAAAAAAGCTCAGACGAAAATAGGAATATGCATTGACCCAAGAGATCTGAACAAAGCATTAAAAAGACCGTATCATCCAATGCGCACAGTTGACGTTGCAGCTCGAATACTGAATGCCACTGTATTTTCTGTTTTGGATGCAAAGAGTTCATTGTGGCAAATGATGCTAGATTACAAATCCTCATTTCTAACTACTTTTGGCACTCTGGCAGATACAGATTCCTAAGGATGCCATTTCGAATACATTCTGCAAGTAAAATTTTTCAGGTGAAGCAGAGCATGACAGAAACCTAAAGAAAGTTCTAGACAGAGCACATGAAGTGAATTCAATCCCCTGAAGTGCAAATTCAGATTTCCAGAATTACATATGTAGGTCATGTGTTTGAGTACAGGCTTGAGACCTGACCCGAACAAGCAAGCAGCTATTCTAGAGATGTCAGCGCCAATGTACAAAGTTTGCAGCAATTTCTGGGCATGGTCAACTATTTAGGCCAATTTATACCAGACTTTAGTGAGTTGACATCTTTAAGAGAGCTAACATGCAAAAATGTTGCATGGCAATGGTTAGAACATCATCAGAAGGCATTTGAAGACCTTTAAGCAGATAACTGCCATCCCACCTATGTTAAGATACTATGATGTGAACAAACCATTTATTCTTTTCTGTGATGCTTCAAAATTTGGTTTAGGTGGAGTTAGACTTCAAGAGGGCAGATCAGTAGCCTATGCACCTCGAACACTAACACAAATTGACATGCAGTATGCTCAAATTGAGAAATAACTGTTGGCAATAGTATTTGCATGCTCTAAATTTCATGATTATATTTATGGTCGAGCTATCCAGATTTAAACTGATCATCAACCTTTAATTACAAGAAGCCTATGTGATGCTCCAGTGAGATTACAAAGAATAATGCTCAAATTGCAAAAGTACAATTTCAACTTGGTCTACACTAAAGGTAAATTGCTTTATCCAGATGATACCCTATCAAGATCTAGAAATACAAGAGAACAGCTTGATGCAGAGAATTTTGACTTTGATGTGATGTCAGTGCATAATTTTTCCACTGCTACATTTGATGAGTTAAGAGATCATACTCAGACTGATCCAATTTCACAGAAGCTTAATCACTATATTAATGTTGGATGGCCGTCAAAGCAATCTAGTGCATCACCTTAAGTGCAAGTGAATTTTCCTTACAGAGATGAATTGGTGAAAGATGGCATTATTTTCAAAGGTCTTAAACTTGTTGTTCCTGCTTCCTTACAACAAGAATACATCCAGATTTTACACTGTGATCACCCAGGAACCTCGTCTACTAAGGGAAGAGCATGAGAATTAGTATTTTAGCATTCATTATCGAAAGACATTGATGGAGTTCTTTCTATTTGTTCAGTATGCAATAGTTCCAGATCGCATTTGCAAAGAGAACTGCTTCAGCCTAGTCCAACTCCTGAACTACCTTGTTGTACTATAGCAAATGATATCTTCGAGTGGAATAATCAATGCTGCTTAGTTTTGGTAGACTCTTATTCAAATTTGTTCGAGATTGATCTACTAACAAACTTAACCTCAATTGTTATAACTAAGTTGAAACATAATTTCTCAGTTCATGGTAGTCCAAACTTTTCTCTGACAATGGTACTCAATTTACTAGCCAGTTTCAGAAATTTACAAAAGAATGGGACTTTGTACATGTCACTAGTAGTCCTGAATATCCTCAATCCAATGGTTTGGCCGAAAGAGCAGTACAGAGTGCAACGTAATTACTTGAAAGGTCAAAGCGTGACAATACAAATATATTCTTAAATTTGCTTAATTCCAGAAACATACCCAGTGATATTCTTGGCTGACCTGCTCAAAGACTACTTTCCAGGCAAACCAGAACTATGCTACTTATTTCTTCAAGTTTGTTGCAGCCTAAGTTGAATACTAATACCATCACGGCTCAATTGTCTAAGAAGCATAATATCCAGAAATCTAGTTACAACCGATCAGGATACTTCGCTTGTTGAGGGAAGGAGAGATGGTATGAATTCAGACAACAAAAGGTTTTGATCAAATAGGGCAGATTACAGACATATGTGCCGAGCTGAGATCTTACTTGGTAAATTCTGAAGGAATGGATATAGGAGTAATCGCAAAAATCTTCATCCTGTACCAAAACCATCATAGCAATCACAACATTATTTCTGTGATGCAAGCTCTAAATCAAAGAATGAGTCAGACATTGTTTCCAGATCAGAATGTGTTCAAAAGTCTGATTCTTTACCAGAAAGTGATTTGAACATTCCACAGGTCAACCATTTTGTAGAAACTGTGCCAGCTGCTAAACCTAATTCCCAATTTTATGTCAAACAATATGGACGAATATCTAAACCAAGTATGAAATATGCAGTAACGTGGACTTGATTGTATACACCTATATATTTAGTATTGTATAATGCATGTCTATGGATTACCTGTAATTTCTGCATGCTAAACAGTCTCATAACAACTGCATAGTCTATTTCTCAAAGAGGGAAGGATGTAGATCAGTGTAAAGTGTGTGCTTGTATCTTTAAGAAGTCATGTGAGGCTGTACATGCACGTATATAACCTGCACACAAGTACAACCTTAGTGCCATTTTGTAGAAGCAGCTAGGGAGTAAGCATGCATTATCTTAGTCATTAATTGTATACAAGTTACTTAAGTTAGAGTCAATAATCAACAGTAGTAATATGTTTGTATGTAATAAAGCTGCTTAAACAGAACCTACCAAGATTTATTTATTTGTGTCCTAACACGACACAGACAGTAGCAGAGTCAATGTACCTCTTTGTACATCCTCTTTCTTGGTATCTCAGGAGGAAATGAATCAAAATCTTCACAAGACTGCAAGTGGCCCTGGACAGGTTCTTTGAGGTAGTTTCCTCAGTTCTGACCCTGGGAAGTATGATGGGGTTGGGGGTAAATGTTAACAAGTGCCCTGAAATAGAGCCAATTTCAAAGAAGTCTGATGGGTAGCTCTTACAGGAGAGTCTATGATCCACCTCATTACTTCAAAAGCCAATCCCATGACAGCCATATTCGAGAAGTCCCCATGAGTTGCTACACCAGTCTTCCAGAAAAAGTGGAAGAACAAAGACATCCTACAGTCAACAGCATGGATGGGCTCAAGGACAAGAAAATTCCTTAAGCATCAAAGGCAAAAGCCTCTTATACCATAAAGGGAATCATACAAGATGAAGAGAGCTGAACACCTGACATAGGTCCCACCATCCACTTGACCCTGAAGGTCTGAGTAGTGTGTGTAATCAGATACCTTGGGGACCAAGCCTGAAGGTCGAGTCAGTCCCAAGGGGACAGATTCTGGGGAAACATCAGCTCTGAAACTACTAATACCAAAAGGAGGATAAGGAAGGAGCTACTCCCATCTCTGAAATTGGGGAGAAATGGAAGACACCCATCTTGATTTGTGCCTTTATGAAAGCCCTCATAATACGATCCAAATATCAGAACTTCTGAAGGACTTGAATGAGAAAATATGCCACTGATATGAGAGTCAAGACAATTCTCACTTGGATAATGATGAGCTCAATAACTTTTTGGAGATCTACTCAGGATAACCATCAGCTCAGGGAAAGATGGAGAAGAAGCAGCCTTCACTGACACTGAGATTGGCACATATGGATCTGTATTTGGTCTGGCAGTCTTAGGAGCAGGTGATGCATCCTGGTTGTTGGGAGTTTTTTTTTTTTTTTTTTTTAATAGAATCCTTATCTGTCCCTCTCCCTTTGGGTTTTTCTTTTTCTGTCTCTTTTAGGTTTATCAACCTCAGGATTCAGAGGCTGTAACCCATAATAATCAATTTGTTTTGATGGTTTGATAAAGCCCTAGAACCAATGGCTTTACAGACAAAACAATCTAAAGATTGTGGTGTGTTTAGTGGTGGACCATGTTACAACTCATGGGTGCCCTGGGAAAGTGAATTTTAGGCCTGCATTTGCTGCACTCGAGGAAGCTCTTACTTTTCTTTCCCCTTTTCCATAGTATAACACAGCTATACAGACACACAACGATAATTATTCAACTGTTAATGTAAATTTCAACTATAAGAAAAAATAGCGATCTCTAACTACTTAGTTAACTTTAATTTTTTACTTTTTTTTTTTTTTTTGGTGAGTGATTAACAATCTTCTGCAGGCCAGGCTCTTTAGTCAATGGAAAATAAGAAACGACCCCAAGATGAATGGGTAATTAAGTATTAAAGAACAAAAGAAAAAAAAATCTATATATATATATATTAGAGCAATAAAACCTTGACTTAAGAGGTGGAGCACTTAGCTTGCGAGACATGTAAATGAGAGCTGAGGTTTCTTCTTCTACAGAAGCATTGTGGGAGGGAGAAAAATAATTAAAGGTGCTTGCAGCTCTGATCCATGTGGCCTGAATATCCATCAACTGGAATGTCTTAATGGAGGATATTGCCATTAGGGGAAAGGTGGACCCAAAACCAAAGGTACTTTTTAAACAAGGTTTGAATATTAAATCTATTATGGAAATCATATTGGCTAATCAAATTAGGGGTGGACTCAAAAAGTGTAGGAGATGTGATTATTGCTGATACATTTTGTAGGGTACCTGGATTACCATCTTAAGTAAAGTTTTTTGCTAAGCATAAATGTAGTTGTGAAGGTACATGTGTATTTGGTACAATGCCAGTGTTAATCTTTTTACGTGGGAACCCGGAGCGAAAACTCTAGGAACTGATAATGAGCACATCTATGATATCTGTAAAAAGGATACTAATACGCTATCCAGGCATATTATTTTTGGTGATCAACATTTTTTTCAGATTTTTTTTGTACTGGAGAGGGTGTTACCTAATCCAGGAGAGGGACTAGAAAAAACTGAAGTATTTTGGAAGATTTTGCTGCATTCTTACGGATGGCCAGGTTTTAATGACCATACATCGATAGCCCTCTCTTGAAATTAAAATCTCTAAAAAGGTGATTTATTAATTTCATAGTTCTGTATACACATCATACAAGATTATTTTACATTAAACACAACTAATTTATTGATATATGCATATATTTTTATATATTTATTTTATATGTATTTTTGTATTGCTATAGGATCTTTTTGGGTTTTCTGCATTGATGAAATTAGTGATTTATCATATTTATTGCTTGTTTTATGTTGTATAATCTTGTATATTTGACGGATTGATGTTTTTATAGGACTGGATTAAGTGCTATATTTTTGATCAGTATGCTATTGTTTTTATGTTTATGTAATTACGGTAGTACTTTAAATTTGCCAGCTTTTCTACATCACATGATCAAGTATGGTTTTAAATGTTTCATTATACCTAGGTATACAAGTCTGATGAAATTTTCTATATGACAAAACAAAAACACTTGTTTTTAATAACTTACTTAGTCTGGATGTAAGGTTCCATCTTCCGGCTTTTTTTAGTTTGAGCTTTACCGTGTGAGATCCGTCAGATGGACAGGATGAATAAGATATTACTCATACCAAGGGGAGCAGTTCCACATAATTATTGATTTGGAGGACAGACTGAGGATAGAAAACTTGAGGTTTATAGGTATTCCCAAGAAACTGGAAGGATCGATTGTACAAGCCTTATGAAAAATAATATCAGCAGCTTAACTGGTATCCCATGGCATGAAATACTGATAGAAATGGTACACTGTTTATGTCCCAAAAAGCCATTTGAGAAAATAGACAAGACTAATACTAGTGAAGACACAAACATACCAATAAAAGGAGATAATGTTAAAAATTTGGCAGATAAGAAATGTTTTGAAAGTTGAAGTCACATGAATACTTGTACAGACCATCTATTCTGCTTATAACAGTCAGAAACAAAACACATTTATTCTACTCACGAGGGAATGTTGGAAAGCTGGGGTGAGATCTTAACTTTTATATACCGCAGTATTCAGAGTGCTTATCTTTTCAGACATTTGTGAAGGTTAACCAGGTTATGCAAAGAATTGAGAAATTTAACTAGCAACAACTAAATTGTTTATAGTTACTAGGCTTGAAGCCCAAGAGACCACTAAGGAGCTTAGCTCAAATTCCCCAAAGCACTAACTGATTAAATGACTTACTCAAGGTCACACAGCAGGCACATAAAAGCTGAAAGAATCAAATCCTGTATAATAGGAAGTAGCTTTTAACAGCTCACAGCCAAAGTAATTTGTGCTGCCGGACTAATAGCTTGGGCCACCAAGTCTCGCACACGTATGCACACCTGTTTTATGGAGTCTAGTGCACTATCAGTCTACCATGGGTGGCACACAATAACGTGGTTCCACCTGCAAGCAATGAAAACCCAAGAGAGAAGATGCCACCAGTAAAACCCTTCCCTTTTTTACCCAAAAGATGTTGTTGGATAACCAAGGGTAGCACAACAGTGGACTAGGAAAACTGGCAGTGAAAGCCAAGAAAGCAGTCAAACAAGACAAAGTCAACTACTACCACAACATACAAACAAAGCACCAAAGCAATCCTCAAAAGTTCTTGTCTGCCATTAATAACATACTTCTTCCAGGTGACTCTAGCACACCCCACCCAAACTACATCAAGCACCACAGATAATATTTCAACTCAATTCAATAAATTCTTTACAGAATCCATCTTAGCCATAGCTAACCCGCAGACTCTCAACCCTTCCATCAAATCACACAACTGTTATGAGAACACAACCATATTATCATTTCAGCCTATCCCAACAAACAAAATAAAAAATGCTAAATAAACTAAAACCTACAACACTAGCTATGGACAAACTACCAGTCAACATTCTGCAAGTCACCACTGATGCCACTGCCTACCCTGTAAGCTATACTTACCAACAACAGACTAAGAAAACTCTGGAACAAACCAACCCATCCAAAAGCAAGGTAAAGCAGCTCCACGGCAACAGCTGGTCTCAAATCCAAATTTTTATTAAATGCAAAAGTTAAAAAAAAATCATAATATAAGCACTTTCGTCTGCCTCTGCAGACTTCTTCAGATACAAATGGATAAAACCAAACATGTGAATTTAAATAAAGAACACCCATCAATGTATTGGTATACACCCAACCCTTCTAACAGCATTTAAGGTGGCCCAACACCTTTTTTCCTTTAATCTGTACACCAAATAAATACAATGTATAACAATATTAAAATACTTGTATTAAAGACACCTTTTCAACATGCTACTTCAAAAAAAACTTTCCTACTTAAGTTAACATTTTATAAGAATCAAAATATAAAATGTAAATAAGTGCTCATAATCAATATATATTTAACTTTTAAAGTTACAAAATGTAAACATAAACCCAACAGAAGGAATAATAGCATAATAGTTTAGGTGTTCACCTCAAAAGCAAAAGGTACAAGGCAACCAGTCAAGCCCATGTAGTCTACAAGGGCACCAAACCCAGCACCACCCCATTGGCCCATAAATCTATACATGTCATTATAAATGATATCATTGTTTGTACATATTTTATAAAACCTTGTCTCGGATATATATAAAAAAAAAAACACCATAAAGAAAATTTATATTTTTATATACATATATATCCAAGCCGCGGTGGTGCCGCGGTAGCATTTTTGCCTCACAGCAAGAGGTTCTCCCATTCGATTCTCGGCTGGAGTGCCTTCTGTGTGGAGTCTGCATGCCCTCCCCGTGGTAGAGTGGCATTCGAAAGGCATGCGTGAATGGGTGTGCCTTCGTTGAAGATTGGGTGTCAGGCTGGCACAATAAAAATCTACTGCCAATCATTAGCGGACCGGAGTTCCACTGTGGTGACCCCCAACCTGGAAAAGCCGAAAGAAGAAAAAAAAAAAAAATATATATATATATATCCACCACCATCACCTTTTCAGTGCCTTTAGCTTTAGGATACACCCAATGGATATATTTTCATTTAAATCTGGCCAGGATCCTGCTTCTAGGTGTAACTGCCACATCAATTGTTTCTTTTCCAACAGTAGTGACCGCAGTCCGTCCCTTTCACTCCTTATCAGTCTATGCCCATAACATATACGTGCCCTGGATTTTCCATAATGTGTTTAGTCAGTGCATTGTTTGTATTCACTTTTCTAATACTATATAGGTGTTCATAAATTCTCCCTCACAATCTCCTATCCATTTTGCCTACATAGTATCCTGGGCAGAGGGTGCATTGTGCCAAGTAAATGACTTGCTTTGTTTCACAACTAACATTTTCATTGACCATATACTGTTTACCCATAACTTGAAACACTGCTCCTTCATTCAAATATTTGCAATAATGGCATCTACAACATTTAATGGTCCCTTTTTGCTCCAATTTTGTCCTATTTGCTGCTTCCACAATCATTTTAATATTTTTCTCTCTCCTATACATAATATTAGGGACTGGGTTCAGTTTTACCCTAAGTATGATATTGTCTCTAAGTAACTTCCAGTATTTATTTAGGATTCTTCTAAATGAACATGCCCCCTCAAAATATGTTGTAATAAAACTATTCCTATAATTAATCCTATTCTTATTAACCCTATTAATTTCTATAATTATGACATATTTTACATTAACAAAACTCTGATGATTCATAAAGATGCAGAGAACAAAAATCACTACCATAACTACTAGTATCCCCTTGATGCAGAAAAATGATTATGTACTTACCATAACTTGGTATCTGTGTTGTTGTTCTCTCATTCTGCTTCACTGATGTGTCACGGATCCGATCCTTGGATCTGACCCAGCCACCTTCAACAGACTTAGCTTCCAGGTTTGAGCTCCTCCCTTACCCACAATCCTCTGCCCCGAGCTCTACCTCCTCAGATCAAGTTTGTTGCCTTTAATAAGAGTAGACAGAAAGAAAAAGAAAAAAAAAAAAAAAAAAGGAACCAAGGGCTCAACCTGGAACCCAGGATCCAACAAAGGTTTCTTCTGATCCTCAAAGAACCATACTTATTTAGCAGGGGGATGGCTGGGTGGGAAGGTGAAGCAGAATGAGAGAAGGACAACACATATATCAAATTATGGCAAGTACATAAATAATAAATCTGTTGTTGTCCCTCTCATTCTGCTTCACTGATGGGTCACAGTCCCCAGCTACACGACTTCTTGGGTGGACTCAAGGAAGGATATGGTGGAGCCAAAATATGTCCTGCTTCTAGAGATCATGTCCAACTTATAATGGGTCACCAAAAGTATGATACTTAGACCAAGTTGCTGCAGCACAAATATCAACTGGAACTCTAGATGAAAAAGCTGCCAAGGCAAATACTGATCTTGTTGAATGGGCTTTTGGAGTACTAGGCAATTTTAGACAATTTTTTTTTTGTCATAAATATTTATGCAACTGGTTATCCATCTAGCTATTGCCACTTTAGAAACTGCTCTGGTTAGAGGAAAAAGAGACAAATACCTGCTCAGATTTTCTGAATTGCCTTGTTCTATGTAGACAGAACTGTAACTGTCTGTGAACATCCAAAGAGTGTAACGTGTTCTCCTTTGGCAGAATAATTTGGAAAGAACACTGGTAACTGAATGCTTTGATTTATGTTGGACTCTGTGGCAACTTTTGGAATAAAAGATGGGTTAGTATGAAGGGAAACTCTATCCTCGTGAAATATTATGTACAGAGGTTTACATGACAGTGCCTGTAACTCAGAAACTCTTCTTGCTGAAGTAATAGCTACGAGGAAGGCAGACTTCCAGGACAAAAATTTAAACTCACAATCATTAGCCAGTTCAAAGGGCTTTTAGTCAACACTTGCAAGATTATAGTTAGATCCCATGGGGGAGTGGGGTCTCTGATTGGAGGCCTAAGGAGAAAAACACCTTTGATAAAGGCTTTACATATTCCAATTGAAGTTAGAACCTGAAGGTAATCCCAAATGAAAATTGGATGTGGCAGCTAACTGGAGTTTCATAGTCGCAAAACTGGAACCCTTTTAAAATAAGGTCTCAAAGAAAGAAAGAAATGAAGCAACAGGGGCTGAAAAAGGAACAACGTGATGATTAGCAGCCCAAACAGAAAATCTTTTCCACTTGCTTTTATATACTTTTTTGGTGGAGTCTTTTTGGGAAGCTATAATGATAGCTTTGACAGATGAAGAAAACCTGTACCCTCTGGTAATCAAAGGAACTGGGGAAACCAAGCGGTCAAACTTCAGGGTGAGGAGATCTGGGTGGAGTCCTAGTGTAGGGTGATAAAGGAGGTCCGGTTTGGGTTCCAGTATCCATGAAGGATACTTCAGGTGAGACCAGAGGAAAGGGAGCAAGATCTGATGAGGCCAAAAGAGGGCAATGAGGATCATAGTACTCAAAGTTTCTTCAGAAAGCCAAACATTTGAAATCAGAGGAGGATAAGCATAAAGAAGACCAGGGGTCCAGTCGTGGCCTAGGACGTCTCTTGGGGAACTTCTTGAAAGAGGGGTCAAAGCAAAATTATTGCTGCATGCACTTGTGTGGGGGTGCAGAGAGATCACAGTAGGGGAGACCCCTGTTCGCTACTGACTGGTTGAGGAACCACTCATGTGGCATCAGAATGGACTTGCTGAGCCTGTCCGCCAACATGATGGATTTCCCCAGTTCATGTGTTGCAAGCAGAAAGCAGAGTGAAGGAATCGTCCATTCCCAAACTCTCATGGTCTCTCTGCAAAGTGGATATGAACAGGCTCCTCCTTGTTTGTTGATATGCCAAACTGACATGTCTATGTGAATCGTAATAGTTCCCAGAGGTAAACTGTCCTGAAAAGCTTGCAACAAGAGGTGGACAGCCCTCATTTCCAGGACATTTATATACAATCTGGTCTCTAGGGCAGTCCATGTGCCTTTGATCATCCTCCCCTCAAAATGCCTCCCAACCTTAGGTGGGAAGTGTCCCTAGTCACAGTGACTATAGGAGGGGAAGAATGAAAGGCCTGCCTACCAAAAAGGTGGAAATGAATCCACCACTCTAAATGGCTTCCACAAAAGGTCAGTCTGTTAGGAACAGATAGGGGCTGATGCAGAACTGACCATTGAACTGCCAGTGTCCACTGTAGAATGCACATATAGTATCTGGCTAGAGGTACTAGAACTATGGCAGCTGCGACAGATCCCAAGACCCTTTGAATCAATCTGGCAGGAGATGATGGATGAGATAATATAGCTTGTATCTACAGAGTCAAAATGTTGATGTGATGTTGGGGCAAGGAAGCTACCAGCATAACCATGTTCAGTTGAGCCCTGATGAATTCCAAGGTTTAAAAGGGCAATGGTTGCAACTTGTCTAAGCTTACGGTGATGCTAAGTTCATGGGATTTCCAGTAGATAATCTCTGGTGTGAGAAAGTTGATGCTTGGTGGGAGCAGTTAGGAGCCAATCATCCAGATATGAGAATACCTGAAACCCTTGCAGTCAGACACAAGCTGCAGCCACTGCCATGCATTTGGTAAACACTCGAGGGGCTGTGGTGAGTCCAAAGGGCACGGCTCTGAATCAGAAGTGACTGGCTTCCATATGGAAGTGCAGGTGACTTCTGGAGTGCCTATTTTTATGTGATAGTACGTCCTTTAATTCCACAGAGCATTTCCAATAGTCTTTCCTTAGTAATGGAAGGATGGACTGAACCGTAACCATCTGGAACTTCTCTTTCTTTACGTGTAAATTGAGCTTGCTTAGGTCTAGGATAGGCCTCAGATCACCCGTTTTCTTTGGCACCAAAAAGAAATTGGAGTTTGTTCTGAATCCTTTCTGTTTGGCTGGGACCTCTTGGATGACTCTCTTTTGCAGTAACTTTATGATCTCTGGTACAGGCAACTCCCACTGCCCAGGAAGAACATTGGAGAGCTACTTTTGAACCTTTGGAGGGGGAAGAGAAAAGGGAATGCAGTAGCCTCTAGATATTATGCTTTGCACCCAAGCATTTGAAATTATTTGGGCACAGGCACCTGGGTGCAGGGAAAAATGGCCCCTGACTGCCTGCAGTCGGACACAGTGCTGAAAGGGCTTGTTGGAAAATGGTTCTCTAAAGCCCTGATTTTGTGGGGCCCCTCTGCCCACATGGCAGCATCTCCCATTAAAGCCACCTCCTCTGCCTCTGGAAGAGTAATCTCCACTTTGATCAGGAAAGGAACCTTGTGATTTTCAGAACCAAGTTTTCTTAGCCCCTCTGATTTCTAGAATAGGTTCATTGAGGGGTGGAAAACCTGATCCCCATGGCAGACAAGGTGTTACCCTCTTGCTCATTATGGGTCAGGGTGTCTTTCACTGATGGGCCAAATAAGGAGGACCCATCAAAAGGGACGTTGACAAAAGACACCTTAAAGGGCTCTGCAAAATCACAAAGCCTCATCCATGCATGTCTGCGTATCGCAATGCTGGTGCCAGCTGCCTCACGGAAGCGTTCTCAAGGGAAGTAAGAGTGGTCAGCTTTGCAGAAACTTTATCTAGCTCCTCCCTAGGCAAGCCCTCCACCAGGAATTTAGAGCTCCTTTACTAGGTCTCTCTGAAGATGAATAAAATGTGCCATGTAATTAAGCATTCTAAGCAAAAAGGTCACAGAGGCAAATATACTCTTCCCGAATCTGTCCAGCTCTCTAGACTCCCTGTTTGGTGGGTGGACAGTAGAGCTCTGCTGCGTGAGCTCCTTCTTAGTAGCAGCTGCCACCACCATAGCTCCAAAAAGATTTGCCTTATGGGGAGAAAGAATCTAATCTGGATGTTCTGGCACAGGCTATATGGTGTCTGGCTCCTTCCAGGCCAGAGAGGCAACAAGATCTACACAAGGGTCTGCCGGGGGGACTACCCAAGACATACACGGGCCTCCAAAAACATGTACTCCGAAGGATTTTTGGATGGCCAGCCACCTCTTTGCTTTAAGATTTCTAAGATGTCCATAAAGGAGGCATCATCTGGTGGCGATTTGGGAAATACCTCTCCTTCATTGCAGTCCATGTCCTCAGTGAGGGACTCCAAAGGGGAGTTCAAGTGCCTCCTCTTGCATGTCCTCTTCCGTGGGATATTCAGGCTAGGAGGTGGAAGGGGCCACTGCCGGAAGAGTTTGGAGGTCTTTAGAGGTGGGTTGACCCTGGACAGAAATGGAAGGTGGAAGGCCCAAATCCAATGCAGGGACATAGGGAGGAGCAGAAGTCAAAGGGTCCGGAGCTCTGTCTGCAGAGAAAGCCTGTTCTAAAACTCAGAAGGCCGAAGGCCCCAGAGACATCATCCCCCACAGCCGAAGGCACTGAGGAAGAAGGAAGGAGAACTCCAGAGCTCCGACAGAACTGGACCCACACTGTCAAGAGCTGAAGCTCCAAAGGGGATGGAAAGATCTGACAAAACTGGAGCCGATCCTCCACCCTCGGATCCAGCCACAACATCACAGACCCGTGGACTTACTCTGATCCAAGGATCTCTGAGCAGAGGTAATAAAGGTCATGGGCAGCTTCAAGGAAGCAAAGGTCCTCTGATCTGACCCCAAATCCATTAGTAGACTGCTATTCCGCGTCTCTGAAACTGCTTCTCAGATCAAAGGAGAAAGAAGTGATAGGGACTCTCAGCTCCAAGATGGGATGGAGCTGGAAATACCTCCATCTGGATCTGTGTCTTAATAATGGACCTAACCCTTTTGTCCATGTCATCATATAGGCTCCTAGATGATCTGGAAGAAGCCACAGAGGGAGGTCTAGAATGTCTGGGTGCCTGTAAAACCTTAGTCGGCACAACAGAAGAAACTGATTTTATGGATCTCTCAGGTGAACCAATACTAGATCCTGGGACTTACAGATTTGAGAGATGGGTTGAAATGTTGTAGCCAAAGTAGCATAACCTGATGAGGTAGTCACAGCAGAAGCAGGCTTACATGGAGTAGTCAAGCCTATTGGATCCGAGGAAGCTGACATAGGTCTAGGTGTAGACATTCTCAGATCCGACTCTTTATAGAGATCTCAGGAGGCTTGGAGGAGGCCTGGATTCTCTGTGTCGGTGTTTTTTTGCCATGGAGCCATGAAAGTCCTCGGAAAGGCCTCTGGAAAAGAAAGTTGAGCAGGCAGAAGCCCTTTTAAAATTAGTTTGCACCTACGTTCCTGGACTGCCCGAGGATTGAAACCCTCACAGAACTTGCAAAGGGAACCAACTGAGCAGCCCCCAAACAATAAGGACATCTCTCCTGTGTATGTGAGTGTGGAATTTTTCTATCACGCTGCACGCAACTCTTGAATCTAGTTTGCTTATCCATAAATTTTATGTAAACTAGAAAAATCCCCTAAGGCAACCAAACCTAAAAGGGAAAGGCTACAAGGTATATAAAAAATAGAGATAGAAAGTTGTTTTCCTTTTTTTTTTTTTTTTTAAGAAAAGGCCAAGGCCCAAAGGGATAGGAAAGGTAGGAAGACCTCATACACAAAATAGGAAAGGGAAGAGTTTAACATACAGAAGCGAGATTTAAAACTACAATAAAAGGAAGAGAAGTAAGAATAGCAAAACGTCACTTAACTGAGAACTATTGAGCACTGGAGAATGCATCTGTAGGCACTGACAGTAAACCCAATCTGAGAAGGTAGAGCTAGGGGCAGAGGATTGTGGGTAGGGAGGAGCTGAAGCCTGGAAGCTAAGTCTGTTGAAGGCGGCCGAGTCAGATCCCCAGATCGGATCTGTGATCCATCAGTGAAGCAGAATGAGAGGGAAAACATCAGATCATTTGATTGCATAAATTGGGAATGTGTGCAAGGTAATGGCTGAACTTAAGACTTACTACTGAAATACTTGAATTAATAAGACAGCTATATAATGGTTTAAAAATGAGGGTGGGGAGTTTAATCCATCTGAAGGAACAAGGTAGAAAAGGTTCTCTGCCCACGGTTGTTTTGCAATGCATTTACAGCTATTAGCAATGAAAATGAGAGATCCAAACATCCAAGTGTACGGAGTTGAAGGAAAGAAATAACATTGTTGTAGACATAGTAATAATATATCTGACAAATCCAGAACAATAGGTCCATGTGCTGTGGAATAATGAGGCAGTTACAAATGTATTCAGGTAATGAAATTCATGCAGATAAAATAAAAACTAAAGCTGTTAAGTTGTGTCCATGTATATGAATGTGTGGTCATTACTGTACCTCTGGGGCATGAATAAATGGAGTACTTAGTGGCAGCAGCAAAAAAAGATGTGGGAGGAAACTCAGCAGACGATAATCCAAAAGGAATGGAAGGTTCATGGTTATGGATCTGGACAGTAAGATATGTTTCTATCAACCAGACAATAAATTAAGGGAAGAAACAAGGAATTGAAAAACTTTACTTGGAAAGAAAAGTGTTCCAGGATAAGTTGGATAAGATGATCCCAGCAAAGGGGGGGGGGGGGGCAGAGCTGTTTGATTTAAAGTACTTTAAGGCTACGTAGTTAAGGGCAACATATCTTACTGGTCATCACCATCAACCCCCCTTTTTCCTTTTTTTTTTTTTTTACATGGGGTCAGGGGGATCATGTCAACTGCTGCCATCTCTGCCTATTCAATGCCACTGTCCTGCCTTCTTTAATACTTATGCCTGTCACAGGTCTTCTACCACATAATCCATTCACTTCTTTGCTGGATGCCCTCATTTCTTCACACCTTCTTTCTGTCAGTCCCAAATCATCTGCACCAGATTGTTTTTTGCTTCTCTGTACATGTGCCTGAGACACTGTATTCTGCTCTCTTTGACCTTTTCTGCAACTGGAACAACTTTGGCTTCTCCCCATGTCCTAATGTCATCTGTCCCACAGTGTGTATCCGACCACCCATCTCAAGCACTTCATCGACAGGACCTTTAGCTTTTGCTGCCTAGGTTTCTGTACCGTACAGTTGTACTGGTCACACCACTGTTTTGTACTTTTCAGATTCTTTGGCATCCTTCTATCATACACACTACATCTAACACACTATGTCAGTTGGCTGCAGCCTCTCTGATTCGAGCTTTGACCACCACAATCAGATTTAATTTCTCCTCAACCACCCCTCTCTCAGATACTTGAAGCTGTTAAGTTGTTCCACTGTTTTTCCTTTCTATCTCAAGTCTCAGCTTTTTCTAATTTCCCCCATTTGCTGCCCTTACCTGTGTTTAGTTTCATCCAATGTGCCTTCAGTTTTGCATTCCATTTCCCCTATCCTTTGCTGAAGGTTTTGCTCAGAGTCTACCTGTAATGCTACATTGTCTGCATTCAGTAATTTTGTTGATGTGACACTCCAACCTGCTTGGCCTTTACTAGTATGAACCCTTCCGTGAGGGCTGAACACTGTTTGTACTTTTGTCATTAGGCCCTTGTGCACAACTTGCAGTAATTCTACCAATGTTTCTGGGACTTCAAACCATCACAGGACTGCACGAATCAGCTCGTCATATGCTTTTCTCCATGTCTAGGACTCCTTCTCATCTCTAGCTTCTTCTCAACTATCTCCCTGCAAACATCTGGTCAGTTGTACTGCATCTTGATCTAAATCCGAACTGCGCATCTCCCATCTTATTTTCTACTACTTTGCATATTTATCAATCACCCTCTCCAGAACAATCAAATTGACAGGTATTTGATAATTCTGTACTTCCTACAGTTGTGAATGTCCCCTTTGTTCTTTAACACTAGCATCTGTATGCTTCTTCTCCAGTCATTTAGGATAGGACTTTCTCTCCACACTGTGGAGCAAAAACTGAGGGTAATGCTACTCAATGCTAGAAGTCTAAATCTCAAAATGCATTCACTCGAGGCACTCCTTAAAATGGAGAACATCAATATCTGTGCAGTGACTAAGACCTGGTTCAAGGCTCCAGAGAGCACCCTGCACTACCAGTCTACAACTCATATCACACTTTTTGGCCATGTAACCTGGACCGAAACACCAAAGGCGGAGGTGTGTCCATATTCATTAAGGATATCCACACCTCCAGACTAGCTGCTCAGCACAATGCATCCGAGGTTATCCAAGTGCAACTAACTCTGGACAAAACTGCAATCCAAATTGTAGCTCGCTACAGATCCCCCACCATGCCCCAGGATTCCCACTCCTCTTTTCTTGATGTACTGGAAAATATTAGGGTTCAACCAAACACCCTAATTATGGGAAACTTCAACTACCCCACTATTAACTGGGAAAACTACCTGTGTACCAACTCCTTAGCTCAACGCTTTCTAGAATTCATAAACTGCAATGCCCTGGGATCAACTTATCCGCACCCCCACCAGAGGCAACAATATCCTAGACCTAGTCATTACCAACATGAGTGACTGGTGTTCCACACCTGGTCAACTCCTCGTTGGTCTGATCCGACCATAAGCTAATCACCCTTGATATCCACAACCCACCCCACCCCCCATTAAGGAAACAGTAAAAAATTTCTCCAAAGCCAACTTCATGCTTCTTAAGACAGAAGTGGTGAACTTCATGACACCCATGCAGATGGACAATACAGTTACAACTGCTGAATCCTACACAAATGCACTCTATAAGCACTTACACGAGTGCATGGATCGTGCTATCCTCCAGAAAAAGGAAGCCAATCTGGTGGTCCCCTGCCATAAACTGTACAACAGAAGGAAGAAACTGTTGCAAAAGAGAGTAAAATCCCATGAGTGGAGGAGCTCCCTGGTCAGCCTCAGTACGAAACTGAGATCCTCCAAAGCTAACTATGAAAACAAAATTGCCACTAATTCCAAGGACAACCACAAAGCACTCTATAGATATGTCAAGAATCTCGATGGCAACACCCAAATCTGCTCTGAGTTACAGCACAAAGGCATGAAAATTACAGAACCAACTGATATTGCCAACATCCTGGCAGATAGGTTCAGTGCTAACTTTACTCCCCTCTCAGCCCCTAAAGGGCCCATATCTATACAGGAAGAATGCAGAGTCCCTGTAATCACAACTATGCAGGTAAAAGCTGCACTCTCTAAAGCCAAAAACACAGCATCCATGGGACCGGACAACATCCCAGGCTGCATTTTACATGAACTTCAGAATGAACTGGCTCCCCACTTAAGCACCATGTTCAATAATAGCCTCGCATCAGGCTTTGTGCCCACTGAATGGCACACAGCAACAGTTATCCCACTCCACAAAGGGGGAGCCACCACTGATCCTAGGAACTATCGACCTATTAGCTTGACAAGCCTGGTCTGCAAGGCCATGGAACATATCATCATGGAACTCATAAACAAAGACATTGGTAACCTCCAAACTCTGGATCCCACAGAGTTCGGGTTTGTAAAAGGCAGTTCATGCCTCCTGAACCTGATCAACTTCTTTGAGGCAGTCACCAAAGCTGTAGATGAGGGTAAGGTGGTTCACAAAGCCTATCTTGACCTTGCCAAGGCTTTCGACACCATCCCCCATTCTGGAATTATAGCTAAACTCACTAAACTATGTATAAATCCCTATGTCACAAGATGGGTTGCCAACTGGCTCACTGACAGAACCCACACGGTAAAAGTTGCAGACTCCAAATCTGACCTCAAAGCAGTGACAAGTGGAGTACCACAGGGTTCCATCTTGGGACCTCTCCTGTTTGGTATCTACTTCTCTGAAGTACAGGCTAACACAGAAGGCATATGGCTAACAAATTCACAGATGACTGCAAACTAGGAGCCATAGTCAAGTCCCCAAATGATGTGAACATCCTACAGAAGGGCCTCGCTGAGACAGATGCCTGGTGTCAGAGCCATGGCCTCAAGCTCAATGCCAAAAAGTGCAGTGTCATCCCCTTTGGCAAAAACTCTGTACCCATGAACTACCACATAGGCAGCAATCTACTTAACACTGAATATGTGATAAGAAACCTTGGGACCCAAGTGGACAGTAGTCTCTCCTTTGATAGTCACATCGCCACAGTAGTCAGGAAGTCCTACGTGGCACACCTCATCATAAAAGGGTTCTCATCTAAGAGAAAAGAGGTCATTGTTCCCCTCTACTCGACACTCAGAGCCATTATAGCGTACAATGCCCCTTTTGGAATGTACCTCACAAGACATCTGCAGCAGCTGGAAAGGCCACAGAAGTACCTCACAAAGAGGATTACTGGCCTCAAACAAATGCCCTACACTGACTGCCTCAGAAAACTCAAGTTTTACTCCGTAGCATATCGCCTACTCCAAGGTGATCTCTGCCTAACATATACAGCTATGTCAAACCCAGAGCTGTTGGACATGCTACACCTAAAGAAATCCCAATCCCTCCGAGCTACATGCTCTAGAGACCTAAACCTCGTCACCACAATAAACAGGACATGCTGGAGGGATAGATTCCTGTCCCAGAGACTTCCCATACTCTGGAATAGGCTACCCATCTATGTCAAGCAAAGTTCTTCATTAGCACTCCAAGAAAAATCTTGATGAGTGGATGGGAAATAGGAAATACACCCCAGGGATCACTTCTGTGTCTCTGCTCGACAGTGGCACAGGAAAATAACTTTCTTGGGTGGCGTAAACCAGGGAACCTTGTTGGCTAGGCTTACATAGGCCCTTGGGCCAATAGCCTAGTACCTACCTATGAACCTGTTATGAATACCCATAGGAGACATTTCCCCCTAGCTCACCCAGCATCTTTATATTTGCTGTGACCTCATCTGAGCCTGCTGCTTTCCTTGACTTCATTTCCCTCACTATTCTTACTTCTATGATGTGACCATCTTCTTCTCTCATCATAAGCTGAGTTTGGGGCAGTAGAACTTCTGTGGGGTTTTCTTCATTTTGAAGCTGCTGGAAGTATGTCTTCCATCTGCCTTTGATATTTTGTGGACTGGGGAGAGCAGGTTGTTGCTGGCATTTCTTATGAAGGGTGTCTGCATATTTTCTTTATCTTTCTGTAGTTGCCTTGCAACCTGATTTTTTGTGCCATCTATTGACTGACGTTCCAAAAACTGCCTTATTTTTTACTACTGCAACTCCTCTCTTAGCCTGTTAGCCAACCAGTTTTACTTCCTAGCCTGGTCCATCTTTTCTATCTCCCACTTTTTCCTGCAATCCTTTCTTTTGAAGACTTTTGCATTCCATCAACAGCTTTCCTTATGTACCTTATTTCTATACCAGGCTCAGCCACATATCTGTTCTGTAGCTCTCACACATGGTGTTTTCAGGTACTGCCATTCTTCAACTCCACTTATTTCCTCTCCTTCTTTAAGTGCTACAGCCCTCAGTAATTCCATGAACTGTCTTCAGCCTGGTTTTTGTTGACCTTAGAGCCTTCTCCGATCACTGCTTGCAGTTGATTATGGCAACCAGTGTTTTATGATGCGGACCAGTTGTTTCACTGTGGATGACTTTGCAATTGTTGAGTCTATCCCAATCTCCTTTTCTTACTAGGTGGAAGTCTACCCGAGTTGCATGTTGGCCACTCTTGTAAGTGATCTTGTGACCATCTCTCTGAGACCATGAGTTGGCCACTATAAAGACATTTGCCAGACAGAAGTCTAGAATGGCCTCTCCTCCTCTATTCCTCTTATCCCACCCATCTAGACCTAGGCAGTCCTCATATCCTGTTCTAGCTGTATCACTATGTCAATTCAAATCACTCATAACACCAATTCATGTCATCCTGCTTCATCTAGTAAGGTCCTACAACTGCTGTCTGAATGCATTCTTTTCTTCACTCAACCCTGACAAAGGGCATACGCTATTATAAAAACTGCCCTATAACTAGGCTGGAGTCTGATTGTCATGAGTCAGTCACTAATTATGACATCCCTCACTATCCTTTGAATCATACCACACCATTTGTAGCTTGTCCTCTTACTGAGTAGTATACTCTGGATTCCAAACTAAGTGACTTTGCTGTATTGCCTTTCCATCCAGTCTCCCGGATACATAGGATGTCAAGCTTCCTCCCTACCATTATGTCATCCACTTAAAATCTCCATCCCATCAGTGAACCTACAGTGGGTGTACATTCACCTTTTGCTCAACAAAGCTATCCCTGGTAACCTAAGCTGGGCAACTGAACACTGGTCAGCTTGTAGCTTATTGACCCAATGCTGCTGGGCTTTATAGCATGCACAAACTGGCGAATAGGGGCACATGCACCCTTTTCTACCATTAGCATGGGTCCATGGTGTCGAGTAGACTGGGTCTTCAACCCAGTTATCACAGGCAAATATCCATATCCATTTGGTGATGTTAGTCAACATGAACAAATCACCTAGAGCCATATTTTTACACTGTCAAGTGGCTAACCCTGCCACAGTGCACAGTCTGTGCTCTGTGTTTTCCTATTTTGAGGACACTGCACTGCAGCAAATGCCCAAAGCGGTTGGTCTGCACAACTCTTCCCTATACGAGATACCATGTAGCTTCTCTGCTGTGGGCTACAGTTCCATTCTTTGGTGTATCTAAGATGGAAACAATAGGTTTTCTGGAGATATGAGTAACCCCTCAGAGATCAGTAACACAGGAAGAAAATACAGTTGTGTATAATCTTATTTCAACAGTATTCACTTTTGAGGATCTCCTGCCAAGGATAGCCTAACATAACAAATCCTTTAGACCTTGCATATGACCTTAAAAGGAAAAGAAAGGGTGTCCGCTTTCTATGCCAGATGGCATGGCATTCTGGAACAGAAAAGAGTGAGCTGCCTGTTCAGAGTAGAGGCAAAAAGATCTACTTGAGGAATATCCCATCAATGGACTATGTCCAGAAAAATGTCTCTGTGAAACATCCATTTATAAGCCTGCGTTTTGGATCTGCTCACAGTCTGTCACTTGATTGAGTTCTGAAGGATTATGCACTATCTGAAAAGTTAACTGATAACTACAGAATGATCCTAGGTCTGAACAGCCAGCCTGCAGAGAAGGTAAGAATTTGTGCCCCCTTGTTGACTGACATGCCACATCACTGTGGTACTGTCCATGTACACCTTAAGAGGGCCCAGACAGTGTATGGGGTAAAGCGCCTGAAGGGCCAGAATCAGAGCTCTCATCTCTTTGATGTTGATATGGTCTGACTTCTGATGGGAAGCAATACCTTGAATTCAAGTGACCACAAGAATCCCCCACCACATGTCTGAAGTGTCGGTGCACAGTTCTTGAGATGGAACTGGACACTGAAAGGGCAGGCCTGGGTTGAATGTCAGTTGCTGAATCCACCCCTCAAATTCCCACTTTAGACAAGGAAGGAGAGGCACTCTGAAATCCAGTGGGTGGCAAAGCTTAAGCCAAACTGACTTTAGGTGCCACTTTATGGCAAGAGGGAGCATTGGAATAGAAGAGGACATTTATCCCAGGGCTCAAACTCTGGCTGGAATACCAGGCATAAGATGATCAGAGTGAAAAAAAGCTGACAAAGACAAAACTTTTGGAGGTGGAAGAGGGGCAACACTAGCATTGTCTAAATCCTGCAACCCAAATACACATGACCCTGAGAGAGAGTCAAGACAGACTTTTGGAAGTTGATAGTGAACCCCAGATTCTGAAGAAAAGATATGAACTCCAGATCCTGAAATAGGTAACTGGCAGACTGTGCATAACGCAACAGGTCATCTAGATAAGGAAAAATGTGAATGCTTTGGAGCCTGCAAAATGCAATTACAAGAGGTAGGCATTTGTGAATACCCTTGGGGAAGCAGAGAAGCTAAAGGGCAAATCAGAGAACTCAAAATGAGAGGAAGAAACAGAGAAACAAAAACTTCCTGAAAAGAGTGTGAATATAAAAGTAAAAATCTTTCAGATCCAAGGAAACCAGAAAAGCCTGGGGTAGTAAAACAGGAAACCGGGTTTTAAGTGTACACATCTGAAAAGAAGGGACCTTGAGAGACGTGTTGAAGAAAGATGGATCCAGAATGGATCAAGTGCCCTCCTTCTGAGAAACCAGGAACATCCTGGAGTACAATCCCTTTCCTTCTTGAGAAGGAGGGACAGGTTGAATAGTTTTCCTTGTCCACCAGGGACCCAAGGACATATGAGAAAAGGGAAGGTTGCTGCAGAGGAGGTTGGAAAATTCCTGAAAAAGAAAGGAAAGACTTCCACACCATGAAGTAACCCTGACAGATAACAGATAAAACCCAAGAATCTGAGGTGATGAGATGCCAGTTTGTAAGACAGAGGGAGATCAAAAGGGACAAGGGAACCTGGCTGGGAATGCAAGGTGTCAAATAAAAGCAGGCTTGTCAGATAAAGGAGGCCTCTGGGCCACAGAAGCCTGAGAACATTTAGCAGGAGGAGCTCGCCTACCACTCTTCCTGCATTTAGTGGCCTGACCAGGCTGACTGCAAATAAAAGCAGACCTAGAAGGATAATTCTTGTGGAACTTTGGGATAAGAGAGACAAAATATGTTTAAGGTCTTGTATAGCCTTACCTTTATCTTGAAGAGACAAACATAGCAGCAGCAGTCCCAAAGACAATTTTATTATCCAAAGGAGCATCCAGCAACTGGGCCTTAATATTCTCAGGTAAGGGCTGTAGATGAAGCCAAGAGTAATGCCTCATGACAGACTGAAAGGCAGCAGGTCTGCAAGAGGCATCAGCAGCATCACAGCTGCACTTGATAGCGTGGCATGCCACTTGAGAGGTAGAAACCAAAATAGATAAAGCAGATGGCTTACCTTCAGAGCCAGAAATAACCTGACAAGCCTGGGCAATCAAGTCTAGGGCATACCTGGTCATGGGAGTCTAGTAACTGATGGCCTGAAAGGCCCAAGTAGAAGTAGTATAAACCTTCATACTAATTCTCTCCAATGCCTTACTATCCTTATCTGAAAGCACAAGTCTGGAAGATGGGAAAAGCTTAGTAGGCTTGTCAGAGGAGACTGACACCACAGCATGGTCAGCAGAACAACACTTACAGTAAGAACTGGCAATCCTTAGAAACCTTATAGAACCTGTCAGGTTTCTTTGGAGCAGGAGGATGAGAATCAGAAGACTTAGAAGCAGCTATAAAAGGTGACTAACAAAGGAGCCAATACAGGAGGTACTACAGAAGGTTTAGGAGTGCCCACCTGAAGCAGCACATACCACCTTTTCTGGTTATCAGACATCTGAGAAGAATCCCGTTTAAAGTATTTCATCATTCTAGCTATTGTGTCCCTACAAGATAATTCCTGAAAAGGAGACCAAGGACTAATGGACTCATCTTCAGCAGAACCATAAGTCAAAGGCAAAGGCATCTGGGAAGAGTAATACAAGGAACCTTCATCCGACTGAATACTCATCTGAGGAATCGGGTTCTCTAGTCCATCTAGAAGGAGTTTAATTCCCCCTCGACATCCAAAGCAGACATCTGCAAAGCCTCAGAAGATGTGTGAAAAGAAGGATCCATGCTGGCTTCCAACAGGGTCACAAGTAGAGGAATCAGACCTAGACACCGGACAGCATACAGAACTATCACCCACTTCTAAAATATCGCCTGGTAGAAGCTGGACAGCCAAAGAATCTGGCTGAAATTTTATGACCTACTTAATGGTACCTTAGGGTTAACAGATTCTACCATACTACCCTGGATTAACAGTTTAAGCCTCTGGTTCTTGAGACAGATGGCCAGGGAAGACAGAGGCTTAGGCACAAACATCTTACAAATGCTACATGGTTGTGGAAAATACCTAAACAAAAAACACTGCTTGTGACAATCCTTATGGGGAATTATCCCTTCCACACTACCTTCTTGGATGACATGAACTCCAGGTAACCAAAAGAGAACAAGCCCAAAAGAAAAGAAAAAATACCCCAATGCAGCCCTTATCCGACGTCTAGGTATTCAGCACAGCAAAGGGCATTCAGACCAACGAGCGATGATGGTGCTCGGACTGGTGGCAAAGTTCTGAGTAGCTACATGCATATGTCACCTGTATTGGGAACATGTGTGTGATGTACAGCACATATAAGATTTAAAATCTTTGGTATACTGGCCAAATGTTTGGCTAGCCTTGGTGGGACATTCCCAAAGGTGAAGAACACTGCAACAGTGACATAAAAGGACATCATGCAAGCTCCAAACAGGTATTGGCCAGAGGTCAAGTTCAAACCTTGCAACTTGTGCATGGGAGATGAACACCTTAACCATTATGCCAACTGGTCTCTATACATTAGAAGTACACGGATATAAACTAAAACTGAAAGATATGATACGGAGGGACTACCATAGATGATGAGATTGTTAAATGGGAGTTGAGGAGAATAATCACATAGAACATTATTGTATATGAAGTAGCAGATGCTATACTGAAAAATAAGCAAGTGAGGGTACTGACTAAGGTGATTTTGTTAACAGAGTTCTCAAATAAAGGGACAGAAAGTAGGCAAGAAACAGCTGGAGGTAATGAGGAGTTAGCTAAGGGACAGGCTGGAAACAAACTACCCACATGGAAAACTAAGAATGAGAATCACAATAATTGCTTGGATTACAGGACAGGCTTCCATGTTTGTGAATAAGATTACAGACAGAGAGGGAGAGTAGTGACAACAGAGTGGCTGCCCCTGGTGTAATATGCAATGGAACAGACAGGAAGGACTATAAAAGTGGGGTAATTTGCAGGCAGTACTGAAATCAAGAAACTCAGGCAGGATTGGGAAAAAAGGTCAGGTGAACAAATTATGAAGAATCAATGGGGATGGAGTGTGCAGGGCTTTGAAATGCACGACTAAATCAAGAAGCGCCAAGATATTTGCATGAAAATGCCCATCTACATAGATTTTCATATTCTAAGTAAACTGCAGAGATCTTAACTCACGTTCAGAATAACTGATGAAGATGAATGGGGAGCGAGAAGGAAAACAGGCAGCATGTGCCTTGGGTGTGTCCAGAGTTGGAGTTTAAAGATGCACTGCAATACACCATAAAGAAAATGCTGGGTGAACAAGTGGAAGATACCAAGAGCTGGAATAAGGGAACATGTAAGGACTTGGAGGTCTTATTAACTAATAATGTTGGCAACCAAAAAGGTGATGACCAAAAGGTAGAAATCAAAGGTGAGTGACTTTAGAATATGTGCTACGTATTAAGGAAATGGAGGAAGGCTTTTTAGATGAAGAAAGAGCAAGATGCATACCCTTAAATACAGCATTTAGGAACACTGCCTTTGAAATTAGGAACACAGTGATGGGGATGAAAAATGTTGGGGAGAATTGAAAATGGCACAAAAATAAGAGTAGTGGAGGGTATGCAGGTCCATTGGTTGGAAAGATATCAATACTTTCAGATGTATAAAAAAAAAAAAAAAAAAAAAAAAAAAAAAAAAAGAAATTGCAAATTTAAGTACGACTGTGACATGAAGTTGATGATGATTTTAGATACCTGGTGAGCCCTGTTCAAAAAATGGAGTTTGTCACATGAATGCTAACATTTCATTGACTAATAAGTGCTTGAACCACAAAGTACAATGTTTTAAAAAAGCCTGCCTTCCACTGACAAGGTTATTACAGAATCCATGGGCTGACTCGTGTGGCTCAGTGTGTATAGACACTGGTATGAGCAAGGGATAGTTACCACCAGCAGTAAATACCCTTTTTGTGTGCGTCTGTTTTCACAGTGTTATGATAATGAAACTATGCACCAGATGGATGTGTTCAAATAACTGTTGTAGAAACAGCTGTAGGGTTCTAATTCCAGATAACATCTGTATACTGAAGGTTTATAATTCTAAAGGCCCTGATAGATGTAGTCACATTTTTAATTATCTACTTAACCTGGTACACCACAGCTGAAAATGAAAAGCACAAGGAATGTATTAGAAAAATATCTGTACCAGACTTAGACTGCTCTACTTTCAGTCCAAATCTGATGCAGCAAAGAGCATCCCGTTTTTTTTTTAGCTAACTCTCACTGCAGCTTGAACATATTAGCCAGTGTTCCCAATTTTCCACATCTTGATGACACCAGTGCAACCCCCCCCCCAAGAATTAAAAAAAAAAAAAAGAGGCTATCCACCATTCAGGAAAGGGCAGTGGAGACTGCAGTATCAGAGGCATAGAGCAGCACAGGACCTGCAGCATCTTATATCCTGCTTGGGGGGGGGGGGGGGGGTTGAGTGGGAAAGTTTTCTTGTGCGCAGCCTAACCTCGCTGATGTGTACGATAATGCAGTGTGACCACTGCTCTCTAATGTGTACTGATAAGTTCCACTTTAATCTTGTTCACATCTTACATCTGGTGCTACCCATGTGAATACCTCCAAACACTAATGGAGAATGTGAGCTTTAACTGCATTCTACCACCTCCCCATATTCTTCCTCCCAAGGGAGGTGAGCAGGTAGTACCTCATCTTTCCTCATTCCCTTGCCATTATCAGCTTTTCCAGAGCCTGGGCCATTAACAAAACCCAAGTTGCCCAGTCACAGTTCAGGCTTCATCCCTCAGCACAACACAGCTGACCATAAATAGGTAGTAATGTATCCTGCAGCTATGCTGCCAGTGTGACAGAGAACAGTTAAGGTAGATACATTTATCACATAGTGAGTAGATCTGCACCCAGCTCTGGTTGAACAGCATGGCACCAGGTGGTGCTAAGTACTGCTCCACAGGTCAATATATACCCAGTTCTACTTCAATCGTAGTCTATTGCTTGAGACTAACAACATTAGATACTCATACATTCAAAAACCCATGTATTGTCTTTTCCTTCATATTTCCATCATAGCATAAAAATTCTAGCTGTTTACAGATGTGTCCCTACAAAATATTAACTTTCTCTGCCCCAAATTGTGAAATGGCCACCAGATCCTTTCTGAAAATTTCCCACCATCATTTTTCAAGAACAGTTTAGAAGTGATCTACAGGTTTTACAACTGTAAATTACATGTGTAGGCTGATTGATTCAGGGTCAATATTTTCACACGAACAAAGCAAGGACTAGACTTTTGTTTATGACTTGACTGACAAGCTCTTTCTGTTGGGACAGGTATTAATGCAAATATCTTTTACTATTCTTACTACTCTGACATTGTAGTAAAGTGCACTTCTTATGTTAGTACATACTGTGGCAATGTCAGTTAAGGACTGTGCATTTGTGCATTCCCTACTCTATGTCATCACATTTTTATATACATTCCATTTCTTTCATTTATGTCATATTTTGACCCTTTTCTGTCTCCTCTAAAATCATCCAAGGTTCCCAGTGGAACTGACATCAAACAACTTCAACTTTTCTGAAACTAGTTCTGTGAGAGAGACAGAGAAACTCACAGTCATCCTTATAAGAAACTCATTTCTTGGAAGTTGATTCATAACTCCTCAGCAATGTTAACCTTTTATGTCCCAAACACTTCCTAACAAGTCTAGAATTTCCTTATCATATTCAATCTCTTCTTGCTTCTGTTTCTATCCCAAGTGCAAATGATAGAGCAAGAAAAGGAGATAAATTCGCACACTACTAATCTGCACTCTCAAACAAGAGTTTTTAATGCATGTTAAGAGTGGTGGACACCACAATTTATTGCAGTAATGACAACAGCTCCTCCAACGAGAAGCCAGCCTGAGCCAGCGTCACAACAGTAAGAAATGGGCAGACAGATGCTTTAGGGAAAAAAAAGGAAAAAAAACAAACTATTTATGTAAAACAAAACTTCAGGACATACTTTGATAAGCCAAAAGGACAGATTTCTAAATTTCAGTTTACCTGTAGTACCAATACATAAACCACAGATGCAAAATATTAAAAAATTAAAGGCTACATCTATTTAGTTTGAAAGTGTACTATAAAAATAATCCTTGTTTATGTGTACATATTTTTTCTTGATGAACAGGAGGAAAACGAGAGGTTAAAGTGGTGTATTCCACGATAAACATTAATGCACTTAAAACAAAAACACTTGTGAGTAAGCTAGTTACAAATCTGAGAGGCAAAGGGATAGAATTCCACACAGAACAAAGTTTGTGTGTGGCATTTGACATATGCTGCGTGAAAATAGCAACTTAAGCACGTGTAGGCTATATAAACTATAAAGGTATGTGTATGCATGGAATTGAAGTTAGACCATTTCAGTGACACTGCAGCCCTTGGTCTGAAGTGAGGTGCGAGACCATAAGTCCTGCAGCTGCTTTTTTAAGGTACGACCAGCTGAAACCATTCACATCCTAATTAAGGATAGGGCTAGCAGCTGGGGAACAAGAATAGATTGGTTATGCACAAAGAACAGGTGGGAATGATCAAAGAAGGATTAAGACCTCAGTCCTTATGCTCTGATTATCTACATTTTTTCAGCAGCTCAGGCAGTAACATCAGATGCATTTCTGTAACAGAAGACTAGAGAGATGGCAGTGCTAACAGAGATTTTTGTATTTTAAAAGTGTGGGACAAATGCAGATTTTCCTGAAGGGGTTCTCCAAGTTGTTAAATTTTGCTAAACACTAAACTTCTCCAAGCCAGTATTTACAAAGTTAAGGTACTGACATTTATTAACTTGTGTATTTAACTTTTTTTTCCTTTGAGGGAAGTGTTATATGCAAATTCCATGCTTCTTTGAGTTGGCTGCAGCTACAACACAACGGAAGGTACAAGGGGAAGGAAAAAGTTCACTCTTTTAGCAGTTTATCATGGCTGCAAACAGTAGCTTTCTAGCCATAAAACACCAACTGCTCATAATGCTACCTGGCCCAGCTCCGTAAGTGTAACCCACACATCAAAAGGGTTACATTCTGCCATTTGCACAAACTTCTGGGGCCAGTACTCCCTCCAGAATCTAGCATGAAATCAAAAGCAACACAAAGGCATATGGAGAACCCAAGGGAGAGAGGGAGGGATACAGTCTAACAGCAGGGTAATGTATACAAACCTGAGCCATGGTGATTACCCTATGCATTTAAAAGAACAAGAAATTTGGCTTATTTTGATGTCAGTGGTATAACACTGTAAATCACAAATTCCTGTAGTTTTAATGCAACAATATTTAAATTATCACTGCTAAGTTCCTCATCAAGTGAACAAGATATGAATTTAAAAAGGCACCAGTGTTACCTTCTCCCACTGCTTCCTTCCTCACAGTGCGGTGATGGTTGAGAAACATATGAAAAACACTTTTAGTAAACTGCTCTAAACATTAACACTGCTTTTCTGATGTAATAATGAATCTTGAGTTCAAATTAATACTCTAAAGGAAACAGGCAAGTGCCAAAGCACACAGTTTTGATATTGGACTGACACTTTTTTTAAACTTGTGAACTTTAGGCAACTAAATGCAGCTCACATACAAAAGAGTATTTGGGCATTCTTAAAATAAAATAATCCCTTTTTACAATGCAAATTCAGGATCTGATGGGGGGGGGGGTGGACTCTAGGAAGTGACATAACACTTCACCAATGATGTGGACTGAAACACTTAATTCACATGCCATCTTTGGTAAGCACAACAGCGTCAGGAAAGAAGCAAGGTTACACACCTCCAAATAAGTGCCTTAAACCAGCTCTAGTACCTCTTGCATACTGAAGGCAACATTTGCACTTGCTTTTGATATACAGACTGAAATTCTAAAAAAATCTGATCCTTCAGCAATATGTAGTACTCTAAGACGGACACAATTAAATAAATTAAAATGCCATGTCAAAACATCATGGATAGACTTCAGCACATGAATATTTGCATACAGAGTTAAGTACAAAAGACACCCACTGATGATGAAAATATTCTTGTACACTCTGTAATTTCGTTCCCAATCAAAACAACCTAACAACTTATGTAATAAAACACAATATATAAAAAAAATTTGACCCACCCCCAACAGTTGCTTAATCTTTCTGGGCATGAAATGAATACAAAACAGGCAAGTTTGGTTGTTGAAGTCTAAAACACTACAAATGTTGTTGGCATCATTTATCCTTCTTTAATTCAGTCTCTTTTGTTTCATCCACAGATTCCACACTTGCTTTTTTCTCCTCTTGGTTCTCTTGGTACCTGGAAGTAGAATTAATTTGGTTAAAACTTAAAAGGAAGGTTGTAACAAAAAAAAAAATAATCTGAATATAAAACAAAAAAAAAAAAAAAAGAAAACCAATCAAAGTATACATTCAAAATATTTTAAGTTAGGAAGAGGCGGCAAAATAAACCACAAAAACTTGTTACTATGAAAAAATGAACTCCAAACTGGAATTTTTGGTCAAGAAAGAAAACAGTTAACAGCAAAGACTATGAACAGTTTGACAGAAACGCAACTCTTATATGAATGGCCATCAATGCAATCACAAACATTTCTTTAAACAATAAAAAACTCAAAACTATAAATCATTTAGAAAGCACTTTTGCAACAATAAAGCCTCTCAGGACCCCCAATATGGTGTCTGCAATCCCCTCTCCTGCACATATATTGTGATTTATGTAAGCTAATGCGAAATCCCCAAGATATCACAGTCTTGATCTTGTATTACAAATGAAAGAAAATGGATACTACTTACAGCACACCGATGTTTTGACCACAAATGTCTCACGTTGAAACCTGCCATCACCGACAAACAAAATCAACTATTTACATTTCTTAGGATACATTACCCTTAATTAGTTGGGGGAGTGACCTTTGATGGTGCAGCTTTCCTTACAGGTCAGCTACATCACCTTAACCATGCATTTTGTGGTTCGCCAGCCCTTGCACTGACTGATGCAGTGACCACTGCATATGCATGAGGGTCCAAGAAGCCACCATTGCTACTCTCAGGCATACTAACTTGACAGTTCTGGAGGCCCTAACCGATATGAGCAGCTGAAGCTTCCTTTCAAAGCCTACTGTTTGGTGTAGATTACGAGCATTTCTGCCTTCCTTCCAAAATGGTGACATTTTCCAAATCTGCTTGCATCCTGGCTACTGACCTGAACTCTGGACTCCACCACAACTGCAACACGGTCACCAGCATTGTTCTTTAGTTTCTTCCATGCCAGTTCTAACAGCTGCCCGACCTGCAACTTTAACTTAACACGTAGTCAGGGCTTTATTCCTCTAAAGGTGATGGCAGTATCCACTATTTATCATTAATGCCTTGTATGACTTCTTTCTGCTGTGTTTCCTCCATGATTCATAACTAAAAAGTCTGCCTATCAATATCTACCTTCTGTAACAAAAATACACACAAATGTTAGATTACAAAATGTAGGGAAGTCATATTATATGAAGCTACTGTAAAAGGCATCTCAAACTAACATTAGGTGCTATCCATGAACAGAGGTAGCACCAAAGTCTAAATGTCCAGCATGTAGGCCCCAGAGAGATAAAGTCCTGACTATGACCCAGGCAATCAAAGTCTGAGCAGCTGCTCAGGCACATGGTGGAGCTGGCTTGTGGAAGACACGACTGATGTGATTTAAAAGGATACACCTAGAATCCCAAAGGGCAAAAACACCAATGGCTGAAAGATCAGCCAGAGAAGGTTGAAAAACAGAACATCGAATGCATTTACTTACTGGCTTCACTGCCGTACTAAAAATCTTGTAGCTTGACTGCGGCACAGCGGGACTGGGTTTTTGCCTTTTACCCATGGTGGTGTGACCTTGAGTTGGTATATATAAGTAGCAGGCAGTGTTTTAGAGCATTCGGGGATTCTGTTTTACTTGTGTGGCTGATGTTTGCAATGCTGGTGTTTTTGTCCTTCGGGACTATACATGTACTCATATTTAAACCACTCATGTCTCACTGGGGAAGGTGGGGGGCACACACATTGCACCTGCACATGATACATGGTTGCATGTTACAGGTTGGAGATTGAAAACCACATGGGAGTGCTGACTTTTACAGGGGTGCAGCTCATGCGTAAGGGATAACTCCACTTACATATGTGACTGACATGGCTTTCTGACACTCATAACACACCCAACCCTGAGCAGGTGGTCAGGCATGCACCTAAAACTGTCTTCAGTAGACTCATAGCTTCTATAAGTCAGAAGTCATACAATGTGCATTTAACAAAGTCCTTTTCATATAACTTGAGAAACTGCAGAAAGGACTAGACAAATCCACAACACAATGCAGTAAAATAACAAAAAATGAAATAGAATAAAGTAAAAGGATAACTTAAAATAAGAGCACAGCAAATTTATTGGTAAGTTTTCAGCTTCCCAAAGGCACTTTCCCCAGTAAGGTGAATCTCATTTGAAACTGCACTGAAAGTATTCCAACACATTTTCTGTTACAAACTCTGCACTGCTTTCATGTTGTGGCTGAAAAAGTAGTGTGTGTTCAGTTCTCTGACTACAGTACCAAAAAAAATAAGATTATTTCATTGAAATGGTCTGCCTAGAGTTCTACTGCAAGAACTTCATATCCTTCATGAAGTTTCCTACACAGATTCTTGCTCATATCAAAAATGAGGAATGGAATAAAAAGTAACATCTCTGAAAATAAAACAAAATGTCTCCATCTCTTAAAAAGAAGACGTTCTAAGAGTTACGTGCACTGGCCATTACTGTGTTCCAGAAAGTCAAAAATTCCCAAAGACATCAGTGAAGGAAGGGACTAACACAAATCACAGTGCACATAATTTTTGTTTCAGCCATCCTATTATTGAGCTCCAGGGTCTTTAATAAAACCAGTTTTGTGTGGCACTTCACTGCATTTCTACAGCAAACCCAGGTGAACACCCCCCCCCCCCACCAACATGGATTGTCTTGTGTTGGTTACTGTGTGAAGGACACTGCCCTTGGGCAAAATCATGTGGACAGCGGCACCCCTTGTTGTCAAGCTGTGCCTTAGGAATCAAAATACCATGTCTGACCTGTGGAAAGATGCATACCATGTCTGACCTGAGGGAAGATGCAGCCATCCTGTAACCTTGCCTAGGGATCTATTATTCAAAGCAAGCAGCACTCAGAAGTAAGCCCAACATTACTTCACACTTTCTTACAGTTGATAATTTGATGTACTTTCTACAAGGTTCCCATGTTACTCACAGTGTTACAGGAGGGCAATGAAAGTGGTGGTGCCATGTGTTTTAAAACACAGCCAACACTGACCCAGGTTAACGTACCAACTCCTGCAGATTTCACCTTGCATATCACCCTTCTTACTGCTTGGGATCTTTTCTGCAATAGTGTGAATACTTCCTCAATGATGCAATATGCTTGACTCAGACTGAAATCCACTGACCTTCCCACAGAGCTCCTCCAGGACAAGGAGGGGCATGGCATCATTCAGGTTGCATCCTCTGCTACAATTCATGTTTGTGGATATTTAGTGTACTTTGTTTAGTTACCTCAAGACTTATAATGGAATCTGCTTCATGGTATGACCCTTTCCTGTTTATTTCAAGCTTTCTCTCCCAACAGTCTTAACATATCACACTGAACTGGTCAGTTATAGGAATTTAAAAATATTTCCAGCTATTTACTACTGCACTGATGACCAGCGCCTTAAGGAAGTCAAGGTGAATGACTCGTATTTGCTTGTGAAGACATAACAGGACTGTCACTGGTGCTATGGATAATTTCATCCAATAATATGTATGTCATGTATGTCCCAGGCTTCCTGGGATATCCTAACTGTGACTTCTAACAGTTCTGGGTGAGGGCAGGGATAACCACAATGAAAGTCATATCTGACTGAGGGTAAGTTTTGAGTGGCTGAACAATGTACACTTATGGGTTCATGACAACACACTATAACACTGTACTTCCCAACACTGTGGCGAACATACAGACTTGTGTCACTAAAATCAGAATTGGTGGGGCTACTGCAGTCCCCACACCCCTGTGCTCCTAAATGTACCGAAGTAGAGGCTGTTCAACCTTGATGGTAACAGAATCCTCCCTCACCTCACAAAGATCAACAAGGTTAAAGTCAGCATCATTGCAATCTTTGTTACGTTTGTTTCAATGATTGTGCTGTGATTTTCTGGCACCCAAGGGATGCATTATCAATTTATGCGCACCTGTGGCTTATCACTCAAATTTTATGACAAAATTCTTGCATTGAGATTTCTGAAGCTTCAAACTGTCCAGCTGCGCACTTCCAAGTGGCTAACAGGCTGTGCAGTATGGTCTGTCTTAAACTCTGTGAATCAGGCATTCCCTTTCCATACGTTCATATTAATACAGGGATGTGTTGACTGAGGACTGTCTAATTTTATTGAGATGATCTTTTAAGTTGACTAAGAAGAGGTCAAGGTAGTGATTTTTAATTCTATTTTCTGTCCATTGCTTCTTGGACTCCTGGACTAAAGTACAGTTTTGTACCTACCATAAATGTAGATGTTCGAGTGCCAATACAGCTGCAGTAATCACAGATGGGTTCTCTGCCGTAAGGCGGGTCCTCGGTCGTCCGAATTCCAAAGTCTAGGTCCGGCGTCGGTTGGTGTCGCTTTCTCTCTTGATGTCAGTGAGGCCAGAGTATACAAGACACAGCCGACGCCATGTTCTTCAGTCTTTCTTGCCCCAGATGTCAGGTGCCCCCAGAAGGAAGGCAATACATAAATTATATATATATATATATACACAAACAATGCAATATAATCCAAAATCAGTAGTTGCAAGCAAATAACCATAGAAGGATAACCCAGTCAGGTTGTATGAGGGGGTTAGGCCCTATGCCTTTACCAAGTGGGGAAGGCGGGAGGGTAACTTGTACTGCAGCTGTATTAGCACTCGAACATCTACATTTATGGTAGGTACAAAACTGTACAATGTTCATCGTGCATACACAGCTGCAGTAATCACAGATGGGTAGAATCCCAAAGCTACACACAGGGTGGTAGGTACTAGTTGGAACTGGCATGAGCCAGAATGCCCTGCAACACAGCAGTGGCAAAGCCTGCTCTAGTTTTGGAATATAAAGGCAGGTGGTAGTGTTTTGTGAAGGTATGTACAGAACTCCAAGTGGCGGCCTCCAAAATGTCTTTGGTAGGAACTCCTCTGAGGAAGGCTGTAGAGGTAGCTGTGGCCCTGGTGGAGTGGGATCTGATGCCTGTGGGAACAGATTTCCCATGATATGAATAACAGAACCGTATGCAGTGGCCTATCCACTTAGAAATTGTCTGCTTGGTCACTGGCTTCCCTTGAGCCCCTACAGCATAGGACACAAAAAGTTGTTCTGATTTCCTGAAGGACTTTGTTCTGTCCAAATAATAGCGTAGCTGTCTATGGATGTCTAAAGAATGTAGCAACCTTTCCCCTTGGTTTTGAGGATTGGGGTAAAAGGTGGGTAAGTGTATGGCTTGGTTTAAAGCTACCCTGGATACCACTTTAGGCATAAATGACGGGTTGGTACGAAGGGAAACCCTGTCCTGATGGAACATGAGGAAGGGCTGCACCGCCATGAGGGCCTGTAGTTCCGAAGCCCTACGAGCTGAAGTGATGGCCAGAAGGAAGGCTGTTTTCCAGGACAAATATTGCAAATCTGTTGATGCAGCTGGTTGAAAAGGAGGCAATGTTAATTTTTCTAGAATGTAATTAAGATCCCAGGCTGGTATTGGTCGTTTCCTTGGAGGTCTTATATTCTTAGCCCCTCTGAGGAACTGTCGTAAGAGTGGGTGAGAAAATAAAGGTGGATCAGAGCTGAATTCTGCAGAAATGGCTGAGGCATGGATTTTTATAGAAGAAAATGAAAGTCCACTGTTCAGTAGCTCTGCTAGATACTGTAATATCTGAGGCAAATTCAGCTTTTTAGGGTCCTGGCCTTTTTTCTCATTCCAAGAGCAGAACCGTTTCCATTTTGCGGTGTAAGCCTTTCTAGTAGATGGTCTTCTGGCCTCCAAAATGACATCCTGCACCTCCTTGGAAAGTAGGATCTGTTGTGGTGTTAAGGAATTTTCCATGCAGCAAGATTGAGTGTTTTCAGCTGACCGTGAAGCGTTTTGTAGCTGTATTAAGTCAGCAGAAGAGGCATTAGAGGTAGGGACCAAGGAGGAGTATGTGTTAGACTCCTTAGGAGCGGATACCAGTGTTGCCTTGGCCAATCTGGAGCAATCAGTATCATCTTCGGTCTGTCTGCTCTTGCTTTCAAGAGCACCTTGGGCAGAAGAGGCAGAGGTGGGAAAGCGTAAACTGTCCATGCTGTCCAACTGAATGAAAGGGCGTCCACTCTCCAGGCCTTTGGGTGAAAGGTCCTTGAACAAAAAATTTTCCAATTGATGATTCCTGTGGGAGGCAAAAAGATCTATGTCTGGCCTCCCCCACTCCTGTATTATCTCTGTAAACACCTGAGGATGCAACTTCCATTCGTGTGGATCTGTCATATTTCTGCTTAGATTGTCTGCCAGCGTGTTTTCCAATCCTGGCAAGTACTGTGCTTGAAGTTCGATTTGCCATTCCAGAGCCAAGTTCCAAAGAGTCATGGCTAGTCTGCACAAGGGGTATGAATGTGTTCCGCCTTGTTTGTTTATGTACCACATTACTGTGGTGTTGTCTGTTCTTATCAGTAATTGTCCTGGATGCAGGAGGTCCTTGAAAGCTATAATTGCATTTATTACTGCTAGCATTTCTTTTTGATTGATGTGAAGGTGCTTTTCCTTTTGGGACCATTTGCCCTGAATGCACCTGTCTGTCATGTGCGCCCCCCAGGCGTAGTCTGAGGCGTCTGTTGTGATGACTTGGTTTGCTTGAGGCTTGCAGAAAGGGAGGCCTGTGTTTGTTTGACATGCTTGGGCCCACCATAGAAATTCCTTTTGCAAACATGGAATTATTGGTATTATTGTTTCCAAACTGTGACTGTGTTGAGACCATAGGTTTTTTAGGTACCATTGAAGTTTCCTCATATGCAGCTTTGCACATGGGATTAAAAGAATGCAAGATGCCATGAAGCCCAGAGCCTGCAGGATTTTCCTTGCAGTAAACCTAGTACATTTTGCTAGTATTTTGAAGTACTGAGTTAGCTGCCCCTGTTTTTCTGGCGTTAGATAGGCCATCTGGGTGTTTGTGTCCAAGTTGGCACCCAGGAAAGTTATTTTCTGAGATGGTGTTAGCCTGGATTTCTTTTTGTTGATTGTATATCCCAGAGAATGCATTAACCGTGTTACATAAGCCAGATGTTCCAGAAGTATGTGCTTGCTGTCAGCTTGGATCAGGCAGTCGTCCAGATAAGGGTAAATTTGTATCCCTTGAAGTCTGCAGTAGGCAATCACTGATGCCAGGCACTTTGTGAATACTCTGGGCGCAGTAGATAAGCCAAAGGGCAATGCAGAGAATTGGATTGAACCTGCAAGAAATCTGAGGTATCTTCTGCAACTTTGTCTGATTGGGACATGCAGGTATGCCTCCTTGAGGTCCAATGTTACCAGCCAAAACTCCTTGCCCAGCATGGGAAGAAGCTGCTGTAATGTGAGCATCTTGAATTTTGGTACGAGTAAAAATGTGTTTAGGATGGATAAGTCCAAAATGGGTCTCCAGTCGGTTCCTTTCCTTGGTACCAGAAAAAGTCTTGAATAAAAACCTTGACCTTGTTCGTGAGTAGGTACCTCTTGTATGGCTCTCATGCTTATGAGCTTTAAAATTTGTAGTTGTGCCTCTGCCCTTTGATTGTGTGGCAGGTTTGGCATGCCTCTCATTTTTGGAAGAGTGTGGAATAGAAATTTGTAGCCTCTGTTTATAATGTCCAGGATCCATTTGTCTGTTGTGACAATATGCCAATTTCTTGAAAATAATGCTAGCTTTCCTCCCAAAGGTGCTGCCAGCGGAGACCTGCTTGGCATGGAAATGAGAGAGTCATTGGGTTTGTTTTCTGTATTGTTGTGCACTGTCTTCGCCACCTCTTGGTGCTGGAGTTTGCCATTGTCGGCCTCTATATGATCCTTGTGATTGCCCTCTGCCCCTTGTGCGTTTGTATCTACCTCTTTGGGGCTTGTCAGTGGCTGGAAAGGACCAGTTTTTAGAAGGCCAATTTCTGCTAAAACGTGGTGGTTGGACCTGTAAAAAAGCTTTGACAGTTTGCATAGATTTGGCTTTTTCTTCCATTTTCCGTAATATCTCTTCAGCATTAGTACCAAACAGCACATCCTTTTGTAAAGGAGCATCTAGAAGTTTAGCTTTCACATGATCAGGCAAGCTTTGTTCCCTAAGCCAGGCATGTCTACGAATGACTGATCCTGTAGCAGCCGCTCTACTTGAGGCCTCTAGGGCATCATAGCCACATTGTAAGGTGTGTTTACCCACTTGCTCTGCACTATGCATCATATCCTGTAACTCCTTTAAATCTGGTTGTTCAGGTTGAGACATTTTATTCCTTAATTGTGATAACAGGAACTGTTGATATTTAAGCATATGAAACTTTTAGTTATGTACTCACCATAACTTCAGATGTTTGGGATCCATCTCGCCTACATTCTGACTGATGGGTTCGGAGCCGATCCCTCGGCTCCGACTCGGCACGCTTATGCCAAAGAGCGAAGTCTCTTATTGGCTGAGCTTACTATATCCCAGGATGCACCACTACCAGTCCCCCAGATCTAGTTTGTCCGCATACATGCACACACGCACGCACTGCTTATATAACATCGCCAGATGAAACAAGATAAAAACAGTAGAACTCAAACCGTTCAATCTCTTCTGATCTCCAAGGCAGGGGGAAGGAGGGTGGGTATTAGGAATGTAGGCGAGATGGATCCCAAACATCTGAAGTTATGGTGAGTACATAACTATAAGATGTTATGTGATCCTATCTCGCCTACATTCTGACTGATGGGACAGCGTCCCTAGCACCTGAATCCTGGGTGGCTCACTGGAAAACACTCCTGAGTACCGTGGAACCAAATGATGCTCGCCCTTTAGATGCCACATCCAATTTATAGTGGGAAATGAAAGTGTGCGGGTTGGACCAAGTAGCCGCAGCACAAATCTCAGAAATAGCGAGCTTGGAATGAAATGCAATAGAGGTAGCCATAGCTCTAGTAGAGTGAGCTTTGACAGATGTTGTAAGTTGCTTATTTGAAGAGGAATAAGCCTGAGTTATGCAATCTCTAATCCATTTGGCAATAGTAGCTTTAGTGATGGTTTTACCCAGTTTATTATCTGAAAAGGACACAAACAATTGGTCTGTTTTTCGAATTTGTTGAGTCCTGTCTAGATAGAAGCGCAATTGCCTGTGAACATCCAACTTATGCAAGGTGTATTCCGCTTTGTTTGAAAATTTTGGAAAGAAAACTGGTAGCTCTAGAGATTGTTGGAGACAGAGATTAGAACAAACTTTTGGAACATTGTTGGAGACAGAGATTAGAACAAACTTTTGGAACAAAAGATGGATTAGGCCTAAGTGATGCTCTATCCTTGTGAAAAATCAAGTACGGTGGTTTGATAGATAGGGCTTGAAGTTCTGAAACTCTTCTTGCAGAGGTAATTGCAATTAAGAAGGCAGTTTTCCAAGACAGATATTTCAACTCACATGTAGCAGCCGGTTCAAAGGGGGAAGATGTTAAGGCACGAAGTACCAAATCAAGATCCCACGGAGGCGCAGGATGAAAAACTGGGGGTCTTAAAAGCACAGCACCTTTCATGAAAGTTTTACATAATCTGCTACTCATCAACGGTGGGTCTATGGATTCGTGAAATTTGGAGATAGCTGCTAGTTGGACTTTAATAGTAGAGACTGAAGATCCTTGGTTAAACAAGGATGTTAAAAATTTCAAGACCTCTGGTATCGGGGCCGTAATAGGGTCTAAGCCTCTGAGTTGAGCCCAGATAGCAAACCTCTTCCACTTACTGTGATACAATTTCTTAGTGGTGGGTTTGTGGGCTGACGATAAAATGTGAATAACTTCCGGGTCCAAGGTGTGATTTCTGACTAAAGTCGGAAGTGGAGGAGCCAAGCTGTTAATTTCAAAGTGTGAAGGGACTGGTGCTGTTGTCCCGACTGATGAATCAGAAGGTCCGGAGTTAGATCCAAAAACCAAGGACCGTCCAGAGCATATTTCTGTAGGTAGGGGAACCATACCTGACGAGGCCAGTATGGAGCAATTAGAATCATTGTGGACCCCAATTGGGAAGCTTTCTGGATGACTTTGGGGAGGAGTGGAACCGGAGGGAAAGTGTAAAGCAGTCCTGTTGGCCAAGGTTGGACTAGAGCATCCGTAGCTGCTTCCCCTTGACGCGGGGTCAAGGAAAAGAACCTTTTGCACTTCGTGTTTTGTGGTGTTGCAAACAGGTCGCAGCACGGAATCCCCCATCTTTTGAAAATCTGAGCTGCTACTGTTTCGTTCAGGGACCACTCGTGAGGAGAGAGAATAGTCCTGCTCAGTCTGTCTGCCAATACACTGGATTTTCCTGGAATGTGGGTCGCTACCAGGAAGCGGTTGGTAGCCACTGCCCATTCCCACACCCTCATGGCCTCTCTGCAAAGGGGGTAAGATCTGGTCCCTCCTTGTTTGTTTAGATACCAGACCACCGACATGTTGTCTGTGTGGATAGCGATAATGCCTTGAGGGAGAAAGTTGTGGAGGGCTTGTAGGGACAGAAGTACAGCCCCCATTTCCAACACATTGATATGGAGAAATGTTTCGTTTGGAAGCCAAGAACCCTGAACTGACCTGCCCAGACAATGCCCCCCCCACCCCGTCTGGGAGGCATCCGTCGTTAAGGTGGCTACCGGAGGGGGCATAACAAAAGGTCTTCCCTGATTCAGATTGGATGGCAGAAGCCACCAGCGGAGGTCCCGTTTGCACGTTTCTGTAATCAGTATGTAATGATTGAGGGGGAGATCCTGAAAGGACCATTGTGTCGATAACAGCCACTGAAGAATCCTCATGTGCAATCTTGCCAGAGGAACTAGGAGAACCGTGGCAGACATTGAACCTAAAAGTTGCAGGACCAACCTGGCTGGGGCTTTGGATCTTAGAAGCAGGGCTCGGACTTGACCTCGTAATGTTTGTATCCTTTCGGTAGGAAGGAAGATTCGCATCAATTTTGAGTCTATCTCTGCTCCTATGAATCTTATGCGCTGAGAAGGCAGCAAGACAGACTTTGACCAGTTGAATGTAATTCCCAGGGAAGCACCCAGGGAGATGGTGGCTTGTAGGTTCTCTAGTAGTAGATGCCTGGTGGTGGCAGTCAGGAGCCAGTCGTCCAGATAGGGAAACACTTGGAATCCGAGACTCCTCAGGTGAGCAGTCACTACTGCCAAACACTTGGTGAACACCCTGGGGGCTGTGGTGAGACCAAAGGGCAGTGCACAAAATTGGAAATGACTGTCTCCCAGGCTGAAGCGCAGATACCTCCTGGACGCCTGATGTATCGGTATGTGATAATAGGCGTCCTTGAGATCTATAGAGCACATCCAAACATCTTTCTCCAACAAAGGGAGAATGGACTGTAAAGTGACCATTCGGAATTTGGACTTCACGACGGACTGGTTTAGTTTGCTGAGATCCAAAATGGGTCTCAGGTCCCCTGTCTTTTTTGGCACTAAAAAGAACCTTGAGTAATTTCCGGATCCGATCTGGTCTGTGGGGACCGGTTGGATGACTCCTTTTCCTAGCAGCTTTGAAGCTTCTACAGCTGCAATTTCCCTTTGACTGGGTGGTGGGTCCGGGATTTTTTTGGATGGTGGGGGTGAGTGTGTGAAGGGAATGGTGTAACCTCCGGCGATAATCCGAAGCACCCATCTGTCCTGAGTAATAGACTCCCAGGCTTTTAGGTGCTTGGCAAAATGGCACCCGACTGGCTCCGGAGCAGCACAGCCAGGCAATCCCTCATGGAGTGTGGGAGGCTGAAGAGCCACGAAAGGACTCGCGGTCTCCAGTGTTGCGGGGCCCTCTGCCGCCTCTGGGACGGCGTCTCCCAGAAAAATTTCCCCGTCCTCTGCCTCTGGAAGGGGAATCTTCCTGCTGTTGAGGGAAGAATTTCTGTGATTTGCGGAACCACATCTTCCCTCCTCTTTTAGCCTTGGGATAAGGCCGAAAGGGAGTGGAATAACGTGCTCCTACGGCAGATAAAGTCTTTCCCTCTTGCTCACAGCGGGTAAGAGTGTCTTTTACCTTGGGTCCAAACAAAGAGGACCCATCAAAGGGAGCGTCGGCAAAGGAAGACTTGAAGGCCTCCGCAAAATGACAAACGGAGCCAGGCTTGCCTCCGTAGAGCCACGCCTGTGCCTGCCGCTCTACCCGTCCCTTCGGCCGCATATGAGACGAGCCTCATGGACGAGTTAGAAATCGAGGTGAGGATAGCCAACTGAGAGCTAACCGACTGGGCTAGCTGCTCAGGTAGGTTACCTGAGAGGGAATCTGAGAGCTCCTTGACCAGATCCCTCTGTAGTCTGGTGAAATGTGCCAAATAATTCAGGGACCTCAGAGTAAAGGCCGCTGAAGTCAGGGTGCGCTTCCTGCAGTCCATGCTCCTAGACTCCTTATTAGGAGGATGGACGGACGTTGAAGCCTCTGCCACGTCCTGCTGGGTAGCAGATGCCACCACCATGGCATCTACAGCCACGCCTTTCTTTAAGAACTCCTTCTCGGGTGGGGCAGACAAAAATTTGTTAGGGCGAGAAGGCACTGGTTCCACAGTATCTGGATGTTCCCACGCCCTCCGACAAACCAAATCCAGGAGCTCGTCAAAGGGCGGAGACACACAGGAGGCGGAGGGCTGAGCCCCGAAGGCCTTGAGAAACACTGACTCATCAACGGAGGGGGGTTTGGAATTCCAGCTGCCTCTAGAATGTCTGCAAATGAGACATCATCCGAGGATGACTTTGGGGACCCCTCCGCATCATCAAGATCAGTGTCCGATGTAAGAGACTCGTCGGGGGAGTCCACGTGCTTCCTCTTGCACGATCTCTTCCTTGGGGGCTCTTCCGAAGACAACTCCGAAGAACCCTCAGGAGGAGGAGAACCCCCAGTGGGGGTAACCTCAGGCCCCGGGGCTCCGCTGCCTAGAGACAGGGGAACTGCCAAAGACCCAGTCTCCATGCCCAGGGAAGGTGCCGGTAAAGCCGTAGAGATGGCCGAAGAAGACTTGGCCAATGCACTCCTCATAGCTCTGAAAGCCGGACCCCCAGAATCCTGGGAGTGTCCGGTCCCCGGAGCCATGATAGCAGACAGAGGTCCCGCGGCCGAAGCACCGAGAGGGAGGCTCGAAACCGACAGCATTGGTCCCGAAACGTCACCCCCGGGTCCAGCCGAAGAAGTCCGTGTGCTAAACTCGGACCCGAAGGCCGGGGTTGGAGTAAGGGTCGGAGCAGACCCCAGGATCTCTACTGGCTCCATCAGCACCTGCTCCGACGGAGCCGAAGCGGTCGGAGGAGGAATGGCAATGGAGTGGGCTATCTGCTCCGAAGCCAATTGGGTCGGAGCCGAAACAAATTTTTGAAAGACTGGGGACTGGAACAGTCTTTGGAGCACCCTGTCTATGTCCGAATCTGACATCCTCGATGACCTGGAAGAGACCGAACGGGTCCGAGTAGGTCTCTCCAATGGCTCCAAGGGACTAGGGGACCGGCTCCGAGGCGACTCGATAACTATCGGCGCCGAAGGAGTGTCCAAACCAATTTCCATCGGTGCCAAAGAGGACTTCGGCGCCGAGGAGGAAGTGTCTAAGCGGACAACCTTCATCGGCTCCGAGATCAGTGGAGCCGATGAAGGTGACCCGCCTCTCGATGCCCCAGCCGTCGGCTGCGAACCCAGAGGAGTAGAGACTGGAGGCATCGAGGCAGACCGTTCCACCCTCGGCTCTGAAGTCCGTGGAGCCGAAGGAGAAGCCTGCCTATGTCTTTTGGCGGTCGGGTCCGACGGACTGGTCGGAGCAGACGCCCTTTTCTTTTTAGCAGGAGAAGGAGAGGACGCTAATGCTTCTTCAAAAGAGGGTTTTATAAGGCCTTTCAAAATAAGTTTATTTTTCCTCTCTTGGAGGACCCTCGAGGAAAACGCGTGACACACGCTGCAGGACTCCTGCAAATGTTTGGCGCCCAAACAATATACACAGAGAGAGTTGGTCATCTGTGATTGACATTTTAAAACTGCACTTAGTGCACTTCTTAAAGCCCGAAGGCCTAGGAGTCTGAGACATTATAGCAACAAATTTAGTAACTATCACAGAAAAACACACTTTTTTTTTTTTTTTTTTTAAATGACTGTCACTACAAAGATTAGCTTACGGTTGCCGATTAAGATTGACAGTCCGACAACTACAGAAAAAATAACTAAAGGGGATCCTAGAACCCCTAAGGATTTGAAAAACAATTGACTGACAGGGAAAGGCCCTTCAATTCAAAGGGGCTTCTAGTCAGAACAAACACACAATCACACACAAAATTTTCCACAAAAATACCAGTCACACACAAAAAGTACGGTATAGCTGTTAAAACAGCTTTTTGTTATAGAATTAGAAAATTCCTGACAGAAAAGTTAGTGAAAAACACTACTTAGCTCAGCCAGCTCGAGACCACGTCTTTGCTAGTTAGCGGCAAACGAGATCTGGGGGACTGGTAGTGGTGCATCCTGGGATATAGTAAGCTCAGCCAATAAGAGACTTCGCTCTTTGGCATAAGCGTGCCGAGTCGGAGCTGAGGGATCGGCTCCGAACCCATCAGTCAGAATGTAGGCGAGATAGGATCACATAACATCTGACAACTTAAGGCCCTCATGGCAAGGGTGGCCGAGGTATATACCTTTTTTCCCCACCTTTCTAAAGATCTTGACTCTCTTTCGGCAGGAAGTGGATTCTTGGCAGTAGATGCCTCCAATCCCTTGGGGCCTTGAGAAATGGTCTCAGGGTCAGCATTATGGCTTTTGTAGAGAAATTGGTGAGAGTTAGGAACTCTGTAGTACCTATCAGGTTTGACAGGTGCAGGAGGCAGGGAATCCGGGTTAAGGCAAGCCTCCGAATAAACATCAAGTATGTCCAAAACAGGAGGTATCGCCAGAGGCCTGTGTTGAGGTAACAAAAGAAATTCCCTAAGTCTTTTCTTGGAATCAGAAAAGTCTTGGCCTTCCCAATGGAAGTGTTCCCTTAAAGTGTGCAAGGTTTCCCCAAAAGAAAAATCCTCAGGAGGAGATACAGAAGGAATGGACTGCTCTGCATCCGAATCTTCAAAAGGGGAGTAAGAGTGCTCCTCTACATCAGAATGTTCTGATAAAATGGAGCCCTGATCAGAAGAGGGAGAATCTTCCTCCACTCTGGGTCTCTTGTCTGGAGGGGGTTGAGAACCCCTGATAAGAGTAATCAAATCCTCAGCCATTTTCAGCATCTGTTTTTTAGGCATGGGGCCTGGAGAAGGGCCCTGTGCAACAGGCCTCTTGGGATGCCTGGCTGCTTTGGATTTAGTAAAGGCCTTAATAGAAAAAGAAGATGAGGGTCTAAAGACACCATGGGTGGAAGTGGACCTGTCCACATTAGGAGGCTCAACATTAGCAATGGCTTCGGTTGTAGTCTGGGAAAGGGCTGAGGTACCTGCGGTCTCGGGTACAGAGGACACCGCCAAGAAGTGTCGTCGGTAGTCAGGGACTGCAAAGGCGTCTCGCTGAGAACCGGACCACGTGTAGCCGGTTTTGGTGTGGTGTCGGTGGGGACCGCGGACCTCGCGTGTCAGTCCTTGTCCTTGCGTTTTTTGGACAAAATGGTAGTCGGAGTCTCCGACGACATTTTATAATCACAGGCTTTTCCAAAAAAGTGTTGGGCGAACTCCGCCCGACGCTTAATAGTGCGTTTATTGAAAGTAGCGCAAAAGCGACAGCCCGAGACGTCGTGGTCTGGGCCTAAACAAGGTATACAGAGGGAATGGAAATCCTTATGCGGTATTTGCTTCCCACAAGAAATACAATTGTTAACTTTTTCTGACATCGGTCTGAGGCAAGAAAAGTTTCCCCAACGGGGTACTTAGCTTTAATGAAGATTTCGGTTTCCAATTTTTCGTAAATTCAGGAGCTGGCCGATAGGCACTTGCGAACTGCTTCTGCTTCGGGCACCGCGCGGCAAAAAAGATTGAAGAACATGGCGTCGGCTGTGTCTTATATACTCTGGCCTCACTGACGTCAAGAGAGAAAGCGACACCAACCGACGCCGGACCTAGACTTTGGAATTCGGCCGACCGAGGACCCGCCTGACGGCAGAGAACCCATCTGTGATTACAACAGCTGTATGCACGATGAACATCCAAGATGGTTACATCATATCTTGATTGTATCATTAAAATGATATACTGAACTGTGTTCCCTTAGTTACAGCTTCAGCTGAGATGGTTGGTATTTACTCACTGGGTTAAGTCCCACTAGGTCAGTGGCCTCTCTTCAGCGAGCCCTGTGGTGGCACTTATACTGGGCACAGGGAAGCTTTTCCCTATTCTTTTTCAACAAATGCCATGGGATTTTTTTACATCCACCTGAGGTACCACTAAGTCAAGTAAGTAGGACCTCAGTTTAATGTTTTACCTGAAGAATAACATGCCAGGAGTGCAGCACTGGAGCACTTAATCTAAGCACCTGATGTGGGAATAGAACCAGCAGCTTTCTGCTCTTACAGCACAAAAGACAAGTGCACCACCCGTTGAGCCAAGAAAAAAAATACGATCCAAAAAAAAAACACAATATATGCATTACTCCTTGCACTTGAGTTTACATTGTGCCTGCAAATGGGTCTTCGATAGCAAGTTCACTTATTAGTTAAAAATGCATGTTTTTTTCACATGTGGTGAACACAGACTTCTGTTCCCTCTCACTCAGCAGTTACAGCTTTGCAGCATAAGCCTACTACATATTTTTCCTTATATTCCATGAATGATGCAATAGTTTGTTCAATGAACTCAATGAACATTACTTTCTAGGACTTGCAACACAATGGCCACAAAAGGCAGTGTCCTCCCTACTTCATTCTGCTTGTGACCAAATCTTACGAATGCTGCCCTGAGTATTTGAACATTTACACACTGGTACTGTGTCACTTCACTAGTAGCACAAACTGCAAAGCTAGTAAAGTACAACTTGCAGAACTCAATCTGGCTAATGTAGAGACGTCTAAGAACTCCTGGAACTTGTATTTCAACTTCTTTGCTTTTTAGAGTTTTCTAGTTACGTATAATAGTCTGTTTAGGTGAAGGCAGCATGGTGTTGATTTTCTGAAACAATCAAAATTGTATAGTATGCCACTAGACAGGCAAAGGTTTCTTGAATATCACTGGCTACTTGCTTCATACATGCCCCCGGTCCTCATTTTGCTACATAGTTCTGGATTCCCATGAAACAAAAAATTTGCCCAGCTACTTCAAAAGTAAGAAAGTGATAGGTTTTGTTAATTGCTTAATTAAACATGCACTTTATCTGTTAACTGGCTACGTGAAGTGGTCTTTCTCTGTCCCTTTTTGACCCAGGCCACAAGGATGTGTGTCACAGTCCACCCCACACCTGCACTCACAAATCTGAAATGCAATGAATGCGTTCTCTCCATTCTCACACCAAAAGACTGTGAAATCCATTCCCACCAATATAAAGTCCTTTGCTTAGTTTAGAACTTTGCAGAAAAAAATTACAAAAGATGTTTACAATCCGACTCGCTGCAAGTGCTTCCAGATTGCTGCCATCACATAACCCATAAGAGAATACTGCAACCAGCCTCAGAGTCCTGCACACTTTTCACAGTGCATTACACATTACCTTTCCTTCTCACCTCTCCCCATCTCTATCCACCAGAGCTGTAACTAGCTATTCTGATGCCTCATCTCACACAAGGAGAACATACAAACTCCACAATGACAGAGATGCAATCTGTCAAGCAGTGATCCGGACCACTAAAGCTACCCTGCATTAGAAAGGTCATGAATACCTTCTAGTCTTACTTTGACAACCAGTAATTTTTTTGTAAAGTACAACAAAAAGGCAAAAGCTACCCATTTTTCTAGCATGGGAAACTAACACTGAAGGCTATTAGTACCACCAGCAGCGCTTTTAGATCATGCAGTTTTTGTGTGTCTTCTAATGTTTAACATAGTCATTACATATACGGCTTGGTCCTTGGATATTTACATCAAAACACTTGTATATACCAAGAGTTATACAATGACTATGCCTTTCTTCCTTTTTGGAATGCAGTCCACTGCAATTTGTGTGCAAGTATAAGCATTATTCTTGTATCTAATGTAAAAAGCTTCTTCATATGTCTGCTTTCTTACCGATGCCTTACTGCTAAAGGTCAGAGAAATGTCTGAAACAGGGCTGCAAAGGATAAGCCCATTATCCTAATTATCGAATGTTGGATACAGAAGATATAAAAAGTGTACACACCCCTGTTAAAATGCCAGGTTTTTGTGAATTAAAAAATGAAACCACAATAAATCATTTAAAAACTTTTCCCACCTTTAATGTGACCTATAACCTGTACAATTCAATTGAAAAACAAACAAATCTGTTAGGGGAAAAATACAAACAATAAAAAACGCACAACGAGCTGGGTGCATAAGTGTGCACACCCTTAAACTAATACTTTGTTGAAGCATCTTTATATCACAAAAACTTGGCATTTTTAACAGGGGTGTACACTTTTTATATCCACTGTAAATTAAAAACTAGAATAAGTAAGAAGATGATAGAATGCAGGGGTCTGACACTGAAACATAGGCAGCTTGTTCAACTGCAATCCAACTTCAGGCAACAAAGCTTTACATAGAATGTACTTAGCCATATGTCCAACAATGTGCTACTAGTGAGGGGACAGAGCAGTCCACTGTTATGCTGCCTGATTCCTGTCTTCAACAGGGAAATAGTTTTATGTCTTCTGAAATGGCACATCATATGAACTCAGCTCTTACAGACGGCTTTTTAACTGCATTTTCTTCTCTCCATACTTGCAGTATACATGCAGTTACATAAGCCCACTTTATGCACATGACAGATCTACGGTTTCATTTAAATTTCTGCTTGAAGAATTCCCAGTTGGCACAGCTTTAATCTCACCAAGGCAGCTGTTGCTGGCAGAAAGTCCCTGAACGCAAGAAGTGCAACTTTCAAAATTACAGCCAAGACCTACATTTCTAATAAATGAAGGATCATTAAACAAATTATTCAGAAGTAGTATTTCTGAAACATCATCAATTTCCATACAGTGATATCAGTTTATTCAACTAGTCCTTGATGACTGAGTTAACTGCTCAGGGCATATATACTATGTTTTCAGGAAGGATCTAGGAGAGGAGACCAACGCAGAACATACAGGATACATACAAAACAAATAAGCAAAGACTCTAAATGCCAAAAAACAGCTACAGGAACTCATTTAAATGGAGCACTGACATACAATCTTTGAAGAAGGCCAAAAATACATATTTTAAGTAGTTTTACATTAAGGGTATATAGTTATAACCACATTTCAGGCTCTGGAAAATTGGCGAACCAGAAAAAAAAACTCTCATGATGAAGGCCTCTCAGCTTATTATACTAATGCAGCTCCACCACCTAGCCATAAAGGACAGTTACTGCAGAAGAAAGCAGCAGAACACATCAACAAACCCTATGGTTAGTATAGCTGGTACGACAGCATCCAAAGGGGCAAGCAAAGTAAAATTGCGATAGTACATTTTAAATAACGCTCTCTAACAGCTCCTTAAACTTGCAGATGGAGGGATACAGTACTACTGTTGCAGAATTACATTAATGTCTTTTACTCAATGACAACCATGGTAGTGCAGCGGTTAGCGTTTTCGCCTCACAGCAAGAGGTTCTCCGGTTTGATTCTCGGCTGGAGCGCCTTCTTTGTGGAGTCAGCATGTCCTCCCTGCAGTTGAATGACATTTAAAGACATGCAGGTAGGTGCGTATGTGAATGGGTGTGCCTTAATTGAAGGTTGGGCGTCGGGCTGGCACCTTGGCATCGTAAAAATCTGCTGCCAATCATAAGCAGACCGGCATTCCACTGTGGCGACCCCTAACCGGGAAAAGCCGAAAGACATTACTTTTACAACTGGTGCATTCTTGGACCTGCTGGAGTCTGTGATGAAACAGCTCAGATAGTTTGTATCCGGCTTTCAACTTCTCAGTACATTTCTAAAAGACTGTGCAGGATATCACCAACCCTTGCCTCCTACAAAGTCTTAACAAATAAAGCAAACAAGCACTTGGAAAAGGTTTCTAATCCAAATGTAGAATATACCCCTGACAACTACAAAGAACAAGGAGGAGTTGCAGATAATGCTAAACACAGTTTGTTGATGTGTGGCACCCCAAGTACTGCAGTACTTAAATCTAGAAAGCTGCTCCCTTATAATGTGTGTAAACTTCACTTATCACTATTTTACTTTAAGGTTTTGCCTAATACCCTTATTACTCTGCAGACGTTCTTCTTGCTTTTCTCCCGATGTACTAGGTTATGACTGAAAAAGGGTACCACTTGTCCAGTTTACCTACCTGTAAGACAAAAATAATACGGATTCAAATAATGATATAATTACTACAGTAATTCAGAATGAGAATGGAAACAGACAGAAGTGAATACAGACTCCTGGCTTAATCTTTTCCAGCAGTCAGCTTCCTAAATGAAACCAGCATCAGCTTTGAACTGGGACTTTCAGAGACAGCAAAACACAAATCTCATCTATTCTTTTTTTTTTTTAATGTGCATAGGAAATAAGTGACAGTGTGCCAACATATATTCTTGAGGAAGGCTAAAGAAGCCATGAAAGCTGGCTGCGGGAATCAAAACCAGGATTGCTGCAGGGTCTAGCTCTAGTACAACATGATGTTAAAACTTCTAAATGCACACACAGTAAAAGTAACTGGTGTAATTCTACCAAAGCATTACTATATAAATCCAGCTACATGTTTATAGTACTAAGGACATATGCTAATTTAATGTGGGTCAAGCTTTGCAACAAAAAAACATTACAACCCATTAAATCTTTCAGTGGCATAGCCAATCATACCCCCACATATGTGCAGTACTCGGGTGAAGCACAGGAAGCCTACTGTGCAACATTCTACTACTAAGCTGAGCAGACTCATAACTGTGCTTTGTTTTTCGTAAGTCACTACTTTAAGTTATTACATGAAAAGTGCAAAGCAGTTGACATATGGCTACCATGAACGGGTATTCTGCTCTACCTCTAAAAAGGGCAACCAATTTGCGATGTTCAAATAATGCGAGAATGAAACTCCAAGTACCTGACTTGAACATGCATTTCTGAAGAAGGTTACAGTGGTTGGCATTTACATGGAGATATGAACATTAACATTTTCTGTCAGGTTTATTGTAATCAGCAAGCAATCACACTAGGTTTAGTGACTGCATTACTGTTTTACTTTTGTGAAAGGAACAGTAAATTTGTAATTTAATACTACTGCACTATGTCTGTGCACATCCACAGTATTCAAGATTTTGCCAGTGCATTCTCATATACAAAAGAAGGCATGGAATTAGGTTCACAAAAAGTTGAGAGAGAACCCCCAAGCATAAAGGAGCAATGTTGCCAATTTACCTCAACACCTTGCATTTGTGGAAAACTGCAGGTAGTTCTTTAGTCACCAAAGGATGAAGCAGAACTTCTGGTTGAAGTAACTGCTGCCAAGAATTTTTCCAAGAGAAGCTACATAAGGTCTCCAGATCTAGTAGGCTTGAAAAGATGCACATTTAGTCTTTTCACCACTAAATTCAAGTCATAAAGGAATTCCATCAAAAGCCGTTCTACAGTAAAATGAGAAGCTGTAAATTACATACAAACATCTGTAATGGAGGAATAGGCTAAGCCAGCATTATACAAAGCAGAAAGAAAATGCAAACTCTTAGGGGCTGAATTTAATGCTCGGGCTTTTGGATTAACAATACTGTATGAAAACATGGTTAGTTGATGTAAACTCAAGATCCTACAAGTTGTAATACTGGCAGACCTGAGATCCAAACTAAAAAAAACTGTCTACTTTTCAGTTTGCAGCTTGTTACAAAGAGGAATGGTTACCAGATGAACCACAGACCTCTCTCACAGAAGAGTGAGCAATGGGTATTTTAGATCTGCAAATAATGTAGAGAAAGTTTTTTTTCTTTTGCCTTCACTGGCATCTTTTGACCAAGGAATTAAAGGAAAAGGCATCTGTTACCCACATCTGACCACGGGGAACTACTTGGAGACAGGTACAAAATGGAGTAAACTGATGTTTAGACCGGAAGCAAATGTGTTCACTCATAGGCAATCACATTCTTTTGTCACCATCAGAAGGGTCTATCAGATTTCACCTCAAGGCAGATAAAAAGTTTTCTTAGTGTCCACTAAGGCACACTGCTGTCTTACAATGTAAATGACCCAAAAGGACAAGTCAGTCTTGAGTACTAATCCTGAAAATAGCACGAGTAGTCTGCAAAAACGATAAAATGGGTGCCACACTCGTTACTGACATACCACATTACTACTATGTTGTCTGTGACAATCAGAAAAGCCCTTGGTCTTAGGGCCAGTAAGAAGTCCATTACGTCCAGGTTGATAACCAGTATAGAATCTCTGTGGCATACATGTTCTTCCCTCTGGCACAGGCAACCACAGAACTTGCATTTTAAGCCACTCACCGTTTATGTGGCATTCTACATGTCCTTCTCGGGTCTCCTCCCACCTCCCTAAACATACAGTTTGCATAGCTCCTCTAAACAGTCTATATGTAAGTTATGGCTCAGTTTATGACTGAAAAAGTCTGAGAAGAAACTGTTCACTTTACCAGTTAGCCAAAATAAATCCAAGACAAGTCCCAGAAATAAAAAAACTAATCCATGACAGCCACCACAAATCCCTCCAAAACAGAAGACAGATAACATTTTCTTTGAATAAGTGAGCCACTCAGACTGAAACTGTTGAAAGGAGTTGGTTTGAAGCAGTCAACAAGGTAAGGATATGTGTAAAATTCCTTAAGTCCAATTTGAGAAAACACTGGGGAACACCATGGACACAGTAAAAAGGGGTGCTCAATGTTTTACTGAGCTTGGTAAACACTTCATTAATCAGACTCAATTAAATGAATTCATACAGCCATGCATTTTTGGTGTATTGTTTCCAAGCACATGGAAATTTAGGCATGCTTGTTGAATCAAAATTCCAAAAGCTTGACTTGTAATCATAGGAAAGTACACAGTTGTGTAAATAAACTTACCATAATAGTAGATGTATGAATCATCACTACTGCAGTAGCCTAAATCATTTGGTTTTACAAGGCATCTTCCATGGATCCAAACATTTACTTGGCTAAAGTTGATCTGACGATAATGGAATCCTCAAAGGCACCCCACACTGACTCTCAGCTGAAAAGGTGTCTGAAAACTCAGTAAAACACTGACAGGAAAATAGGTTTTGAGGTAACATTTTTTAATGACATCTCCCACCGCCAAAAATGCATAGCCTCTGATGACAAAAATTGCTATAAAATTTGACTCGCTTTCAAAAAAAATATTTTCCAAGGGATTCTCCTCAGGAAACCATAACTGAAAAAAATAAAACTCAGGGATAAATGTTTTAGTGACAATCACTTTGCAAACCAAATCCTGCTTCAAACAAACTTCTGACAAAGAAAATGCCTTTCTTCAAAAAAATTGATGAAGTGGAAGGTAATACCCAAGGGGTACTTCTTTACCTTGTCTTGTAAAAATGCTAGCCAACCACTGATCACAGGAATCCCACACAGGAGCTCTTAAGTGGCAAGAAAGTTCTGAGGTATTGCAGCCCTACCCAATGACTTTATCCTGCCTTTCTCAAGCTGTGCAGTGGCCTGGACATGTGGAAAGTGCCCTACAGCTTTTGAAGCTGGCTAGGTGGTTCAGCCTTGGCAGGATGAATCCCATAAAGATTAGGCTACTGCAACAGTGATCTAACGATGAACATCTATGTCCTTAAGTGAAGCCATTTTCAGGGGCAAGGAACTTAAAAGCCCTAATAGTTAACCACATGTAGAACTCGGCATTGCCCATGCAATGGTTTTCCAAACCATGGCAAACTCAAAGAACTGCCTTGATGGCAGTCCTAGACAGTAGTCAGGACTGACTGCTGGGCCAGTGGGGCTGTCCTACTCTAAAACTTACAACTGTTGCGTCTCTCATTTGAGACAGTTTAGTACACAGGGTTTATTTTGGTTTATTTACCGGGTTGGTGGCCTGCTATAGAGCCCTTTTCATCCACTTCCTGGGACATTTGGCAGACAATTCAAGCTGTACAAATGTGGATTAATTACATACAGTGCAAAGAACACATGTAGTGTGATACATACAGAGATAATCATCACCAAATAAAAGTTACTATTATAACAATAAGTCAACATTACAGGTTAGAAGTTGTTGCAACAAGATGATAAAGCAGTGGTAGGTACACGTTTTAACTGAATGCCTTAATGAAAACAAAGCATTACTGAACAATGCAGAGTAACAGAATTATGGTAAGTAGAGGGTAGGAGATGATGGTTTAGACACTGTAAAATAATAGCAACACTGTACAATGGCAGCAGCTCAGCCCACCCAGCCCCATGGCAGGGTTCATCTTAGGGAACCATAACAAAAACAGTCATCTCACAGATAAAGGATATCTTGCTCTTCGGTGCCCCCTTCCCAGGTAAGTGAGAGAACCCTCCCACCCAAACTTATCCTAGCCCTTGAATGGTGGGGACAACACTTGCTAGGTGAATGCAAAGTACAGTGGAGAGCAGGTAACTCGTCCTACCAGTTAAGGAGTAATCTTGAGATACTGGTCTGGGACAGGAAATACTGATAGGCATTGGTTTAGCATCAAACACTTTCCCAAAGGCTGTGCTCAGGGACCAGTGATGACAGGTTCCATCAGATATCAAAATGCTAATGAATGTCCCCCTTGAACATGGGATATCTGTGGGAACTCTCTAAAAACAATGAGCCCTGCTAGACTGGGGGGGAATAGGGAAAGGGGGGCAGGGCCAACACAAGGATGCTGTAGCTTGCAATGCAGCTACCCAAGGATGTAGCCCTAAAGAGGTCACCAGCTGTGTACCTGTCATTCTCAAAACATTTTGACAAGTTTTAACTTCCTAGGCATCAAGTGCGAACAAAAATCAATGAGGGAACTGAGACTAAGTGCTCTAAGCTGAGGACTTACTACTCAACCGCAAGGGCATACTCTAGAGCATGATGGAAAAAATTCTGCTGAATCCTGGTAACAGATGAGGAAATCCCAACTGCTACCCCAATAAAAATGGTTTCATTTAGATTTTCTGGCATCAGTGTGCAGCCGCTGTAATGGGCTAAAGGGCTCCAATGTGCCCACCTAAGAAATGATGTTCCCTGCCTGGCAGCTGCTTTGTACTGGCTCTGTGCCCACATCTATAAACTTGTGGTGACTTCTTGGCAGATATTTTCTACCAGCCCAAAGGATCAAAGCTACTAGTCTGTTACACCACTTTCAAAGTGGGCTGGAAGCAGCAATGGTGGAAACCTCGGGTGGTGGTTCAGTCAGAACTACAGATTCTGTCATACTGTTTCCTGTACACAGCATTATTAACTTCCATTTCTCTCACACTGTGGAAGGAAAAAGAAAAAAAGGAGCTGGACATGTTGGAATAGTTGGGTCTGGACAGGTAATTTCTAGCAGAAATGCATCAGGAAAAAAATGGAGATGAGAGAGAAAACGTTAGCTGTTTGCTCTTCTTCCAAGAATACACTTTCAGATGGTCCGACAACTTATAAATAAAGCACACGGATAACACTTGAATCATATCAATTGATCTTCGTAGAATGACCTTCTGCAGTGGGTACTTCCTGCTGTTGCTCTCTCCTGTAGCCTTTCTTAAAAAAAATATTGTGTTCTCATATTCTGGGTATGCATGTTTCTCTGCTCTAATAAGGGCTGTGCAGTCTTCCCTAACAATCCTTTTCTTACTTCTTTAAAAGCGAGTCACATCACCATGAAAATGCATTCACTAGCAAAGTTAGACTGCAACCTTAATGACTACTTACAGGAAGTCCTACTGTCATTACTCCAAAACATGCAGCTCCCTATATAAGCGGGTATAAAAGTGACTACTTACAGGAAGTCCTACTGTCATTACTCCAAAACATGCAGCTCCCTATATAAACGGGTATAAAAGTGACTACTTACAGGAAGTCCTACTGTCATTACTCCAAAACATGCAGCTCCCTATATAAGCGGGTATAAAAGTGACTACTTACAGGAAGTCCTACTGTCATTACTCCAAAACATGCAGCTCCCTATATAAACGGGTATAAAAGTGACTACTTACAGGAAGTCCTACTGTCATTACTCCAAAACATGCAGCTCCCTATATAAGCGGGTATAAAAGTGACTACTTACAGGAAGTCCTACTGTCATTACTCCAAAACATGCAGCTCCCTATATAAGCGGGTATAAAAGTGACTACTTACAGGAAGTCCTACTGTCATTACTCCAAAACATGCAGCTCCCTATATAAGCTGGTATAAAAGTGACTACTTACAGGAAGTCCTACTGTCATTACTCCAAAACATGCAGCTCCCTATAGAAGCGGGTATAAAAGAAGGGAAGAACGCTGCAGCAGAGGACCTTCTCTAGGAAAAACAATATGTTTGCTACACAAATGTTTGCTGTACCTTGTTTCATGATGCCCTCTGCAGTGAGTTAACACTGTTATAATCTCAAGCCCCTACACAGCGAAAAGCACTTTGGTAGAATCCTACCAATGTCAAAGGGGGGGGGGGGGGGGTGGAACAAAAGAAAACGCAATGTAGTTAGTAGGAGGAGTGCATGGAGTTTTGCCCTGAATGACAGCCTTTGCAAAGAATGATACAAAGTATAATGGTTGGTATGCATGCTCCAATAACCACATAGCCATGGCACCAGCATTCGCCTTAAAAACATTTCCGAAATACCAACACAGTCCTTCAGCTTCCAGGATATAAATACTAGTAAATCCTGCTACTCTCTATCATAGTCCAGCTGGTACAATCCATGTGATGAGGAGGTAAACAGGATCATCATTTGTCATGGTAAAATGCAGATGCTACAATTTGGGAACACTAAATGATGTACTCAGTACAAAGATACTAATGTGAATCAGCACTGTAAAAACTACCCACTGAGCACTGTTCAAACTCCACGGGTCTTGTTCTTCCTTAATTCCCTCAAACACAACATAAAGCATGGAGAACATAAATGAGCCAATGATGTCCACGTAACTATTAGATACTTTCTCAATCTAACATGCAGAAAAAGAAGTTATGTACTCATCATAACGTTCCATGTTTGTTGTCCTTGATCTTGCCTTCCTTCTTGCTGCTTGGGTTTGGCGCCGATCCTTGGCTCTGACTCGGCCGTATACTATAGTTCGAGAGCTTTTACTGGCTCAAGGCTAGCCTCTATCCCAGCATGCCTAGCGGTAGTTACCCAGATCTCGTTTATGATAACCCAACGCCAGACCATATAAATAGATGAAGAGATATAGTCTACTTTACCTATCCGATGACACCTGGACATAAAGGTGTGATCCCTCCACCAAAGTAATAGTATTACACTGAGACTAACCATAAGGAATGGTATAAAGGAAACCCAGCCAGTATAGCCAATAAAACAAGGGATTCCTCTCGATCCTCCAGGAAGGGGGAAGGAGGGAGGGAGGGACGCAAGAAAGAAGGCGAGATCAAGGACAACAAACATGGAACGTTATGGTGAGTACATAACTTCTTTACGTTACGTTGTCCATATCTCGTCTTCATTTTTGCTGTTTGAAACAGTATCCCCAGCACCTGATTCTTGGGTGGCTCACTGGAAAAAACTCTTCAGGACCATGGAACCAAGGGATACCCTGTTTCGGGAGGCCACATCTACTTTGCAATGAGTGATAAAGGTAGGAGGATTAGCCCATGTAGCTGCTGCTGCACAGATCGAATCCAAAGGCAATAGAGGTAGACAAGGCCCTTGTTGAGTGCCCTTTAATTTTTCCTGGAAGTGTTTGTTTACGCAACTCGTAAACATGTTTTATAATGTCTGAAAGCCACTTTGATAAAGTCACCTTTGAGACTGCATAACCTCTTTTATTGTCTGCAAAGGATATGAACAATTGATCAGATTTTCTAAATTCCTTGGTCCGGTGTAAATAGAAATGTAACGGTCTACTGAAGCTTATACTCTGCTTATACTCTGCCTTGCTGCCATGACTGGGGAAGAACACAAGTGTCATGACTGGAGAAGAACACAGGAAGCTCTATGGATTGATTTAGACTGTATTCAGAACATATCTTGGGTAAGAAAGAGGGGTTGGTTCTGACAGAAACCCGATCTTTATGGAAAATCAAGTAAGGGGGACAAATAGATAAGGCCTGTAATTCTGATATCCTTCTAGCTGAGGTAATAGTCACCAAGAAAAGGGTCTTCCAAGTCAGAAAGTTGAGCAGACAAGAAGCAGAAGGTTCGAAGGGAGAAAGAATCACAGCGTCTAAAACTAAATTTAGATTCCGGGGGGGGGGGGTTCTCTTATCGGAGGTCTTAACAGGGTAGTAACTCTTAGAAAAGCCTTGCATAACCTACGGGACATAATATTGGAACCCATTTCTCCCATATGGAAATTTGAAATGGCAGCTAACTGAACTCTGACAGTAGCTGCAGCTACTCCTTGGTTAAATGTTTGTGAGAAATTCAAGAATCTTTGAAATGGGAGCAGTAAAAGGATCAACCTGATTTTTGCCTGCCCAACAAGAGAACGTCTTCCATTTACTACCATAAAGTCTCCTAGTAGTGGGCTTATGGGAGGAAATCAAAATGTGCTGAACTGCTGGGGGAAACACATCAGGAAGCCAGGCTAAGACTGGAAGTGGAAAAACCAAGCTGTAAGCTTGAGAGTTTGAATGGAAGGATGGAGAGCCCCCGACTGGTGTCTCAAAAGATCTGGTACTGTGCTCAGGATCCAAGATTCCCTTGCAGGTGATGCCAAAAGAATGGGAACCATATCTGATGAGGCCAGTAAGGGGCAAGGAGGATTAATTTACAACCCAATGACTGTGCTTTCTGAAGAACCTTGGAGATCAGGTGGAAAGTAATCCCGGGGGCCAATCGTGAACAAGTGCATCCCTGGGTGACTGCCCCAGTGGTGGGACCAGGGCAAAGTAGCTGCTACATTTGTTGTTGAGGGGGGTGGCAAACAGATCGCAGCATGGCTGGGCCCCATCTGAGAAAAATCAAGTCCGCAACTTCCTGCATTAGGGATCACTCGTGGGGCATCAGGATAGCCCGGCTGAGCATGTCCGCTATCGTGCTGGATTTCCCTGGGATGTGCACTGCAACCAGAAAGCACTGGGAAGACATCACCCATTGCCAAACTCGTAGAGCCTCTTGACACAAGGGGTAAAACCTGGTTCCACCCTGTTTGTTGATGTACCATACTACAAACATATTGTCCGTTTGAATAGCTATAGTCTCTGTAGGTAGAGGGCCCTGAAGTGCTTGCAATGCCAGGAGCACTGCTCTCATCTCCAAGACATTGATGTGCAAGTGGTACTCTTGTTCCTGCCAAGTCCCTTGAACAGTCTGTCCCTGATAATGCCGCCCCCACCTATCTGGGAAGCGTCCATGGTCACTGTGGCTACAGGTTGGGGGGGGGGTAGAAATGGCCTGCCTATTGTCACCATAGGGGAGTAAAGCCACCACTCCAGATCCCTTTTGCAGGATTCCATGATCAAAATCTGATGTGACATGGGTAAATCCTGGAATGATCACTGTGCAAATAGAAGCCACTGAAGAATTCTCATGTGGAAGCGAGCCATAGGGACCAGAGTGATTGCCACCACAGCCAAAGAACCCAGTACCTTGAGGACAAATCTTGCTCGACTCCTCTTTTGTGTGAACAGTATGACAACTTGGTGACTGATAGTTAATACTCTTTGAGGCAGTTTTGCTATTACGGCCCTTGTGCCTAAATCTGCCTCATAAAGGTAATACATTGACAAGGCAACAAGGCAGATTGTTCGTAGTTTATGGTGATCCCAAGTTGAGAACAAGAGTAGATTGTGTATTCCCTTGCCCTGATTAGTTGATGGTCGCTGGTGGCAGTAAGGAGCCAGTCTAGATATGGAAACACCCAGAATCCTTGACACCTCAGGTGAGCTGCAACTACCACCATGCATTTGGTGAGCACCCTGGGGGCTGTGGTGAGACCAAAGGGCAGAGCTCTGAACTGATAATTGACTGGCTCCCAGCCAGAAGTGTAGATATCTCCTTGACCATCTGTCCATTTTTATATGGTAGTACGCATCCTGGAGATCGATGGAGCACATCCAATTGTCCTGTCCCAGAAAGGGAAGAATGGACTGCAATGTTACCATCCGGAACTTTGTTTTCTTGACTGACTTGTTCAGCCTGCTGAGATCCAAAATGGGTCTCCAGTCCCCAGTTTTCTTTGGAACTAAAAAACCTTGAGTAAGTTCCGGATTCGATTTGGTCTGTGGGGACTTCCTGGATGAGTTTTTTTTTTCTAGCAACCTTTGAACCTCCAGGTTTGCTTGATCCTGAAGACTGGGTGAAACATCTGGGATACAGTACTGTCTTTTTGATGGGGGAAGTAGTGAGAAGGGGATATTGTAACCTCTGGATATAATAGATAGTACCCATGCATCTTCTATGATTGTCTGCCAGGCTCTTGGGTACAAGGGTAATCTTGCCCCGACTGTCTCCGGAGTCGGACAGTTGGGCCTCCCCTCAGGAACTCTGGAAGGGCCTACCAGAGAAGGTATCTGTCGCCCTGGTTCTGCAGACCCCCCCTTCCCCGCAAAGTCGGCATCTTCTATTATTTCCCCCTCTGCCCCTGGGGGAAAATTCTCCACGTGTCAGGCAAAGCTCCCTGGGATTTCCGGAACCACATTTTTCCACTCTTCTGCCCTTTAGGAGAGGGCCTAGACGGAGCAGAAAAATGCAATCCCACGGCAGAGAGAGTTTTGCCATCCTGTTCACACCTGGTAAGCGCCTCTTTTATCTGAGGCCTGAGCAGGGACGAGCAATCAAAGGGGGCATTGTTAAAGGAAGACAAAGGGCTCTGCAAAATGACAAAGGCGCATCTAGGAGTGTCTGCATAAGGCTACCCCTGTGCGTGCCGCCCTGCTCACCCCATCGGCTGCATAAGAAACGAGCCACATGAAGGAGTTAACCACTGAAGTCAAGGTCGTGAGCTGAGAAGCTGCCTTGTCTGAGACTCCCGCAGCTGTAGGATCCTGTAAGGTACCTCCTAACTCCTTAAGGAGATCCCTTTGAAGCCTTGTAAAGTGGGAAAAATAGTTCAGCGACCTGAGTGTAAAGGTCGCTGAAGAAAACATACGCTTCCCATATATGTCCATCGTACGAGACTCTTTAATCGGCGGATGGACAGATGAAGAATTTCCTTCTTGGTGGCTGCTGCCACCACCATAGCATCAACGGGAACACCTTTAGATAAGAAAAGCCTGTCTTCAGGGAATGTAATGAAGCCTCCGTGGAACTGGTTCCATCGAGTCTGGAGAGCTCCAAGCCTTCTGACTCACTACATGCAATAATGGGTTGAAAGGAGGAGATACCCAAGAGGTGGAGGGTCGGGGACCGAATGCATCCAAGTAACAGACTCATCTTCACAAGGTGCAAGGGGCTTCGTCACCTCTCTGTCTAAGGATTTCTAAGATGTCTGAAAAAGAAACATCTTCAGAGGGGAACCGTGGGGACCCTTCCGAGTCATCCAAGTCAGTGTCTGATGTCAAGGACTCAGGGCAGTCCACATGCTTCCTCTTGCAAGTCCTCTTCCGAGGGACCTCCTCCAAGGGATGCTCAGGGAAGGTTTCGGACAAGGTGGGATCACCCAATGGGGTGTCCTAGAGCATGGGCTCCCTACACTTGGGGCAGAGGGGATGTTCAGAGGCGGACACTGGCACCGAGGGCAAAGGAGCCAGTGGAGCCGTCTCAGCAGACAGCACACTCCTCATCACCTTGAAGGCATCGTGGTCCCAACCTGAAAGAATTTCTGACTCTGAAGAAGCAGGAGACTTTCTCTGAAACTGAGGACGACTGCTCAGAGGCTGATGTAGGAGCCGAGCTGACCTACACCGAAGCTCCGAGATGGAGAGTAGGATTGGACAAGAGTCTGATGCTGCTCCCCACTTGGAGCAGACGAGAGAGAGTCAGCCCTCAGATCCCTCGACAAAAGAAGGTATCAAGGAGATTGGAGCGGTAGTTGGAACCGAAAGACCAGAGGACATTACTGGAACCAATGGTTCCACTACTACGACTTCCATACACTCCGGCTCTGAACTCAAGAGGAGTTGGAGGACGAATCAAGACAGGTGTTGTTTGGGCTGTCTGCACCATTTCAGTCTGGGATGGGCCCGAAAGTATTTTGGCTAGTGCTGGTGTCCTAAGACACCTCTTTACCACCATCTCCACATCATCATCTGAAAGGCTCCTGGATGACCGAGAGGAATGTGTCGAAGACTGGTGACTGCCCACCACAGATTGCACTAATGGAGACTGTGGACCAGACTGCATTGGTTCCAAGCCAGGAGACCTGGAACGCTTATGGGACCTTACTGGCTCCGAAAACACAGATGGAGCCGTAGGTGCCGATGTCTTGTCGAAACTGAAAGTCGGGTCCGACTTAGCTTGTGGTTTTATCCTTCTCCTTAGACGGGTCCGAACTTGGAGCCAAAGAGGATGAAGGCTTGACTTTGTCCGATTTTTTAGCTGGCCGACTCCCCTCCATGGCAGTATCAAAGGGGCTCTTCAGCAAACCTCTCAAGATAAGCTCGTTTCTTCTCTCCTGCAGGACTCGTGAACTAAAGGCATTGCAGATAGAGCACGAGTCCTGCAGGTGAAGAGGTCCTAAACAATATACACAACTCGTGTGCCCATCTGTAAGGGACATCTTTTGGCAACACGAGTCAAATTTTTTGAAACCAGAAGGTTTCGAATCCTTGGCAGTATCCTTGGACATAATAGGAAAAAGCACTATGGCTAAGGCTATATACTGCTAGTAAGAAGACTATGAAGCACTCTGACTATGAAGCACTCTGTATAGCTAGACAAAGAAAAAAAAAACTATTGGCAATAACAGACAATATCCTATATATCTATATATGGGTCTACTACTGCTTTACATCGAAAATACATTTCTTTGAAATAGAGCAGTAGACCCTACACTTTAGCGTAAGTGCACTTTCATTTAAGTGAACTTTCGCTGAAGTCTAGTTTCCCTGGGCTACCAAAAAAAACACAAACATGTATTTGCAGGGGGACAAGCCCCCCTGCACCCCGCATGTGGGGAGCTGTGCCCCCTACACCCACCTAAAGTATACCAACTCCGAGATCGCACTACAGCGGGGAAAAGGGAATATTCCCATTCCGCGCTGAAGTGTGACTGCCGAAGTCAATGTTCGAAGTTTCACTACTTCGAACAAGTGGACTCGGTGAGATGGGGTTCAAAGTAGTGAAACTTCGAACATATTGACGGAAGCGCTTGTCGGTGTTAAGTGCTTTCGTGTGTGTGTGTTCTTTGTTTTGTGATTCGGACATATGCTAGTTCAGCATGTGTCCGTATCCCATATATACGGTTAGGGGTCGCCACAGCGGATCTCCAGTCCACTAATGATTGGCAGTAGATTTTCACAGTGCCGAGGTGCCAGCTCGACGCCCAACCTTCAACGAAGGCACACCCATTCACACATGTCTTTCGAACGCCACTCTACCGCAGGGAGGACATGCAGACTCCACACAGGAGCTCCAGCCGAGAATCGAACAGGAAAACCTCTTGCTGTGAGGTGACAACGCTACCGCTGCACCACCACGGCTCATTTTATGGATATATATATATATATATATATATATATATATATATATATATATATATATAGAATACATATAGCTATATATATATATATATATATATATATATATATATATATATATATATATATATATATAGATAGAATACATAATCTATATATATAAATATAAATATATATAAATAAATATATATATATAAATATATAAATAAATATATATATAAATATATAAATATATAAATAAATATGTATATAAATATATAAATATAAATATATAAATATATATATATATATATATAAATATATAAATAAATATATAAATATATATAAATATATATATAAATAAGTATATATATAAATATAA
>NC_056746.1:1279077869-1279085369 GCF_019279795.1 Protopterus annectens | reverse complement strand
GGCCACAGATTATGTCATCAGATCCAGTAGTGTATGTGTGGGAATACAAAACTACTTTTCTCCTGCAAGGCCTTACCATTCCAGCCAAAACTCTGAAGACAGAAGGCTAGCCAGAAGGCAGTACCATGCAACAGAAGTGCTAATCCATTAACGAGCAAACAGACCTCCTGTGGTGTTACCAAAGCCATTGCAATGGGCCATCCATCATGGTCAGCAAAAGTACCTAAACTCCCTACAGCGACAAATCATTGTATGAGGGTCATTATCTGCAACTTTACTTACTGAATATACTTGCTTATGTTTTTAAAAACTAGGACCTGATGAAACCTAGCTTCTAGAAGATCAGGAAGATGAGGAAAGAGAAAACATTCATCACTCCACAGGTAAAATCGGTCCTACAGGCCTTTGTGAGGCAGAATTCTACACTCTTCCAGGAGATCTATGGATGCCATCCAGTTCCTCAGAGAAACCTAATCTTCTCAGGGGTAAGAAAGAAGCATCCTCTTTGGAAAGCAGAGTTTGGAACTGCGCAGTTTTACAGACAGAAAAATGACGCCCCCTGCCCCTGGAGGGTTCTTTACAGGGTACAGTTCATGAGCTCTAGGATGCAGACATTTGAGAAAACATCCAGATCCTGAAGGTCTTCTGTAATGATTAACTGGCCTCCTACAAGCCTACCTGTCAGACAGTCAGGAGAGGTGCAAAGCACCAACAGAAGGCTACTCCCCTGAAAACTTTGAAGAGTGCCACCGATGTGGTAACGCCTAATGGTTAGACAGCCTCCTCTACTTTCAAGGCAATCTCTTCCTCTTCGTGGACAGAATTAGCTTGCAGGAAGCATCAGTTGTCAAGATTAGTGTAGGAGGACTGAGCAGCCCTCAATGTCAGCTACTGTCCACTTCCTTCTTTGCAGCTCTTTGATGATACAGATATCTTGAGAATCCTGGCTAAAGATCATCTGACCCAGTGGAAGCATCCATAACAGCTTGATGCAGTTCCTCAAAGGACAGACTAAGTTATGACACACATACCTGAAGCTGCTGTCCAAGACCCTGTATCAGCATAATCAAAATTAAAGTAAGCAATATGAAAGCTTGCTGAAGTCAGACCAAGTCTTTTTTACACTACTAGATCCCAGAACTGGGAAGCTCTTATTTTTTCCCCATTTTATGATGTACAACAGAGTAGAAGGGTAGAACAGCTGAAACCTAGTTTCTGACCAACAAGTATCTAAGGCAGTAAGGGAATCACTCTATGTTGCCCAAATTATAAGCAAGGGCATGGCATCTAGACCCAAGGAAGTCATTGTTGAATACAATGCCCGCTTCAGTGTGTACTAGACGAGGCACATGCTACAAATGGAACATCCACAGAGGTTCCAAACAAAGAATACAGGGCACAAACAACCTGTCCTATGCATATCACCTCAAAACCCTACCTCCATACTCTGTTTTCTACAGACTTTCAACAGTTTTTTTTATGCTTGACATACAAGGCTTTTTTGAATCCCACTCTGATGCATCTTTTGCATATCCACAAAGTGAACAGCATCAGAATTATTCAATCTATACATTTAAACTTTGCTTGGGACAAAACAGGACATGTTGGAAGGACATGTATGTCTCTCAGAGAATTCCCCTTCTCTAGAACAGGCTTCCCATCCACACGAAGCAGAACGTTTCCCCAACCCAAATCAAGGGAAACTCAGACCAGTGGATGGAAAATCGGAAATACACCTTGGATTTAGCATCTATGTCTGGACATAGGCTATCAGCTTGCCCTAGCTTACATATATCCCTTAAAATAACATCTAAGGCTTATTAACTAGCGTGATACAACTTAGATGCTTAGCTAGGCTTATAAAAGCCCCATTGGTCATTAGCGTAATATACATCTATGATTCTATTGCACTTGAAAGCAACAATACTGAATTCTTAGTGACATTATAAGGTTCAAAGTTAAAGGCAGTGAAGCAAGGTATATTATACTACAATTCACTGACCCACACTCGGCTGGTTATGGTGAGCCCCATGGTGTTTTTCCTTATTAAAGCAGTTAGCAAACTGCTCAAAGTACTGCAAAGTGAGGTGAGACAAACTGAAATAACAGAAGATGGTATGACTTAGGTGTTGAAAAATGGAGTTTGGATGACAATGAAGCTGGGATGAGGAAGCAGTGGGTGAAGATTACAGTATGGAAGAATAAAGTGGGGAAGTAAAGGATGAAAGGAAAAAGGCTTATGACCGTATTATAAATACCTGAAACTGTAACAATACGTTTAGTTAATTATAGACTGTCATTAATTGTAAATACTGTTTTCATAGTGTAATTTTTTTAACATTTTGTTTGCTTTGTTTAGATCATGGTTGTGAACCACAGGCTAAATCTGAGCATAGCCCTGTTGGATTACCGATCTGATCAATCAATAAAAACAAAATGTTCACATTTTTTGTTTAGTACCATGAAATCATGAATCTTGTGAAGTAATAACTGTGAAAGAAAGGCTAAACAAAGTGAGTGTTCCAGTTTATAAGAAGGATGTGCAATAGATGACTATGAGAGGATCCCAGTGAAAATTGTTCTCAAACATAAGCAAAAGACCTCTGCAGAGACCCAATCTCCCTGGTGACTGAATTTACAAATTACCAGAATTCAGTCTCGTATTTACTTTCTCATGGCAGAACAGCAGATTTAGATCTTCCCAATAGATTGATTATACCAACATAATCAAAAATAGAAAGCAAATAAAATAAAAAAAAAATAAAAAAAACAGTACCATTGCTTAAGGCTTAACTTCTATGTTTAAAACAACTCTGCATCCAAGAAGGCCCCACTAAGAGACTGGAGGAAACAACCTGGGAGTCTGTTACCCCTCACTGGCCTCATTCTGAAAACATTTAATGACATCTGCAACCTCTACTGTGACATGCCATTAGGATGATATTCACCCAAATCATGTCCCCACTGCCAACTACCACCTCCAGTTAAGTGACAAGAAGCCATGTGAAATCAGATACGAGTAATGTGAAGAATAAACCATAACAGAATAACTTTAATATCTCCATTCTTGAAAAAGAGTCTACAGTCATTGAGGAGTAGATCTGGTATCCACAAAAAAACATCCAACCACATCATCACCTCCCCACACAGTCAAAATAATACTGCTCTGCAGACTTTTCCCCTTCACAACAGCAAGCAATGCAAAGGAAAAATAGGAAGATGCTATCCACTGCACACAATATGTTCTGTAATACTCGTATGCCAAGTATAAAAATCAGTTTTTAATTAAATGAATGGTACTGAGCTTTCCTTACATATTTAATGCCAACCTCTACAAAGAGGGCAACAGTGATGAAGGCAGTATGATTTCCAAAGGACAGCCTATATCCCAAATGAATAAGACTAGATATCAAAGGACAGGGTATATCCTAACCGAATAGGACTAGACATCAAAGGACAGGCTATATCCCAACCAAATAGGACTAGACATGAAAAGGACAGGCTATATCCCAACCGAATAGGACCAGATGTCAAAGGACAGGCTATATCCCAACCGAATAGGACTAGACGTCAAAGCACAGGCTATATCCCAACTGAATAGGACTAGACGTCACAGGATAGGCCATATCCCAACCAAATAGGACTAGATATCAAAGGACAGGCCATATCCCAACCGAACAGGACTAGATATCAAAGAACAGGCTATATCCCAACTGAATAGGACTAAATATCAAAGGACAGGCTATACCCTAACCAAACAGGACTAGATATGCAGACTGACATATTTTTGGGAAAGGAATATTTTTCCCACAGTGACTATGCTTATTTGTATTGGGCAGATTATAAAAATCTGTAAAAGAAATTATGCCAGTTACTGTCTCACATGGTATGTCTTTTTTTTTGGGAGGATGACAACTGACAAAACCCCACAGACAAAAACCTGTGCAAGACTGGTCTTTTAACTACTGACATCGGGATACACAGAAAAAAAGAGAGGGCTATAGGCTGCTGTTTGAAAATCTAGGGCTGACCTTAAGGCATTAACAGAAGTATGGAGAAGAAGAAGGCCGGGACTCTTCGGTCAAGGGATACACAACACTGTCCAGTTTAAGACCAGAATGGACAGGAAGAAAAAAAGACGTTTATTAAGTGAAAGCAAGAGTGAGAAGTGTGATTACAAGTGCAAGTATACTAATTCCAAGCTTAAGGGATCTCACAGCAAGCTTAACTACTTGGTGTAGCGATACACAACGGGGTGAGGTGGGGTAAGCTTCCATTCTCTTACAGTAATTGCCGAAGTTCACTATTGTTCATACACTTCAGTACTGACAACCTGTTGTGCAAATATAATAAAAGAATACGAGCTGCTGAAGAACAAATGGACTTGAATCCTAAAGACTAAGCATCTCTGTTGTATTAGAATGCATTAGCAGATTCTTACCAATATTTCTTGTATTCAGGTTTCTGAATATACAAGTTGGGAATAAATTACAGGCAACTTCGTCTTTAACATGGCACATCAGTTACCAATGGTCTTTCTGGATGATCTTAACTTACTATGATTAAACTGTTGCAATGTTAAGACTGACCTATACTCAAGTACAAAATCCTAAGAAGCATGTTTCTGAAGATGCAAATGATCCAGAGGGACACTTCCAAATGTAAGATCTAAACATGTTGCATCCAAACTTCATTAATAAGGATGAGGACCATGAGCCACCTACCCTCATAAGACTATTAAGTGACAGTCAACACAAACAGATGCTCATACTATTTAAAGTGAAAAAAGGACGAGAGTCACTGCTAAAAAAATGCAGTACAAGTTAAACTGGTATCAAGTTAAAAACAGAACAGGACTGGAATAATATGTCCAACGTCTCTGCTATATGGTGGTAGTGACTTTTCAGTCAGCATATGGAGAAGGCACTGGAGTAAAGGACACATGCAGAACCCTTACACGTCTTTAACATTAAAAAAAAAGAAATAACTAAAAAAAAATGTTACATAAAGTATTCTTAAAGGAAACCTCACCTCTCTGCTGTAATTAATTTCAGCTCTGAGTTAAAGTTTCCCCCTCTGATATTACCAAGATGTTATTCAGTGCCTATCAAATTTTTTTTGGCTTCCATTTTCGCTGTCCTAGATCATGAATGTCACATGCTCTGTCACTGAATATGATCAGGTTTTAATGTCAGAGCTGATGATGGTGTTGTGGGTGGATTCTTTACTGAAAACTCAGTTTTCTGACAGCGACAACGGCCTTTAGCACATCAGAGTTGATGTTGGCACTGTCTTAGTACTGAATCTTTGATTCCTAGAGATTTTTAGCACTGAGAATCTGTGTGTGGAAGTTATCAGCATGGATGTTGGCGATCAAAACAAAGTTAGATCCTGTACAGACAGCAAACACACTGGCTCTGATATGGTGCCAAGAATGGGCCCAGTACAGGAGGCAACAGAATGCAAGTTGATCCTCTTCTGCCACCCACATACAGAGGGTAAAGAAAGGACACCCATCTCAGTTTATGCCTTGACCAATGACCTGATCATCTTGTACAAATTAACATGCAAAGGGCCTTGAAGAAATGCTGGACATTATCGAAGAAGGCCTACATTCTAAGTACCAAAAGTTCCTTTTCAGAAGAGAAGCTACGAACTGTTTTGCTTAATGGTGGACCCTTAATTTCCATTACCACTACCTGGAATACACCATCATAAGCCAGATTATTACCACCACATTTATTGACTGAAGAAGCACTGGGTTCATCTACAGAAACCGGAGAAACACCCCCTATGACTTTGGAAGTATAACAGGAAATTTCTAATACACTAACTGCACTGGTATCATTTACCTTTAATCCTTTTTACTGCAGACCCCTTACCGGGAAAAAGCCGAAACAACAACAACTAGCAGAGGAACTGGAAGGTAACACCAGTTTCTTTTTCCTTTCCCGAAGTACTGTGAAGCAAAGGTTTACACAGATATCACATAAGTGTTCCAGAGCAAAACCCACTAATCCCAGTGTATGGATGGATGTCTTGATGGACAATTTTGTTTCCACTTCTGAATATTTCATGAAAAAGGAAGCCTTGGCCTTGTTCATTTTGAATAAATTCATTAAAAATCAACTTTAACTGCCAACAATCTCACAAATCACAACTACTTGCATCCAGAAACTGAACAGGAACACAGATGACTAAATATAAAATCCCAAAACTAAAATAAAGACCTCTCAGTCACCACTGGTTTACTACAACGCTCTATTCTTTGTCCTCTCCTCTAACATTCTCATCAAACACTCTCCACAAATCTACACAACAGTCCTCCCTAATACGATATGCAGGTAACGTCACACTCGTATACACATCGTGTAACCTGGTACATCTCCAAAAAACTCAGGAAGCTTTAAAAGTTACTGAAACATGCCTTTATCTCACAAACCATGCTCAGCCCCCCCCTCCCCCCATAAAAAATGCAAACTACTTATTTTTCCCGAATCCCCATCTCATAAGAAAAAAAAAATCCCGAAGTCATTTTTCATAGCAAATTATTAGGTTTGACAATGGATATTATTAAATTCAACCTGCATATACAAAATTGCATAAAAAAGCTCACCAAAAGCTAGGGATGCTTTACAGAGTCAAAAACTTTCTCACCAACGCAATAAAAACTACACTTGCTAGTACTTACCTCATCCCATCAGTACTTTATGGTGCTCCCATCCTTACCAACTTCCAGGCATCACGAAGAGCAAAACTTGAATAATGCTACAATAAAGTGGCTAAATATGCAGCAAATATCCCTTTCAGAACCTACCACTATATAGCACTTTTGTGTGTGTCTTTCGGCTTTTCCCATTTAGGGGTTGCCACAGCAGAACTCAGGTACGCTAATGATTGGCAGTAGAGTTTTACGTGCTGGCTTGCCGGGCCTAACGCACAACCTTCAATGAAGGAACGCCCGTTCACGCATGTCGCCACACAGAAGACACTCTGAGAATCGAACGGATAACGTCTAACTGTGAGGCGACAACGCTATAGCACTAAAAAGCCTAAATTGGTTAGAACTACCTCATCAACTAACATACACACAGATTCTTACCACCTATAAAATTATCTAGTATCCATACGTTTGTCCAGCACTAAATAGAGTTCTTTACAATTAAGTTCCCACTCAGTCATTATGATCCATGGACTAAAAAACTCTTCTGTCCACAACCATCAGACCAATATCCTCCCCGCAGTCCTTTAAAACCATTCTGAAAGACATCCCAGCCAAAATTTCACTCTATTCTTGCTCACCCCAGGATAAACCATACCCCTAAATATGAATAAGTACCTATCCCTACCTCACACCTCTTTACTAAACTATACCCCTAAATAGGAACAAGTACATGTTCATACTGTACACCTCCTTACTAAACCATATCCCTAAATATGAACAAGTACCTATTCCTATCTTACACTTCCTTACTTTAATCAATTTCTCTCACGTGATTC
>NC_056746.1:1279050369-1279072869 GCF_019279795.1 Protopterus annectens | reverse complement strand
AAACAGGGAAAAAGGACAGAAAAGTTGAGCATTTAATAACAGAATCCCATTGTTGTCCTTTAAACTATATCAGCTCAATCTCACAAGGGGGATGGAGGTGTGGCCATCGCTCTTAAGGATACCTCACCTCCCATAGAGCACCACTGCACTGTAGGTCAAGTCATAAAACACTGAACATTACATTTGACTATGTATACCCAGATTCATGAGTGACTACTGTTGACAATGCTGTATCATGTAACACAAAACAAGCAGAACACCCAAGGAGTTAATGAATCACTGTATAGATCAAATGAGATAATCCAAGTAAAGAATACGAATGCAGCGAGATGAAACACAGCTCCCTTTCTTAAAGAACATAAATCAGACATTTGGTAAAAAATTGCACTCTTTTTGGTTAGCGCTTTCACCACCATGCAAGTAGCTTCATCAGACCATACAAATAGTAGCAACAGACAAACACTTTATGTACTTACATTTTCAAAAGTTACTAGATGCTTCCAATCAGCGTAGTTATCCTATCCAATCTACTGCATTTAAACATGTTGCATACACATTCAGGTACATTGAAATAATATCCCAGAACTTCCCTTCTAAGGTTCAAGTTAAACTGTCACGGTGAACACTATTTAGAATCATATAAGTATCCCGAGCTATAAAGGCATACAAGCTCCATAACACAAAAAGTTAAAAATGTGTTTTAAACTTCACTGAAATGCTTACACGTTTTAAATGCTACTTCTGCAAAGCCCCAAAGCGTCATCATCCGTATAACACAAGATAGCGTAGAGGGCTGTGAACCTCTTAAAGGGATATCAACCAAATTGTATATATACATTCTAATGTACGATTAAACACACAAAAATGAATGTTTCATCTATATAAATAAGATGAAATACAATATACCCTAGAAGCATAATCTACCTTCTTATACTAACCATAATTTAAATATATGCCCATACATCTCTCAACTCTGTGTGTTATGCTAATAAGAAGTTATGTACCTATCATAACGTTCCAGGTTAGTTGTCTTCTTCTCACCTTCTTTCTTGCTGGATGGGTTCGGAGCCGATCCTCGGCTCCGACTCGGCCTATACTATAGCTTGAGAGCTATTTTTTACCGGCTCTAGGCAGCCCTATATCCCACAATACCATGCGCTAACTCCCCAGATCTCGTTTGGCAGCTAACACATAGCATAGAATTTTTTGTTACCAACAAAAAAACAATATATATATATATATATATATATATATATATATATATATATATATATATATATATAAACAGTCTCCCTGGCAATAGTAGTCATGATATGGGAACCTTGGACAAAGGGGCAACATCATGAAATAGAAGGATCTCAGAACCTTCAAGTCTGTCTAGGCTAGGGGGCAGGAGGGAGGGACGCAAGAAAGAAGGCGAGAAGAAGACAACTAACATGGAACGTTATGGTAGGTACATAACTTCTTAATGTTAAGTTGTCATTCTCGCCTTCATTCTTGCTGGATGGGACAGCGTCCCTAGCACCTTGGTCCTGGGTGGCTCAACGAACAGACTCCTGAGTACAGTGGAACCAAAGTCAGCTCTATTTCTGGAGGCTATATCCAGTTTGTAATGGGTAATAAAGGTATGTTGAGAAGCCCAAGTAGCTGCTGCACAAATGGCATCTAAAGGTAACCTTGCTTGAAAGGCTGTTGAAGTTGATAGCGCCTTGGTTGAATGAGCCTTAGGTTTTGAAGGAAGTTGTTTATGTCTCAACTCGTAGACAAAGGTAATGATGGAAGCTAACCATCTGGAAAGGGTTACCTTTGAAACTGGAAGTCCTTTCCTCCCGTCAGCATAAGAAAGGAAGAGCTGTTCTGACTTCCTGAATTGTTTTGTTCTGTCTAGATAATACCGCAATTGGTGATGAACATCCAAGGAATGTAGTTTCTGTTCAGCCCGGTTTGAATAATTTGGGAAGAAAACCGGCAAGTGAATAGTGTGATTCAGATTTGATTCAGAAGAAACTTTAGGTAGAAAGGAAGGGTTTGTTCTGAGAGCTACTCTGTCTTTATGAAAGACCAAATAAGGGGAATGGGTAGACAAGGCCTGAAGCTCCGACACTCTGCCGGCAGAAGTTATAGCCACCAAAAACAGAGTCTTCCAAGAGAGGAGCTTGAGGGAACAAGAAGCTGCAGGCTCAAAGGGAGGAAGAATTAGTGAAGATAAGACTAAATTCAGGTCCCATTGTGGAGGAGGATCTTTAATGGGAGGTCTGAGTAAGAAAATGCCCTTGAGGAAAGCTTTACAGAGTTTATGGGACATAATACTGGTTTCCGAAAGTCCTACATGGAAATTGGCAATGGCCGCTAGTTGAACTCTGATAGTGGCTGCCGATGAACCTGCATGAAAAAGCTCTGCCAGAAAATCAAGAACTTTGTGAATTGGAGCATTAAAAGGGTCTAAGGACCTAGCTTGTGCCCAGAAAGAAAAACGCTTCCATTTGCTCGCATCTAGGTTGGGAACTGCTGATTGAGGGCTCAGTGTCTGTTATTCTAAAAGTGTATTAATTCTGGTTTAAGCACTTGGGCTTTCAGGCCAGTTATTTTACATTAAGAGGGTTCGTGGTCTGCACTCTTGTGGGAGGAGAGGCTGGACTCTGCCCTTCTGAGCTGGGAATTTCTGATTGAAGGCTTATAGTGCATGCATATCTGAACTGCTTCTTACTGAAGTTGGTGCGCCTTGTTTGCTGTGGCATAGACTGGATCCGGGCCTGCTGGATCTAGCTTTGTTTGTGTAACTTGAGCACTAATCCAGGCATTCTCTAAAGTATTCAATTGTATTTATTACTGCTTGGTAGTAACTTGATTAAAGTTTAGCTGTCATTCTAAGTCTTTTGGATTAAGCACTTGGGCTTCAGACCAGTTGTTTTACATTAGGAAGGTTTGTGGCATGCACTGTGGTGGCAGGACAGGTAGCTTTCATCCTTCTAAGTTGGGAACTGCTGATTGAGAGCACTTATTCTTAAAGTGTATTAGTTCTGGTTTAAGCACTTGGGCTTCAGGCCAGTTATTTTACATTAAGAAGGTTTATGGTCTGCACTCTTGTGGGAGAAGAGGCTGGACTCTGCCCTTCTGAGCTGGGAATTTCTGGTTAAAGGTTTATAGTGCATGAATATTTGAACTGCATCTTACTGAAATTGGTACACCTTGTTTGCTGCAGCATAGACTAGATCCAGGCCTGCTGAATATAGCTTTGTTTATATGCTTGTTGTTTGTTTGCTTGTTATTTCCCTGGAACGCTAATTCCACCTAATACACGGCTTCTCAGTGCTTATGTGGATCACTAGTGATATCTGCATTGCTTACTTATTTCCTTGTTTCACTTGAAAGAAAGTTACTGTTTGTCGTTTTTGCATTTAAGTTACCTGTAACACATTGCACTTAAGTTACCTGGCACTTGCTCACTAAAGCAATTATATAAGTCAGCACTAAAAATTAAAAGCACTACACCCTCACTCCCCACTGGCCCTGGTTTTCAATTATTAAGGAATTCCCAATATTATTCTAGCATGTCCAAAGGTCAGTTGTCAATCTCCTCTCCGGTCCAGCTGGTGAATCTGGGAATCTTGAGGCAATGTTACAACTGCCTCATGTACACAGACAACCCTCTCCTCCTCCCAACAAATTCCAACACATGTGAGAGATGCAACCATATAGCCAAACTGGAGGCTAAGCTCTCTCAACTCAGTACTGGCATAACCAGTCAGGAGGAGGAGGAAACCACACTCACTACAATTCCAGTCTCACATAGACCTACCACGACAGCAAACCAAACACATAATCACAGAAAAACATACTCGGAGGCTCTAAATAAAGATCTGCCGAAGCAGCAGAGACCTCCAAAGCAGACACCCAAGCAGCCGCTACCCCAAAACAAAACACGTGCAACACATATCTCACAAAGCCAGTGTGCCAAACAGTCACAGCCCTTAAGACTAAACACACCTGATACACTTGTAATAGGTGACTATCGTCAGGCACACTGACGTCCTGCTCACCAGGCTGAACAAGGAGAGGGTCACGGTGAGCAGCCTGTCGGGTGCTAGGATCCGCCACATAACACAAGCACTCAGGTCACTCCAAGGCAAGTACAAATATGACTCAGTCATTGTCCATGCTGGTGTGAATGACCTGAGACGTACCTCCCTGGACTACATGAAAAGAGACATAAAGGAGCTCTCTGAGCATGTAGCCCAGGGCGGTATGACCCTGACCTTGAGTAGCATCTTACCCTCACCAAGAATGATGCCACAATATGAAGACAAGATGATCAATTTCAACAATTGGCTTAAGTACTGGTGTCATTCAAAGGGGATCCAATGCCTGTCAGCTTGGGATGATATGCTCAACAAGCCACGATGCTTCGCTAGGGATGGCTTGCACCTGTCACCCTGGGCTTTGGATATTGGCAAAGGCTCTTGCTACCCCATAGTGCCTTTTTTGGCAAGGCTCAAAGACAAACCCACCTCCACAGGTATCACAAGGGATAAGAAACTAAGAGTAATGCTACTCAACGCCAGAAGTCTAAACCTCAAGATGCACTTTTCGAAACTCTCCTTAGCATGGAGAACATCGATATCTGTGCAGTAACAGAAACCTGGTTCAGGGCTCCGAGAGCACCCCAGCACTACCAGGTTATACCTCATACCATGCTTTTCGCCCCAAAACTTGGACCGAACCACAAAGGAGGGAGTATCGATATTCATCAAAGATACCCACACCTCCAGGTTGGTGGCAAAGCACGAAGCATCAGAGACTATCCATGTGCAACTAACAGTGGGTAAAACTGCCTTCCAGTTTATAGCCTGCTACAGACCACCCTCCCAAACCCAGGAACCCCACTCGGCCTTCCTGAGAACACTGGAAAATATGAAGGTCTCTCCAAACACCATTATATTGGGCGACTTCAACTACCCAAACATAGACTGGGAGCATTACTCTAGTTCCAACACCCTAGCCCAAAGGTTCCTAGAATTTATAAACTCAAATGCTATGGAACAACTTGTTACCACTCCCACAAGAGGGAAAACATACTGGACCTGATCATCACCAACATGGGGACTCTATGCTCCAGACCAGAAGTGTATCCCTCACTGGTAATATCAGACCATAAACTAATCTCACTGGATATTCACATCCCGACCCACCCCTGCCCAGAAAACCACAGTGAAAAACTTCTCTAAAGCAAATTTTACACTCCTCAAAACTGAGGTGGAATCCTTCAAAGCCCCGGGCCTGTGGAAAATACGCCCAGACTGCAGAATCCTTTATAAATGCATTCTATGAACACCTTCAGGAATGCATGGATCATCGATCCCAAATAAAACCAAGACCCAATCCTCCAAGCGCAGGCGTCCTGTCTGGTGGACCCCAGCCATAAACAAACTATACAACAGAAGGAGGAAGCTACTAAATGATAAAGCAAAATCCCAAAAGGGAAGGCATCACTGATCAGTATTAGCAAAAACTACGGGCACACATAAAATTGTCTAAGGCCAGCTTGAGAGAAAAATTGCACAGGACACTAAGGATAATCACAAGGCTTTCTTTAGTTATGTTAGGAACCTGGGTGGTAATTCCCAGATATGCTCAGAATTAGTCCAAAATGACAAAAATACACGAACCCACAGACATTGCCAACATCCTAGCTGACAGGTTCAGCGCAAACTCCCCTCCCCACCAAAGGGCAAATATCTATCCCAGCAGAGTGCTGCGACATCTCAGATGCTCAGGTAAGAGCCGCCCTCTCCAAAGCAAAAGACACAGCATCAATGGGACCAGATGGTGTCCCGGGCTGCGTCCTACATGAACTCAAAGAAGAGCTAAACCCAAACATAAAACTACTGTTCAATCTCAGCCTTACTACAGGATATGTGCCCAAAGAGTGGCGTACAGCAACAGTGGTCCCTCTCCATAAAGGTGGTGCCTCAGCGGATCCTGGAAACTATCGCCCCATAAGCCTGACTAGCTTGGTCTGCAAAGCTATGGAAAGGATCATCATGGACCTCAAAGATATTGGGGACCTACAAACACTGGATCCTACCCAGTTCGGCTTTGTTAAGGGCAGATCCTGCCTCTTAAACCTGGTTGATTTCTTTGAAACAGTCACCAAGGCCATTGGCGAGGCGAAGGTGGTCCACACAGCCTACCTGGACCTCTCAAAAGCCTTCGATACAATACCCCACTCGGGCATTATAGATAAGCTCACCAGCTTAAATATAAACCCCTATGTCACTAGATGGATTGCAAACTGGCTCAAGGACAGAACCCACATGGTTAGAATTGCTGGAGCCATGTCAGACTCCAAACCAGTTACAAGTGGTGTCCCACAAGGCTCAGTCCTGGGACCTCTCTTGTTCGGTATATATTTCTCGGAGGTACAGACCAACACGGAAGGACTGTGGCTGACCAAGTTTGCAGATGACTGCAAACTGGGCGCCATAATAGACTCTCCAGCCGACACAAGCATCCTCCAAAAGGGCCTCATAGAAACAGACAACTGGTGCCAGAGCCATGGCCTCAAGCTAAATGCCAAAAAGTGTATAGTCATCCCCTTTGGCAAAAACAAAGTGCCCACAAATTACCACATAGGTGGAAATCCATTAAGTACAGAAGAAGTAATTAGGGACCTGGGGACCCAAGCTGATAGCAATCTCTCATTTGACAACCACGTGGCCAAAGTGGTTAGAAAAACATTTTATATAGCCCACCTAATCATGAAGGGATTCACATCTAGATCAGGGGAGGTCATCGTGCCTCTTTACTCATCCCTCATCAGGCCCATAATTGAGTACAATGCCCCTTTTGGAATGTACCTTACCAGACACCTGCAGCAACTGGAAAGACCCCAAAAGTACCTCACCAAGAGGATCAAAGGGCTCAAACAGATACCATATGCTGCCGGTTAAAGAAACTCCAGCTCTACTCAGTGGCATACCGCCTGTTCAGAGCGATCTATGCCGACGTATAAAGCCATGTCCAACCCGGAATTAATGGACATGCTGCACCTCAGAAAATCCAAATCCCATCGAGCTACGCTCGAGACTTGAACCTCAGCACTGAAATAAATAGGACATGCTGGAGGGACAGATTCATAACCCAGAGGCTCCCTTCACTCTGGAATAAAATCCCAGTCCAGGTTAGGCAGAGTCCCTCATTGACTCTCTTCAAGAGAGAATCTTGATGAGTGGATGGGAGATCGTAGGTTTACCCCGGGTATCACTTCTGTGTCACTGTTAGATAGAGGCACAGTATACTAACCTCGAAAAAGGGCATAGCAAAATAAATTTAAAATGGGTGGCGAAAGCCAAACACATTCTGGCTAGGCTTATAAATGCCCTAGGGCAGATAGCCTAGTATGAACCTATGAACCTATAAGTCTTCCTGGTATTAGACTTATGGGAGGCAAGAATAATGTCGCGGACAGTAAGAGAAATGAAGGGAAGCCTGGCTATGGTTGGAAGTGGAGCAACCAAGCTGTGAGGTTGAGGGACTGGAAGAGACTGGTGCAGCTTGCCCGTCAGATGGGTCAAAAGATCTGGAAATGGTTCCAGATGCCAGGGCTGTTCCAGAAGGTATCGGTGCAGGAACGGAAACCATACTTGTCGAGGCCAGTAAGGAGCAATGAGGATCATTTTGGATCTCAATGCGGTTGCTTTCTGAATTAACTTTGGGATCAACAGAAAAGGGGGAAAAGCGTATAGAAGATCCCGAGGCCAATCGTGGACTAGAGCGTCTCTGGGGGGGTGGCCTGGTAGGGGGAAGAGAGTGAAGAAGTCGAGGCACTTGCTGTTTTGAGGTGTTGCAAAAAGGTCGCAGCAAGGCTGGCCCCACTTCTGGAAAATTCTCTCCGCTACCACTTGATTTAGAGACCACTCGTGAGGCATGAGAATTGTTCTGCTCAATCTGTCCGTTATGACGTTGGATCTCCCGGGGATGTGCGTTGCTATCAGAAACCGTTGAGAGGAGATCGCCCACTGCCAAAGTCTGAGTGCTTCTCGACATAGGGGGTAGGACTTTGTTCTGCCCTGCTTGTTTATGTACCACACTACGGACATATTGTCCGTTTGAACTGCTATAGTGCCCGTGGGAAGAGAGTCCTGAAGGGCTCGCAACGATAAAAGCACTGCTCTCATCTCTAGGACATTTATATGCAGGTGGCATTCTAATTGTTGCCACGTGCCCTGGACAGTCCTGCCCTGATAATGCCCCCCCCCACACGATCAGGGAGGCATCCGTTGTCACAGTGGCAACTGGAGGGGGAAGAACAAAGGGTCTGCCCTGAAGAAGTTGAGGGGAGACCATCCACCAGGTGAGGTGTTTCTTGCAAGTCGGTGTTATCAAGATGTTTTGAGTCATAGGAAGTTGTTGGTAGGACCACTGAGAGAAAAGCATCCACTGAAGAATTCTCATGTGGAAGCGGGCTAAGGGAAGAAGGGGAATCGCCGCTGCCATGAGGCCCAATGTTTTCAGTACTAACTTGACTTGAACTTTGTTGGACTGAATCAGAAGGTGGACTGAATCAGAAGGTGGACATTCTGCCGTATATCTATGACTCTCTGAGGTGTTAAAGTTGTAGACATTTCTGTGGTGTTTAACACGGCGCCTATGAAGTTTATACATTGACAAGGTGACAAGAAGGATTTTGCAAAATTTATGGAAATACCTAACCTGTTGCAAATGTGAATGGTGTAATCCCTGGTTATGATAAGATGCTGCTTGGTGGTAGCGGTAATGAGCCAGTCGTCTAAATATGGAAACACCTGGAATCCTTTTCGTCTCAGGTGAGCCGTGACCACTGCCAAACATTTGGTGAACACCCGGGGGGCTGTGGTGAGAGCAAAGGCCAGGGCTCTGAATTGGTAATGACTGGCTCCCAGCCGAAAGCGGAGAAACCTCATGGAGCGCCTGTGTATCTTTATGTGATAGTACGCGTCCTGTAGGTCTAACTAGCACATCCAGTTGTCTCTGTCCAAGAAGGGCAGAATGGACTGCAGCGTTACCATCCGAAATTTTGTCTTCTGCACAGATTTGTTCAGTCTGCTGAGATCCAAAATGGTTCTCCAGTCTCCTGTCTTTTTTGGTACCAAAAAGAAATTGGAGTAGATTCCGGATCCTAGCTGGTCTGCTGGGACTGCCTGGATGACTTTTTTTTAACAGCTTTTCTATTTCCAGCTGTGCCCGACACTTTTGTCTGGGTGGTACGTCTGGGAGGGATCTTGGCAATTGGTTTGGAGGGGAAATGAAAGGGATTTTGTAACCCTCGGATATGATCAACTGTACCCAATTGTCTTGAGAGAGGGATTGCCAGGTTTCCGGGTACAGAGATAATCTTCCCCCGACTGCCTCCGAAGGTTGACAGTCGGGCAGCTTCTCAGGGATGCTGAAAGGGTTGGTCAGGGAAGGACTCCCTGGAACCCTGGTTCTGTGGACCTCCTCTGCCCCTGGGGCGGCGTCTATTGTTGTCCCCTCCTGCCTCCAAGGGGAATTTCACCACGTGCGGCGGGTGCGACTCCCTGTGGTTTACGGAACCACATCTTTCCACCCTTCTGACCATTGGGGTATGGTCTAGATGGTGTGGAAAAGTGGACTCCCACGGCAGAGAGAGTCTTACCATCTTGCTCGCACCTGGTGAGGGTATTCTTCACCTGAGCTCCAAACAATTCTGAACCATCAAAGGGGGGTGTTGGTGAAGGACGCCATGAAGGGATCAGCAAAATTACAGAGTCGCATCCAGGCATGACGTCTCAACGCAACACCTGTGCTGTGGCCCTACTCGCTCCATCGGCTGCATAAGAGATAAGCCGCATGGAGGAATTGGCAATGGAATTCAGTGTAGCCAGCTGGGAGTTAATCTTGTCCTGATACCCCGCAGCAGAAGGATCCTGTACAGTTTCACCCAGTACTTTGAGCAAATCTCTCTGAAGGCGGGTGAAATGACAAATAGTTCAGCGATTGCATAGCAAAGGTCACTGAAGCAAATGTCCGCTTACCGTACCTGTCCATGGTCCTGGACTCTTTGTTAGGAGGATGAACAGGTACAGAAGAATCAGCTAATTCCTTCTTAGTGGCAGCTGCTACCACCATAGCATCTGCCGAGACACCTTTGGTGAGAAATGGCTTGTCCGCCGGAGCAGAAATAAATTTTGAAGGCCTCCTAGGGGTAGGTTCCATGGAGTCAGGAGCTGCCCATGCCTTTCTGGCCACCACTTCCATCAGTGGATCGAAAGGGGGGGGGGGCACCCAGGAGGTGGAAGGGCGAGATCCAAAGGCATCAAGGTAAACAGACTCGTCCTCGGAGGGTTTGAGTGTGGACCAATTCCCCTTCTGTTTCAGGATCGCTAGTATGTCTGAAAAGGAGACATCTTCAGAGGGGGATCTGGGGGAGCCCTCCGACTCATCCAAGTCGGTGTCCGAGGTTAGAGACTCAGGGGAGTCTACGTGCTTCCTCTTGCACTTTATTTTCCTAGGTGGCTCTCCTGAAGCTTCAGGAGAGGCCTCGGAGGAGGATGAGACACCCAAAGTGGGTACCCTATGCGCTGGATCTCTGCTATCAGTTGCAAGAGGATGGCCAGAGACCGTAACAGGCACTGTAAAGGGAGGAGCTGAAGAACTCAACCTTGGAGCGGACACTGGATCCAGCACGCTCCTCATCACCTCGAAAGCCCCCCTATCAGGCACCGAAGACAGTCCCGGCTCCGAAGACACCAGAACCGCCCCCGGCACCGACAGAGAAGGCTCCGAGAATGATGTCGGGGCCAAACTAACCAGAACCGACGCTCCGAGAGGGAGAGCGAGGTCGGACAAGGGTCCGATGCCACTCGCCCCCTCGGAGCCGACAATGGAGTCTCAGCGCCTAGACTTCTCCACGGACGGTGCCAATGAAAAAGTCGGAGCCAATGACGCCGGAGCCGAAGGTGGAAGTATCGGCTCCGACGTGGACAAGGTTACGGTTCCGACAAACTCCGGCTCCGAACTCGACTGTTGAGTCGGAGGAGGACTCGAAGGCGGCACCGAGGGAGCCACAGTCTGGTGAGACGGGCTTTGGAGCATTTGGGCCAGTGCCTGAGATTTTATGAGTCTACTAACCACCCTCTCGATATCGTGGTCAGAAAGCCTAGACGACCTGGAGGAATGAGTCCCATGACTCCGCTCCGATAGAAGGGGTGATCTTGGAGCCGATCGGACGGACTCTAATGAAGGAGATCTAGAGCGCTTGCTCGCTGATGTCGGCTCCGATACAGGTTTCGGAGCGGGTACGATCTTGCTTGCATCGGCTCCGACTGGAGCCGATGTCGGAGCAATCTCAGTTTCGCCAGCCCTCGACTCAGGAACTGGAGCCGAGGGCTTGGCGGGCTTAAACGACTTCCCCGAGCCAGACTTGGACGGGGGACTCATCGGGCTTCAATAAGCCCCTCAAAATAAGCTTATTACGACACCCCTGCAGGACTCTTGAACTAAATCCGTGGCAGATGGAACAAGAGTCCTGCAGGTGCAAAGGTCCCAAGCAGTAGACGCAAGAAGTGTGACCGTCTGTCAGACATTTTCTGACAGCACGAGTCACACTTCTTGAATCCCGAGACCTTAGCGTCTTTGGACATTGTTACCCTAAAGACAGTAACACAGTCAGCACACACACTCACTCGACTTTCACACAAGGGGGAGTTAAAGGAGCTGACTAAAACAACAACTCACACACACACAATAAGGGGGAGAGTAAACAAAAAACTAAAGCCCATAGGCCCGATTATAAAAATTAACTAAAGGGGTGGGTAGGGCTTAACGAAAAATTACTAATAAGTAATTAGGTAAAACAATATCGATGGGAAACTAATCTAAAAAAAAACTAAACTCAAGTTTAGGAAGAATTTGCTGAAATTTCTTTTTCTGACCTGAGCCGGCAAAAAAAGGCAACCTCGCAGCGAAGCGGCAAATGAGATCTGGGGAGTTAGCGTATCGTATTGTGGGATATAGGGCTGCCTCGAGCCGGTAAAAAATATCTCTCGAGCTATAGTATAGGCCGAGTCAGAGCCGAGGATCGGCTCTGAACCCATCCAGCAAGAATGAAGGCGAGAATGACAACTTAACATCATCCTTTAAGTCAAAAACGGCACATTATATACATGGTGAAAAGACCATGTTGCCTAATAAAAACTAGATAAATTTGTATCTAGTCAATATGTATAAAAATACACTAACAATCATATGAAACTATCTACCAAAAGTAAATATGCCATATACAAAACTGTATATAATAAAATACTATCTGCTAAAAAGTAGATATACCATATGCTCTCTGAAATCAAAATATAAAATATCTACAAATATCTAAATAATGAAAACTTATTTATGCATAACATAACCTGTACTGATCTAGATATAGGCAAATGAACACATTCTCCAAATCACAAAATGTGTATGTATATAGTGTCAATACAAATATCTATTTAATAAGTGTAAATAAATGTATATAATGAATTTTCGTACATATGTCAACCTATACTAATGTATGTATAAGAAACAGATAATATACATTTACATGTAATAAAATCAATTATACTAAGAACTTATGCATTCTAAATGTACTGAATGATAAAAAACACTTCATATTGCATAATAATACAGTTGCTTATAAAAATCTTATCATAAAAATTCCATAAAATGCAAAAAAAGGTCTGGGGTAAACCATGGATTCTCATAACTAGTTACATAGTAGTATGTATTTTCTACGTGAGCTAAGTATGCTAACAAAGACTCACAATGAGACACACAATTACAAAATCTAAGGTCAACTTATAGTTCGACACATAAAAGTACTTACAGGACTGAACTTTTCTACACAGCTATATTAGTTTGCTGTTCAAAACCAATGCCATAAGTAGGGTTTTAATTCATCTAGGTATCCCCCTTGCATCCAGAACTGATTTTATGGACACTTCCATTTAGACGTGAACCTCTATATGCTCTCAGTTTTTGTATCCATTTAATTCACTTGCCACTGTCCTAAGTCACCCTTTCTATTTCCAATTTCCACCTGTTCTAAAACAAGAAATAGGAAATGATGCACTCTAATAGCCCGATTAATATATTTGGACAATGCACTCATTAGCTTGTAGCCTAATGCTATTCATATGCTCTCTAATCCTCTCATGGAGGGTACGGGTTGTCATCCCTACATAAAAATGTAGACAGCAACAGCACTGAGCTAAGTAGATAACATTTCTACTGTTGCAATCAGCCCTCACTCGTAACTTATATTGTTTGCCTGTATCCGGGTGAAGAAATATGTTATCTGTTTTAATACCATTACACTGACTGCACTGGCCACAAGGGTGTGCGCCTATCCTCTCTTCCTCTAATGCAACATTGCTTTTTGGGTAACAGAGCATTCTTTTCAAATTCTTTCTGTTCTTATAGCAAAATCTAGGGTACTAACCAACAACATTCTTGATTCTGTCATCAGTCATCAAAAGTGGCCAGTGCTTATTAAACATCTCTCACTCTCCCAATATCACTTGTACATGCTATTGAGATATTCACTGTTTCCCTATTAGGTGGCACAGTTCTCCGGTTCATACTGATATTACCTCTAGATGAAAAATATGGACGTGCTCTCCCACTCCTTAATTCCTTTACATCTTTAAAAAAGTGTGCATGACATCCTCTCTTTTGTAACCCCGTTGTACTAGGTTCTGGCCCACCATTTCAAATTCTAATTCCAATTCTCTCTCTGTTATTCAGCCTGGAGGCACGCATGCCCTGGCCTTTAACTAAGTTGTTAAATATATGCTTAGGATGCATGCTGGTTCTGTGTAGTAGGGTAATTCTGACATTCTTTCCTAAGTTGTTAAATATATGCTTAGGATGCATGCTGGTTCTGTGTAGTAGGGTAATTCTGACATTCTTTCCTAAGTTGTTAAATATATGCTTGGGATGCATGCTGGTTCTGTGTAGAAGGGTAATTCTGACATTCTTTCCTAAGTTGTTAAATATATGCTTAGGATGCATGCTGGTTCTGTGTAGTAGGGTAATTCTGACATTCTTTCCAAAGTTGTTAAATATATGCTTAGGATGCATGCTGGTTCTGTGTAGTAGGGTAATTCTGACATTCTTTCATAAGTTGTTAAATATATGCTTAGGATGCATGCTGGTTCTGTGTAGTATGGTAATTCTGACATTCTTTCCAAAGTTGTTAAATATATGCTTAGGATGCATGCTGGTTCTGTGTAGTAGGGTAATTCTGACATTCTTTCCTAAGTTGTTAAATATATGCTTAGGATGCATGCTGGTTCTGTGTAGTAGGGTAATTCTGACATTCTTTCCTAAGTTGTTAAATATATGCTTAGGATGCATGCTGGTTCTGTGTAGTAGGGTAATTCTGACATTCTTTCCTAAGTTGTTAAATATATGCTCAGGATGCATGCTGGTTCTGTGTAGTAGGGTAATTCTCACATTCTTTCCTAAGTTGTTAAATATATGCTCAGGATGCATGCTGGTTCTGTGTAGTACGGTAATTCTGACATTCTTTCCTAAGTTGTTAAATATATGCTCAGGATGCATGCTGGTTCTGTGTAGTAGGGTAATTCTGACATTCTTTCCTAAGTTGTTAAATATATGCTCAGGATGCATGCTGGTTCTGTGTAGTAGAGTAATTCTGACATTCTTTCCTAAGTTGTTAAATATATGCTCAGGATGCAAGCTGGTTCTGTGTAGTAGGGTAATTCTGACATTCTTTCCTAAGTTGTTAAATATATGCTCAGGATGCATGCTGGTTCTGTGTAGTAGGATAATTCTGACATTCTTTCCTAAGTTGTTAAATATATGCTCAGGATGCATGCTGGTTCTGTGTAGCAGGGTAATTCTGACATTCTTTCCTAAGTTGTTAAATATATGCTCAGGATGCATGCTGGTTCTGTGTAGCAGGGTAATTCTGACATTCTTTCCTAAGTTGTTAAATATATGCTCAGGATGCATGCTGGTTCTATGTAACAGGGTAATTCTGACATTCTTTCCTAAGTTGTTAAATATATGCTCAGGATGCATGCTGGTTCTGTGTAGCAGGGTAATTCTGACATTCTTTCCTAAGTTGTTAAATATATGCTCAGGATGCATGCTGGTTCTGTGTAGCAGGGTAATTCTGACATTCTTTCCTAAGTTGTTAAATATATGCTCAGGATGCATGCTGGTTCTGTGTAGCAGGGTAATTCTGACATTCTTTCCTAAGTTGTTAAATATATGCTCAGGATGCATGCTGGTTCTGTGTAGCAGGGTAATTCTGACATTCTTTCCTAAGTTGTTAAATATATGCTCAGGATGCATGCTGGTTCTGTGTAGCACGGTAATTCTGACATTCTTTCCCAAGTTGTTAAATATATGCTCAGGATGCATGCTGGTTCTGTGTAGCAGGGTAATTCTGACATTCTTTCCCAAGTTGTTAAATATATGCTCAGGATGCATGCTGGTTCTGTGTAGCAGGGTAATTCTGACATTCTTTCCCAAGTTGTTAAATATATGCTCAGGATGCATGCTGGTTCTGTGTAGCAGGGTAATTCTGACATTCTTTCCCAAGTTGTTAAATATATGCTCAGGATGCATGCTGGTTCTGTGTAGTAGGGTAATTCTGACATTCTTTCCTAAGTTGTTAAATATATGCTCAGGATGCATGCTGGTTCTGTGTAGTAGGGTAATTCTGACATTCTTTCCTAAGTTGTTAAATATATGCTCAGGATGCATGCTGGTTCTGTGTAGTAGGGTAATTCTGACATTCTTTCCTAAGTTGTTAAATATATGCTCAGAATGCCTGCTGGTTCTGTGTAGTAGGGTAATTCTGACATTCTTTCCTAAGTTGTTAAATACATGCTCAGGATGCATGCTGGTTCTGTGTAGTAGGGTAATTCTGACATTCTTTCCTAAATTGTTAAATACATGCTGGTTCTGTGTAGTAGGGTAATTCTGACATTCTTTCCTAAGTTGTTAAATACATGCTCAGGATGCATGCTGGTTCTGTGTAGTAGGGTAATTCTGACATTCTTTCCTAAGTTGTTAAATATATGCTCAGGATGCCTGCTGGTTCTGTGCAGCAGGGTAATTCTGACATTCTTTCCTAAGTTGTTAAATACATGCTCAGGATGCATGCTGGTTCTGTGTAGTAGGGTAATTCTGACATTCTTTCCTAAGTTGTTAAATACATGCTCAGGATGCATGCTGGTTCTGTGTAGCAGGGTAATTCTGACATTCTTTCCTAAGTTGTTAAATACATGCTCAGGATGCATGCTGGTTCTGTGCAGCAGGGTAATTCTGACATTCTTTCCTAAGTTGTTAAATATATGCTCAGGATGCATGCTGGTTCTGTGCAGCAGGGTAATTCTGTCATTCTTTCCTAAGTTGTTAAATACATGCTCAGGATGCATGCTGGTTCTGTGCAGCAGGGTAATTCTGACATTCCTTCCTAAGTTGTTAAATATATGCTCAGGATGCATGCTGGTTCTGTGTAGCAGGGTAATTCTGACATTCTTTCCTAAGTTGTTAAATATATGCTCAGGATGCATGCTGGTTCTGTGTAGCAGGGTAATTCTGACATTCTTTCCTAAGTTGTTAAATACATGCTCAGGATGCATGCTGGTTCTGTGTAGTAGGGTAATTCTGACATTCTTTCCTAAGTTGTTAAATACATGCTGGTTCTGTGTAGTAGGGTAATTCTGATATTCTTTCCTAAGTTGTTAAATACATGCTCAGGATGCATGCTGGTTCTGTGTAGTAGGGTAATTCTGACATTCTTTCCTAAGTTGTTAAATATATGCTCAGGATGCATGCTGGTTCTGTGTAGCAGGGTAATTCTGACATTCTTTCCTAAGTTGTTAAATATGTGCTCAGGATGCATGCTGGTTCTGTGTAGCAGGGTAATTCTGACATTCTTTCTTAAGTTGTTAAATACATGCTCAGGATGCATGCTGGTTCTGTGTAGTAGGGTAATTCTGACATTCTTTCCTAAGTTAAATACATGCTCAGGATGCATGCTGGTTCTGTGTAGTAGGGTAATTCTGACATTCTTTCCTAAGTTGTTAAATATATGCTCAGCATGCATGCTGGTTCTGTGTAGCAGGGTAATTCTGACATTCTTTCCTAAGTTGTTAAATATATGCTCAGAATGCCTGCTGGTTCTGTGTAGTAGGGTAATTCTGACATTCTTTCCTAAGTTGTTAAATACATGCTCAGGATGCATGCTGGTTCTGTGTAGTAGGGTAATTCTGACATTCTTTCCTAAGTTGTTAAATACATGCTGGTTCTGTGTAGTAGGGTAATTCTGACATTCTTTCCTAAGTTGTTAAATACATGCTCAGGATGCATGCTGGTTCTGTGTAGTAGGGTAATTCTCACATTCTTTCCTAAGTTGTTAAATACATGCTCAGGATGCATGCTGGTTCTGTGTAGCAGGGTAATTCTCACATTCTTTCCTAAGTTGTTAAATATATGCTCAGGATGCATGCTGGTTCTGTGTAGTAGGGTAATTCTCACATTCTTTCCTAAGTTGTTAGATATATGCTCAGGATGCTTGCTGGTTCTGTGTAGTAGGGTAATTCTGACATTCTTTCCTAAGTTAAATACATGCTCAGGATGCATGCTGGTTCTGTGTAGTAGGGTAATTCTGACATTCTTTCCTAAGTTGTTAAATATATGCTCAGGATGCCTGCTGGTTCTGTGTAGTAGGGTAATTCTGACATTCTTTCCTAAGTTGTTAAATACATGCTCAGGATGCATGCTGGTTCTGTGTAGTAGGGTAATTCTGACATTCTTTCCTAAGTTGTATATATGCTCAGGATGCATGCTGGTTCTGTGTAGCAGGGTAATTCTGACATTCTTTCCTAAGTTGTTAAATACATGCTCAGGATGCATGCTGGTTCTGTGTAGCAGGGTAATTCTGACATTCTTTCCTAAGTTGTTAAATACATGCTCAGGATGCATGCTGGTTCTGTGTAGTAGGGTAATTCTCACATTCTTTCCTAAGTTGTTAAATACATGCTCAGGATGCATGCTGGTTCTGTGTAGTAGGGTAATTCTCACATTCTTTCCTAAGTTGTTAAATATGTGCTCAGGATGCATGCTGGTTCTGTGTAGCAGGGTAATTCTGACATTCTTCCTTAAGTTGTTAAATACATGCTCAGGATGCATGCTGGTTCTGTGTAGTAGGGTAATTCTGACATTCTTTCTTAAGTTGTTAAATACATGCTCAGGATGCATGCTGGTTCTGTGTAGTAGGGTAATTCTGACATTCTTTCCTAAGTTGTTAAATACATGCTCAGGATGCATGCTGGTTCTGTGTAGCAGGGTAATTCTGACATTCTTTCCTAAGTTGTTAAATACATGCTCAGGATGCATGCTGGTTCTGTGTAGTAGGGTAATTCTGACATTCTTTCCTAAGTTGTTAAATACATGCTCAGGATGCATGCTGGTTCTGTGTAGTAGGGTAATTCTGACATTCTTTCCTAAGTTGTTAAATATATGCTCAGGATGCATGCTGGTTCTGTGTAGCAGGGTAATTCTGACATTCTTTCCTAAGTTAAATACATGCTCAGGATGCATGCTGGTTCTGTGTAGTAGGGTAATTCTGACATTCTTTCCTAAGTTGTTAAATACATGCTCAGGATGCATGCTGGTTCTGTGTAGCAGGGTAATTCTGACATTCTTTCTTAAGTTGTTAAATACATGCTCAGGATGCATGCTGGTTCTGTGTAGTAGGGTAATTCTGACATTCTTTCTTAAGTTGTTAAATACATGCTCAGGATGCATGCTGGTTCTGTGTAGTAGGGTAATTCTGACATTCTTTCCTAAATTGTTAAATACATGCTCAGGATGCATGCTGGTTCTGTGTAGCAGGGTAATTCTGACATTCTTTCCTAAGTTGTTAAATACATGCTCAGGATGCATGCTGGTTCTGTGTAGTAGGGTAATTCTGACATTCTTTCCTAAGTTGTTAAATACATGCTCAGGATGCATGCTGGTTCTGTGTAGTAGGGTAATTCTGACATTCTTTCCTAAGTTGTATATATGCTCAGGATGCATGCTGGTTCTGTGTAGCAGGGTAATTCTGACATTCTTTCCTAAGTTGTTAAATACATGCTCAGGATGCATGCTGGTTCTGTGTAGTAGGGTAATTCTGACATTCTTTCCTATACATGCTCAGGATGCATGCTGGTTCTGTGTAGCAGGGTAATTCTGACATTCTTTCCTAAGTTGTTAAATACATGCTTAGGATGCATGCTGGTTCTGTGTATTAGGGTAATTCTGACATTCTTTCCTAAGTTGTTAAATACATGCTCAGGATGCATGCTGGTTCTGTGTAGCAGGGTAATTCTCACATTCTTTCCTAAGTTGTTAAATACATGCTCAGGATGCATGCTGGTTCTGTGTAGCAGGGTAATTCTCACATTCTTTCCTAAGTTGTTAAATACATGCTCAGGATGCATGCTGGTTCTGTGTAGTAGGGTAATTCTGACATTCTTTCCTAAGTTGCTAAATATATGCTCAGGATGCATGCTGGTTCTGTGTAGCAGGGTAATTCTGACATTCTTTCCTAAGTTGTTAAATACATGCTCAGGATGCATGCTGGTTCTGTGTAGTAGGGTAATTCTGACATTCTTTCCTAAGTTGTTAAATACATGCTCAGGATGCATGCTGGTTCTGTGTAGTAGGGTAATTCTGACATTCTTTCCTAAGTTGTTAAATATATGCTCAGGATGCATGCTGGTTCTGTGTAGCAGGGTAATTCTGACATTCTTTTCTAAGTTGTTAAATATATGCTCAGGATGCATGCTGGTTCTGTGTAGTAGGGTAATTCTGACATTCTTTCCTAAGTTGTATACATGCTCAGGATGCATGCTGGTTCTGTGTAGTAGGGTAATTCTGACATTCTTTCCTAAGTTGTATACATGCTCAGGATGCATGCTGGTTCTGTGTAGTAGGGTAATTCTGACATTCTTTCCTAAGTTGTATACATGCTCAGGATGCATGCTGGTTTTGTGTAGTAGGGTAATTCTGACATTCTTTCCTAAGTTGTTAAATATATGCTTAGGATGCATGCTGGTTCTGTGTAATAGGGTAATTCTGACATTCTTTCCTAAATTGTATACATGCTCAGGATGCATGCTGGTTCTGTGTAGTAGGGTAATTCTCACATTCTTTCCTAAGTTGTTAAATATATGCTCAGGATGCATGCTGGTTCTGTGTAGTAGGGTAATTCTGACATTCTTTCCTGTATACACTTGTCTTCATCATTCCATGAGGTGACTTCCCAATTCTAACATCCAGATATTCAATCTGGTCATGAGAATGTTTAAATGTGAATTTAAAAAAACTGGTGCTGGTTTGTAGCTGTTCTACGAACTGTCCTAGTGTCGCATAATCAACTGCCCAGATAATCAGTACATCATCTAGAAGGCGTTGATATAATAGGACATTCTGTTTAAACCGGTAACTATCAAAAACACATTCCATTTCCCATACTACCAAAACAGCATTGGCGTAGCTATTGGCACAACTAGTGCCCATAGCCACACTATCACACTGAAGCTAGTAGGTTTCTACAAACACATTGTTTTCCAATACAATGCTCATAAAGTAGCATATTAAATCTATGAGCCTATTCTCATACTGGCTATACTTGACTAAGAACTTGCGTACATATTCCAACCTTGAGTATTGGGTATAATGGTGAACAAAGAGACAATGTCTAATGTCACAAATGAGTAGTTGATCAAATCACTTCTATTTTGAGAGAAAACATAAATCTTGTAAGAGATGTTTGGTATCCTTCAACACTGTTCCTATCTGATCTAAAACAGGTCTCAAAGGTTTTTCTATAAATAGAGAATAAGGTTCCGTAGCTCACCCTCTCCCTGAGACGATGGGCCTAAAAGGTGGGTTGAATGAGTCCTTGTGTACTTTAGACATACCTTGCAATAATGGAACAACTGGATTGAGGACATCCAGATAGTTCTTAAATTCTGATGAAATGTTAAATGTCACTAAATTATTTAGCTTTGTTTGTATTTCTCATCATACTATCTACTTGTATAAATTTAGCTTACTACACATCTTGGTGTCTGCTAGCATATTCCACATAGCTTTAAAATAAAACTCCCTATCCATTATGACTGTCACGCCTCCCTTATCTGCCTGGCGTATGACAATGCCATAGTCTGCTTGTAGTGTGTTTAGAGCTTTACGTTCTTCACCTGTCATATTGTTAAACTCTCTCTCTCGTCGTTCATTATTGTACATATCATGCATCTCATCTTCACAGATTTTACTAAATGCTTTCAATATTAGATAATTAGTAGGTATATAGCTATTATACTTCTTAAATTGTTGGCCAACAATAGCATTTTCCTTTCCTTGATTTTCAATAGCCAACATTTTAATCATTACATTCCTAACAAATAGTTTCATGTCAGAGTATCTGAAAAATCAGATCGCTGAGCTGGAATGAACAACATCCCTTTGTTAATAACCATCTCTTCTGCATGAGTAGGTGTCCTAGTGTGTACCGGAAAGAACGTCATAGGAACACACTCCTGCATAGGTCTAGTATGCACCCCAGGCACATTTTCAATAATTTAATAAAAGGCCAAGGGATGCGAGTTTCGAGGTTGAACAATGTAGATGTGTTTGAACAAGAACTAGCAATGCTAGGTGATAATTTATCTCAGAGGGGCTATGACAGAGAACATATTGAGAACACTTTTAAAGACGTGAAGGAGATTAGGGGTAGGGCTCGACCCTACTTTTCATCTAGACATCCAGACAACAATTTGAACCGGACAAGGAATATACATGATAAAGGGGAAGTCCATGTATCCCTGGCCTACACTAGGGATGTTTGGAAGGTGAGGGATATTATAGGCAGACAGTGGCCCCTACTAATGACAAGATCAAGAAGATAGTTGGCAAAAGACCTAGGTTCTGTTATAAGAACAGGAAGAACCTTAAGTGGATGCTGTGTTATCCTAAAATGGATGGTGGGATAGATTTGACGAGTGGGACCATTCCCTGTGTCCACTGTAATGAATGCACAAGTATTAGATTAGGTGACTGTTTTATCCATTCAGAAACAGGCCAACATTTCAAGTTGGAAGTGAAGGCGAGTTGTGATACAAGAAATGTTGTTTACTTTGGCCTACTGCGATTGCTGCTCCCACTTATGTGGGAATGACGAATCACACTTTACGAGAAAGAATTAGGGAACGCAATACTAGCATTAGAATGCAGGATGGAATGAGTGCCTTGTCTAGATATTCACAGAGAACTAATCAGATATATCACTTTCTGTTTTCAGTGCTATATAGGGTTGACATGAGTTTTAGAATGGAGGATATAAAAACAGAACTGAAAGATCTGAACTTAGATGGATTCATAAACTAAGTGCAGACAAAGGATATGGTCTTAATGGTAGAGTATCCATTA